>NC_032021.1:9539496-9539859 GCF_001865875.1 Lupinus angustifolius
CCTCATTCTCGTCCTCCTGTATCCTCATCCTTATGCTCATCCTCATCCCGATCCTATCCTCATCCTAAACCTCATCCTACTCTCATCCTCATCCTATCCTCATCCTCATCCTATCCTCATCCTCTTCCTCATCCTCATCCTAACCTCATCCACCTCCTCATCCTTTCCTCATCCCCATCCTTTTCCACATCATATCCTCCTCCTCACTCTCGTCCTCATCCTATCCTCGTCCTCTTCCTCATCCTCATCGTCATCCTCCTCCTCATCCAATCCTTATCCTCTTCCACATTCTCATCCTTATCTTATGCTCATCCTTATCCTCTTCCACATCCTCATCCTCATCCTCCTCCTCATCCTCCTCCT
>NC_032021.1:9539959-9540331 GCF_001865875.1 Lupinus angustifolius
CTCATCCTCATTCTCGTCCTCATCCTATCCTCATCCTCATCCTATCCTCATTCTCGTCCTCATCCTACCTACTTCCTCATCCTCTTCCTAATCCTCATTCTCATCCTCATCTGCTTCGTCTTCCTGATCCTATTCTCATCCTCATCCTAATTCTCGTCCTCATCCTACCCTCGTCCTCATCTTCATCCTGATCCTCTTCCTCATCCTCATCCTATCCTTATTCTCGTCCTCATCCTCATTCTCGTCCTCATCCTATCCTCCTCCTGATCATAATCCTATCCTCATTCTCATTCTCCTCCACATCCTTTCCTCTTCCTCTTGCTCATCCTCATCCTTCTCCTCATCCTATCCTCATCCTCATCCTCTTCCTCA
>NC_032021.1:9540431-9545063 GCF_001865875.1 Lupinus angustifolius
GATGAGCAAGAGGATAGGATGAGGATGAGGATAGGGACGAAGATATGAAGAGGATGAGAATGGGGATGGGGATGAGGATGAGGAGGAGGATGGGGATGAGGATGAGGAGGAGGATGGGGATGAGGATGAGGAGGAGGATGGGGATGAGGATGAGGAGGAGGATGGGGATGAGGATGAGGAGGAGGATGGGGATGAGGATGAGGAGGAGGATGGGGATGAGGATGAGGAGGAGGATGGGGATGAGGATGAGGAGGAGGATGGGGATGAGGATGAGGAGGAGGATGGGGATGAGGATGAGGAGGAGGATGGGGATGAGGATGAGGAGGAGGATGGGGATGAGGATGAGGAGGAGGATGGGGATGAGGATGAGGAGGAGGATGGGGATGAGGATGAGGAGGAGGATGGGGATGAGGATGAGGAGGAGGATGGGGATGAGGATGAGGAGGAGGATGGGGATGAGGATGAGGAGGAGGATGGGGATGAGGATGAGGAGGAGGATGGGGATGAGGATGAGGAGGAGGATGGGGATGAGGATGAGGAGGAGGATGGGGATGAGGATGAGGAGGAGGATGGGGATGAGGATGAGGAGGAGGATGGGGATGAGGATGAGGAGGAGGATGGGGATGAGGATGAGGAGGAGGATGGGGATGAGGATGAGGAGGAGGATGGGGATGAGGATGAGGAGGAGGATGGGGATGAGGATGAGGAGGAGGATGGGGATGAGGATGAGGAGGAGGATGGGGATGAGGATGAGGAGGAGGATGGGGATGAGGATGAGGAGGAGGATGGGGATGAGGATGAGGAGGAGGATGGGGATGAGGATGAGGAGGAGGATGGGGATGAGGATGAGGAGGAGGATGGGGATGAGGATGAGGAGGAGGATGGGGATGAGGATGAGGAGGAGGATGGGGATGAGGATGAGGAGGAGGATGGGGATGAGGATGAGGAGGAGGATGGGGATGAGGATGAGGAGGAGGATGGGGATGAGGATGAGGAGGAGGATGGGGATGAGGATGAGGAGGAGGATGGGGATGAGGATGAGGAGGAGGATGGGGATGAGGATGAGGAGGAGGATGGGGATGAGGATGAGGAGGAGGATGGGGATGAGGATGAGGAGGAGGATGGGGATGAGGATGAGGAGGAGGATGGGGATGAGGATGAGGAGGAGGATGGGGATGAGGATGAGGAGGAGGATGGGGATGAGGATGAGGAGGAGGATGGGGATGAGGATGAGGAGGAGGATGGGGATGAGGATGAGGAGGAGGATGGGGATGAGGATGAGGAGGAGGATGGGGATGAGGATGAGGAGGAGGATGGGGATGAGGATGAGGAGGAGGATGGGGATGAGGATGAGGAGGAGGATGGGGATGAGGATGAGGAGGAGGATGGGGATGAGGATGAGGAGGAGGATGGGGATGAGGATGAGGAGGAGGATGGGGATGAGGATGAGGAGGAGGATGGGGATGAGGATGAGGAGGAGGATGGGGATGAGGATGAGGAGGAGGATGGGGATGAGGATGAGGAGGAGGATGGGGATGAGGATGAGGAGGAGGATGGGGATGAGGATGAGGAGGAGGATGGGGATGAGGATGAGGAGGAGGATGGGGATGAGGATGAGGAGGAGGATGGGGATGAGGATGAGGAGGAGGATGGGGATGAGGATGAGGAGGAGGATGGGGATGAGGATGAGGAGGAGGATGGGGATGAGGATGAGGAGGAGGATGGGGATGAGGATGAGGAGGAGGATGGGGATGAGGATGAGGAGGAGGATGGGGATGAGGATGAGGAGGAGGATGGGGATGAGGATGAGGAGGAGGATGGGGATGAGGATGAGGAGGAGGATGGGGATGAGGATGAGGAGGAGGATGGGGATGAGGATGAGGAGGAGGATGGGGATGAGGATGAGGAGGAGGATGGGGATGAGGATGAGGAGGAGGATGGGGATGAGGATGAGGAGGAGGATGGGGATGAGGATGAGGAGGAGGATGGGGATGAGGATGAGGAGGAGGATGGGGATGAGGATGAGGAGGAGGATGGGGATGAGGATGAGGAGGAGGATGGGGATGAGGATGAGGAGGAGGATGGGGATGAGGATGAGGAGGAGGATGGGGATGAGGATGAGGAGGAGGATGGGGATGAGGATGAGGAGGAGGATGGGGATGAGGATGAGGAGGAGGATGGGGATGAGGATGAGGAGGAGGATGGGGATGAGGATGAGGAGGAGGATGGGGATGAGGATGAGGAGGAGGATGGGGATGAGGATGAGGAGGAGGATGGGGATGAGGATGAGGAGGAGGATGGGGATGAGGATGAGGAGGAGGATGGGGATGAGGATGAGGAGGAGGATGGGGATGAGGATGAGGAGGAGGATGGGGATGAGGATGAGGAGGAGGATGGGGATGAGGATGAGGAGGAGGATGGGGATGAGGATGAGGAGGAGGATGGGGATGAGGATGAGGAGGAGGATGGGGATGAGGATGAGGAGGAGGATGGGGATGAGGATGAGGAGGAGGATGGGGATGAGGATGAGGAGGAGGATGGGGATGAGGATGAGGAGGAGGATGGGGATGAGGATGAGGAGGAGGATGGGGATGAGGATGAGGAGGAGGATGGGGATGAGGATGAGGAGGAGGATGGGGATGAGGATGAGGAGGAGGATGGGGATGAGGATGAGGAGGAGGATGGGGATGAGGATGAGGAGGAGGATGGGGATGAGGATGAGGAGGAGGATGGGGATGAGGATGAGGAGGAGGATGGGGATGAGGATGAGGAGGAGGATGGGGATGAGGATGAGGAGGAGGATGGGGATGAGGATGAGGAGGAGGATGGGGATGAGGATGAGGAGGAGGATGGGGATGAGGATGAGGAGGAGGATGGGGATGAGGATGAGGAGGAGGATGGGGATGAGGATGAGGAGGAGGATGGGGATGAGGATGAGGAGGAGGATGGGGATGAGGATGAGGAGGAGGATGGGGATGAGGATGAGGAGGAGGATGGGGATGAGGATGAGGAGGAGGATGGGGATGAGGATGAGGAGGAGGATGGGGATGAGGATGAGGAGGAGGATGGGGATGAGGATGAGGAGGAGGATGGGGATGAGGATGAGGAGGAGGATGGGGATGAGGATGAGGAGGAGGATGGGGATGAGGATGAGGAGGAGGATGGGGATGAGGATGAGGAGGAGGATGGGGATGAGGATGAGGAGGAGGATGGGGATGAGGATGAGGAGGAGGATGGGGATGAGGATGAGGAGGAGGATGGGGATGAGGATGAGGAGGAGGATGGGGATGAGGATGAGGAGGAGGATGGGGATGAGGATGAGGAGGAGGATGGGGATGAGGATGAGGAGGAGGATGGGGATGAGGATGAGGAGGAGGATGGGGATGAGGATGAGGAGGAGGATGGGGATGAGGATGAGGAGGAGGATGGGGATGAGGATGAGGAGGAGGATGGGGATGAGGATGAGGAGGAGGATGGGGATGAGGATGAGGAGGAGGATGGGGATGAGGATGAGGAGGAGGATGGGGATGAGGATGAGGAGGAGGATGGGGATGAGGATGAGGAGGAGGATGGGGATGAGGATGAGGAGGAGGATGGGGATGAGGATGAGGAGGAGGATGGGGATGAGGATGAGGAGGAGGATGGGGATGAGGATGAGGAGGAGGATGGGGATGAGGATGAGGAGGAGGATGGGGATGAGGATGAGGAGGAGGATGGGGATGAGGATGAGGAGGAGGATGGGGATGAGGATGAGGAGGAGGATGGGGATGAGGATGAGGAGGAGGATGGGGATGAGGATGAGGAGGAGGATGGGGATGAGGATGAGGAGGAGGATGGGGATGAGGATGAGGAGGAGGATGGGGATGAGGATGAGGAGGAGGATGGGGATGAGGATGAGGAGGAGGATGGGGATGAGGATGAGGAGGAGGATGGGGATGAGGATGAGGAGGAGGATGGGGATGAGGATGAGGAGGAGGATGGGGATGAGGATGAGGAGGAGGATGGGGATGAGGATGAGGAGGAGGATGGGGATGAGGATGAGGAGGAGGATGGGGATGAGGATGAGGAGGAGGATGGGGATGAGGATGAGGAGGAGGATGGGGATGAGGATGAGGAGGAGGATGGGGATGAGGATGAGGAGGAGGATGGGGATGAGGATGAGGAGGAGGATGGGGATGAGGATGAGGAGGAGGATGGGGATGAGGATGAGGAGGAGGATGGGGATGAGGATGAGGAGGAGGATGGGGATGAGGATGAGGAGGAGGATGGGGATGAGGATGAGGAGGAGGATGGGGATGAGGATGAGGAGGAGGATGGGGATGAGGATGAGGAGGAGGATGGGGATGAGGATGAGGAGGAGGATGGGGATGAGGATGAGGAGGAGGATGGGGATGAGGATGAGGAGGAGGATGGGGATGAGGATGAGGATGAGGATAGGAAGAGGACGAGGATATGATGAGGATGAGAATAGGATGAGGATAGGATGAAGAGGAGGATGAAGATGAGGCTGAGGATGAGAATGAGGATTAGGATAGGAAGAGGATGGGGATGAGGATGGGGATGAGGATGAGGATAGGATGAGGATGAGGACGAAGATAGGATCAGGATGAAGAGGAGGGTAGGATGACGATA
>NC_032021.1:9545163-9545465 GCF_001865875.1 Lupinus angustifolius
GAGGATAGGATGAGGATAGGATGAGGGTGAGGACGAAGATGGGATGAGGAAGAGCATGAGGACGAAGATGGGATGAGGATGAGGATAGGATGAGGATGAGGATTAGGATGAGGATAGGACGATGATGAGGAGAAGGCTAGGATGAGGATGAGAAAGAGCATGAGGATGAGGATGAGGAAGAGGATGGGGAGGATGAGGACGCGGATAGGATGAGGATGAGGACAGGATGATGAATTGGAGGAGGGGGATGATGATGAGGATGAGGATGAAGAGGAGGATAGGATGAGGATGAGGATAGGATG
>NC_032021.1:9545565-9557004 GCF_001865875.1 Lupinus angustifolius
TTTGTTTCATCTTTGGGACGTCAGCCTTATTAAAGTATTTTATCTTGTATTAGTCGCATTCCCATACTTTCCGTCATTCAGACGATTTTATAACACTGATAATCGATTATGCCAATGGTTAATTGATTATTCCTAGTTAGATTATGACTTCTAATATCGATTACTAGACTAGGTAATCGATTATGTCCATCGGAAAGGGAGATTTTAGAATATTGATAATCAATTATGTTACATGTTAATCGATTATTCCTAGTTACAGTAGCTACAAGATTCTGATTTTTAATATCGATACACCATGGTAATCGATTATGACCATTAGACAGGGGATTTTAGAATATGGAAAATCGAATATCTCAAGGGATAGTCGATCCTTCCTAGTTGCAGTTATTCGAGTAATGTTCATCCATGAATAACAATAACATTAATCCACACATTGACATAACTTAAACAATATGACTTAAGAGGTCATCCGTACTTAAATCTTACAGACAAATAATTGATGAAGTACGAGATTTCTTAATACTCAAGACATCTCCAAAATTTTGAGGTAGTTTAGGAGGTCCGGATGTCATATCCTGATACCAATGTGTCACGATGTATTCTGTCTCACCTTAGAGTGTCGCGTGAGTAGTTCCCTTTGTGATAAGTGTGAAACGAGTATGCTTCCCAACTTTGAAAGCTTTAGAAATAAATACAAGGACAAATCAGTAGGTTTGCAAGGGGCTTTGTTGAATACTGGTCAGGGGGAACTAAGTCTGTGTCTAGGGTGTAGGACATGGTCCACACCTTTGAGGGGCTTTGTTGAATGTCAGCTAGGGGGAACTAGGTCCATGTCTGGCGTGTTTACGTGATAGTCACAATCAAAGTAGGACGTGGTCCATGCTTTCGAGGGGCTTTGTTGAACGCTGGCCAAGGGGATCTAGGTACATGTCTAGGGTGTTTACGTGATGGTCGCCATCAAAGTAGGACGTGGTCCACGACTTTGAGGGGCCTTGTTGAATGTCGGCCAAGTCAAACTGGGACCATGTCTGGGGTGTTTACGTGATGACCGCCATCAAAGTAGGACGTGGTCCACACGTTTGAGGGGCTTTGCAGAATGCGGGCTAGGCGGAACTGAGTCCCTGTCTAGGGTGTTTATGTGATGGCCGGCATCAAAGTAGGACATTGTCCATGCCTTTGAAGGGCATTGTCGCCTAATAAGGACTTGTTTCATTATTTGATTGCTCTATGAATAAAAAACTCGAAGGTTTGGAGCGTTCCGATACTCGGTAGGGTCCTTCCCTATTTGGCGCTAGTTTTCCTTTTGCTTTTCCGATATTGGCTCTCCGAAGAACCAAATTGTCGGGTGAAAATTCCCTAGGGACTACAAAGGAGTTGTATTTATCAATGGTTCGTCTTATGACAGTTGCTTCTCTGATCCAAGCATGACCTAGTTTTTCTTCGATCCAGTCTAAGTTGTGCCTTGAGATAATGGAGTTGGTGGTTTCGTAAAAATGTAGTTTTCTCTAGGTGGGTTTCCTGATTTATACTGAGATCATTGCCTCAGCGCCATACGTGAGATTGAATGGTGATTCTCTATTGGTAGAGTGAGGGGTTATTCTACAGACCTAGAGGACATGATGGAGTTGATCGGGCCAAGCACCTTTGGCCACCTCTAATATTTTCTTGATCCCTTTTAGGATGACTTTGTTGGCCGCTTCCGCCTGTCCATTTGTCTGTGGATGTTCTATTGAGATGAAATGTTGCTTCACATGTAACCCAGATAGTAATTCAACAAATTTTTTATCCGAGAATTGGGTACTTTATCAGTTATGATAACTATCGGGATCTCGAATCGAGTGACGATATTGCACCATGTGAACTTCTAGATGTTAGTTAAGGCGATGGTTAACAAGGCGTCAACTTCTATCCATTTGGTGAAGTAATCCACCGAACGACCAAGAACTTAAACTGTCCGGCTGCCGTTGAGAAAGGTACCAGAATATCCAGGCGCCATTTGCAGAATGGCCAGGTTGTCATGGTGGTGGTTAATTCCTGGGGTGGGGCCTTGTGACAGTCTACGAACAACTGACATGGAGTACATCTCCTGCTTAATTCTAAGGCGTCCTTTTCAATGGTTCGCTAATAGTAAATACCCTTAATACCTTTTTTGATAGAGAGGCCACCCCTAGATGATGACCGTAACTTCCTTCATGGATCTCTTGAAGGACATAGAAAGCCCTATTTTGGCCGAGGCATTTGAGTAAGGGAGTAGAAAATTCCCAGTGATATAATGAGCCCTGTAGCAACGTGTACTGATAAGGCAAATCACAAGTGAACAATTTTATCATCAAGTAATAAAATATTGATCCCACGAGGACTAGAAAACTATTTTAATTATAACAATTAAATTATACTTAACTCAAATAAGAATTAAAAGTGAATTTAGAACAATCGAACAACTAACAAGATTAATTATGAAAATAGTAAAAAAAGATTGAAATCTAATTTAGGAAGAGTTCACAGGATAAGGGTTACCGCCTTTACACTCGCTAATCCTTGTTTTGCTCCTTTGCGTGAACTTTTAGTTGTGAGGGTTAATTTCTCTTTGATATGTGTCATCCTCTCTCAAGCTCCGACACGTGTACTCAATTGAAGTCGCACATACTCTTGTGGTACGATTATTAATCAAATCCTTTACTTGGATCTTTCTATCCAATCGCTTCGTAGCAACCCAAGGTGAATTCCAGAAACCCCCGAGAATCTTAATATTACTCTCATGAATTAGGATTCTAGTTTGAATAACTGAATGGTCAGATAGTTGGGTTCACCTCTCGGTCCTTCCCCAATGTATCTAAGAGGTGTAATTTGTTGGCTAGACAACTCACACGAATAAAACTCAATTTAATGATTTAAATCATAATGCTCAATGAAATAGAAGTAAGAACAAGTATTTATTGAATGTAAAAGGGCATAGACCCAATCCTAGAAACAAAGGGTATTACTCACTCATGATGGAGAAGATAATACCAAATTCTAAATTAGAGAATTTTAATGTAAAGTGTAAAGTGTATCATCCTTGAGGGAGAACCCTCATTTATCATAATTACAAAATATTGGCCTAAGCCCAACAAAACAAATCTTAAAAATAGGAATGTAATATAACATCTATGACTTCTTTTGGCCCTTCAATTGGTCTTCTTTGCTTTAGTCCATCCAACTACATCATATAGCCAAAAACATTCGCTCAACTCGAACAAATAGAAATAAAAGCTAAAAACAATCCTAAAGTCCTAATTATGTCCTAAAATGCAAGTTAAATGCAATGCAAATGTAGTATAATTTCACACTTTTCAAATCCCCTCAAGCTTATCTCTTGTTTGTCCTCAAGCAAGTATATAACTTTCATGCACCATCAGTCGACATTTATTGCCTTCACGCTTTCTTCATAAAGTCGACATTTGTTGACCAGAGTTACAAAATCTGGTATCTGCTGATGTGCAAACAACACCTTCAGGTCCTGTCTGAGTCCATCCTCAAAATTCACACATTTGGACCTTTCATTCCCCACTTGATTGTAGTGTGGGGCAAATTCCCAACTTTCCTGCTTCCCTGTTGCAGACGCATAAATTCCATTTCTATCTTAGCTTTCATATCTACAGGAAAGTACTTCTGCAGAAATCTATCTTTGAAAGTTGTCCAGTTGACAACTTGTTGTTCATGCACCATCTGGCGGCTAGTAAACTCCCACCAGTTTTCAGTCGCCTTAGTAAGCATATAGGTCACATAGGTGACCTTCTGCTCCTTAGTGCACATAAGTGCCTGAAATATCATCTCCAACTCCTGGATCCAGTCATTTGCAGCATCTGGTCAAAACCTCCTTCAAACTTTGGGGGTTGACGATGACTGAATTCGTCCAAGCCCCTATATTGAGCCGGTTCTTGAGTTGGTAGTTGTTGTTACTGATTCAGTTGATGCAAGTTAGCATTCACACTCTGAATCGCTACAGTCATGAAGTCCAAGTTAGCAGTTCCACGTCCAGCCATCTTAAATATGTGAACATTAGACGTGTATGAGATACTTCTTATATTGAAATTATTCATAGGTTATATTTCCAACCGAACAATAGAAGCAAACACTTAAACACACAAAGTCATACAAGAAAGCATGTGAGGCCATGCCCAAGGCCGGATAGAAAAGAACAGCTCTGATACCATGTTGTAATGCCCAAAAAATTACTCCAAAAATCTTGCTCAAAAATGGGTAAATATTTTTTTTGAATAATGAAGCCATATAAAATTTATGTCCTTATATTCGTTTCATTTTTGGAACATCACTTTAAGTAACATAAATTGCGGAAAATCAAAAACCATTACCTATGATAACAAAAAATAACTCAACATAACTTTGAATAATACTTCATTAGAATATCAAAAAATGTTGGTACGAAATACAAGGCGGAATTCTAATCGTCGCCCAAATAAAACTACTCACAAAAAATACCCTACACATGTACCATAATCAAAAGCAAAATAGTAATGGAAATGGCTCCTAGCGGCTAGCCCCAGTGTCTACGGGTGTATTGGAACACTCGCTCGGGTCCTCCTTGATCTTAGAGTCGGAGGAGAGGTTGACAATCTCAATGGAGTCCTCGATGTTGATTAACTCCACACAGTCATCCTCTTCAGTTGTTGGCTCCTCTTCCTCCGCCGCCATCTCCTCCTCTGGGTCATAGGACGAATGTTGCGACAGATTCACCGCCCTTGCATCCGCCTGGAGTTCTGGCATAGTCCGCCGAGTGGCTCTCCTTTATGGTGGGGAACTAATCACGTCGTCTCAAGTCTGTTGCCTCCTGGAAGGGCCTGTAGCATCTGGTCCGTGATGGGTCATAGACTGAGTCGATGGCACAACAGGTGCCGACCTCCGAGCATGCAAGGTAAAGGAAGCCTCCAAATCCTCATGATGGTATGGAAAGCACATCGTAGATCCATCGCATACCATCTCCAACTCTAAGGGACAAGGGCCTGTGTAGGTGTACCAGTCTCCCTCAATCCTCCATGCCCTCTCTTGGGACATCGAGAAGCGGTAACTCCGAATCCTGACAGAATGATCCATCTGAACAAAACACGATTCAAAGAAAATAGAAGAAAAGGGAGTAAAACATCTAATGAATATTACTCATTGACGACATGGAATTACACAGAATATCACATCTAGAAAGACACGCCTAACATTCACAATATATCACATACATAAATGAAAATGATGAATGATGTTATAACTCAAATCATGAGGATCAATATCCAAGAGCTTAATGTATGAATGCTATGTTTATTTCATCCATCCTTACACCATTATCCGCCTAATAGCAAGCCCATTTGAACGTACCAAATTATTCCTCGCAGGGATATATGATAGATTTGTGCCATAGAACTGTCCATTTCAGGACGGTGTCGTACCAAACACTTTCTAGACATCCCTCTCATTGATCCTGATTACAAAGAGGGTTGTCAGAGATCATCTAGTTTGCGCTGTGAGAACTGTCCGATCCCATAGAATACCTCATCCAGGAATACAAGGGACTCGTCTCACCTAGACTCTCCCTTAAGACTTTGTTGACAAACCACCATCATCGCCATCCCTCTGAACATATCAGGGCTCATTCATCCTCTGTAAATTTCATCTCCACTACTTCATTATCCATAATGAATATGCACACTAATCGAGGTTAGCCGATTAAATATTTTAATCATTCTTTTACATGATCGGTCCAACCTAAGACATCTCCCAAAGGAATATTTCTAGTGGGACCTGATCTTACGTCATCACGCAATAGAAGAATAACATGCTTACCACTACGAACCATCACCGAATATCCTAGATAAAAACATGGCCAAGCCTTTTACGATCAGACGATCTCACTGCATGGTATCATGTAATCCTTTTTGGGCATTTCCCTAATCACGACATCACAGTCGGAAACCTTGCCCTAAATAGGTGCAGAAATAAAGGTACTTGTATAAGTTTGTCAATTTGGACACTGGAGTCAATCATCTAAGCCCCATTTTTTCCCAAGTGTAAATACACTTCACCCACAAGCTAGGGCTATTGCCTAAGTAATCAAACAATAAGAAACAATAAAAAATATTATATGTCTCTCGCTTGAGCGAGAGACTGTCGCTTAAGCGATGAACTCATCAAAATAGACTCAATTCTCTTCCTGACTCTCGCCCAAGCAAGGGACTGTCGCTCAAGCGACAAATGCATCAAAAATTGATCAAAATACTTGTCTGGTCCTCACTCGAGCGAGGTACGGTCGCTCGGGCACCCAAAACGCCCTGAACAGGCCAAACTTGCTACCTAGCCCTCACCCCGGCGAGAAACACTCGCCCAAGCTAGGCTGGCTCACCCAGGCTAGGGGTTGCTCACCCAAGCGCCAATTGGAGCCTTCTCCTTTGCTTCTCCCTCGCCCAGGTGAGGCTGGCTCACCTAGGCGAAGGTAGTCTATTTGCCAGGACTAATTCCTCGCCATTTTGGGCTACCAAATTGAAAATATTTGATGTTTTTGATCCTTACATATTTTAGTTTCTCGAGTGGTGTTCCTTCATGGTTAACTACCATATTACTTGATATTTTGAGCTATCCTAAGCATACAACTTAAGAAATTATCCATACAAAATCCAGGCACACAAATATTTGATTAAGTATGGATTTTCTTAAGACACAAATATAACTCCAAACTTTTGAGATAGTTTAGGAGATCTGGGTGTCATATTCGGACACAAATATGTCACGATGTATTCTCCCTCACCTTAGGTTGTCGCGTGCTTGATTTCCTTTACGTGAGAGTGGGTTGGTTGTCCGACTTCGAAAGCTTCAAAACTAAACACACGAAAATAATTTAGTGATCTGCGAATCAAATTTTTACATGATAACCCTAAGGTAAAAACATTGTTTAACACTTTAATCCATATTTTTCATAATAGGTTTCCATGGTCATTTCAACACATTCTTGATAGTGTTGATCTCATACGTAAACAACATTTAAAATCTACATTTCTTAAGTTACACTTACCACTTAAAAGTAAGCTTACGTTAATAATGTTCATCCTATAACAAATCAACCATCCATTACTTCGTAACACTTTAAGTTTATAAAGTCAAGACTTTTGTAAGTCCTCTTTTATCCTAGATCATTACTTGAACTTGGAAGTTAAAGAATATCATTTACTAATCAAACTTTTACTCGTAATATTTTAAAACAACACCTTTTCACAAAACCCATCCATAAACATTTTGGATTTCTAAGTTAGAAACTAAACTTTTCCTAAACATGTATAGGCCATGATTTAGACCTAATTCTAAGCAAAGTTTTGATCTTTCAACTTATCATTAAACACTTTAAAGGTTGATTTGATAAAAAAATCATCTCCTTTGAAACACAATCAAACCTCAACATTAAAAATATACTATTCTAAACTTGTCCAAGGCTATGTTTTTTTAAGCAAAAAACAAGTGGAAAAATCCAAACTTTGCATGGTTAGAAAACTCCTTAAAGGTTCCTTTGATATACAAACCATCACCTTTAACTATGTTCAAATACCAACAAACATACAAACTTTTTAAACATTAAAAGCAGCCACATGAACACAAAGAGTTCATGGTTTCAAAATAAATTTCTAAGTTCAAGAAAATATCTATTTGGAGTTTTGAACATAAAAAGAGTTGGGAAGATTATTACTAGTAAACATCTATATAAACATAATACTAAAATTTCATAAACATCTAATGATTAGATCTTAAGAGATGAAGAAATCAAAATGAAGAACTACCTTGAGAGTTCTTTAGAAAATGCAAAGTGAAGAAAGAGTGTAAAATGCAAAAGGTATTCTCTTAGTTAGGATTTGGCTCCTTAAAGAGAGAAATCTGTTTTAGGGAGGGAAAAAGTCAATGGTTTTTCAAAAAGTAGTTTGTGTAAGAGATAGGTGAGTGATTTAACGAATTTTGTGTAAAAGGATATGAACTTTTGTTTGTGTAACAAGCAAGCCTCTCACATGAAAGTGATGTGACCTTTACAGCAATACATTCTCGATGAAATCATGCCCAAGTATTTTCAGCTAATACTCGGTCGAATATTAAAAATCTCCCGATTTCAGTTTACGATTAGAACTTCGAAACACAGAATTCGGAGTGAAAAATATTTGGAAATGTGTACGGGACGAACTTGACCTTTATCTTGACTCAAAATAATATTTCAAAGGCAATGCACAATCGGAATTCGATTCCGAGTTATGGAACTCAGAAACACATTATTGTGCCGAATTCGGGTGAGTTTGGGCCCGACAGCAGCTCAAAAACCTTTCGTCACAGAAAATTACGAATATTTACGATAAATTAGAAAATCACAAAAATGGACTAACACTCAACTATGGTTTTTCCTAAATCTATACTGAATAATTTCTAAAATTAATCGTTGATAAAATAAATAATTAATAAAACGTACATGGAAAATTCACGGTATTACACTTGGTGTAGTGGAAGTACCTGCAAATGAAGGAAAAATATTCCAAATAGCCTATGTGTCCTATATGGACTAGGTAAAAATATCCATATTTTTTTGTGTCCGACACTATGCACATCCCCCTACAAAGGCTCCGAATTCAGGGAGACACTAAACCTGGCACTATAACACTAAAATTAATGAATTGAAAAATGAACATCCAGTGTGAGTTGTCTCACACGAAGCACTCGTTTAATATCATTAGCTTGACGATTGATCCTTGTGCATCATGCAGGATCCCATGAACTCATACCTTAGAGTGAATGGACTGTTTTTACTTTCGTTTTAGGTGCTTTCCCTTTCTTCCAATTATTAGATTTATGTATGACCCTCAAGCTCTCCTCATGTAGGTTATAGAGGAGTGGTGAGCATGCATTTATAGATTCACTACCCTCAGCCACTTCCACATCAAAATTTGAAGTGTCACCTACTAGTATGCTTCTCTCCAAGAGATCCTCATATTTCACTTTTGGGACTTCCTCCTTCACTACTTGGTTTAGCATATCAATCCTACAACATGAGTCCTCAAGATAAGGTTGTTTAATAGATTTAGCAATATCAAATTCAACATCTTCATCCCATATTCTTAGAGAAATTTTTCCATTTTATCATCAATTATAGTAGTAGAGGTAGCCAAAAATGGTCTACCTAGTATGATTGGAATATGTGCATCTTCTTCCATCTCTAATATTACAAAATCCATTGGAATGTAAACTTTGATAGGAACATCCTCCAAGATACATATAGGGAACTTAACTGACCTATCCACAAATTGAAGTGATATAGTAGTGGGCTTTAGTTCACCCACATCCAATTTTTTACATACAGATAAGGTAATGAGGCTCACACTTGCTTCTAAGTTACATAAAGTACGACCAAAATTAGTATTACCAATTAAGCAAAGGATAGAAACTACCAGGATCTTTTAGTTTTGGAGGCAATTCATTTTGAATTAAAACATTGCACTCCTTAGGTAAAGCAATTGTTTCATAATCCTCTAGTTTTCTATTTTTAGATAGAATATCCTTAAGAAATTTCATGTGCGCATGCATCTCATGCAGTGCCTCAATGAAGGGTAGTTCAATATATAATTTCTTAAGGATATCTAAGAATTTCCCATATTTCTTTTCTAATTTTGCCTTCGCAAATCTCTAGGGAAAAGGAATTGGTGGTACATATAGTGGTGGAGCTACATAGACACCTTTTCAAAATTTTGTTCCCTTGAGGGAGTTGTGTCTTAGTATGTTTCTCTTTCACTTGTGTATCATTCTCAGCTCGATGAACATTCTTGTGTTCCTTCCCACTCCTTAATCAGATAGCCTTACAATGTTCATTATTTGGATTTTTCTCTAGTTGTCCTCGTAACATCCATATTTGCATATTAAAGTTGCTCGCTTGTTGGGCAATTTGAGTATCTAACTTTTTTCCATGGGTGGCCAGGTTTTCTATCTTAGAATTCAAATCATTTAACATATTTGAAACATTTTTATTAATTGTGATTTGATCCTCTTGAAATTTATTAAGGTTAACAAGTAATATTTCCTAACCTTACATTATTCTTATAAGAGTGGGATCAAGAGGACAAGATTATACATGTGGAAACCGTGTTGGAGGTTTCCTATTACCTTGCTCATCTTGATGTTGATGATTTAAAGTGTTGTTGCTCTTCCAGGAAAGGTTAGGATTGTTCTGCCTATATGGTGGGTTGAATTGTTGCCCGCTCCTATCCTTCTAGTCATAGTATTTGCATGATTCAGGTTGTTCATTGACCCATAGTCCATGTACAGGTTTAGTGAATTGTTTGCATTCAGACCACTGATGCCCTTTTGCTCCACACCCCTCACATGTTGCAGTAGACCCAATAACATTAGCATGACATCTTTCCAGCTTTCCAAACCTTTGAGAATTGTTCTCCAACATGGAAATTACTTTTTCCATTTGATTTCATGAATATTATGCACTAGAGTCTCTCCTTGGGTGATGTCTCCTCTCATTTTCTCATTCGTGATGGTTGGAAACCACATTCTCTATAATCTTTGAAGCAGCATCAATTCCTTTGTACATAAAGACACCACTTGCTGAAGAGTCCAACAATTATTGTGATGGAATATCTAGCCCATTGTAGAAGTTCGGACCCGGCATCCAAGATGGAATGCCATGATGAGGGCAAGCTTCAATTAGCTCATTTAATCTTTCACATGCCTCAACAATTGACTCCCCATCCTTTTGACTGAAGTTTTGGATGATATGTCTATAATGCATAGTTTTGGAAGGAGGAAAGTAATTTTTGAGAAAAGCCTCCTCCAAAGTTCCCCATGTTTCTTGAATTTCAGCTTTTTGATTCCTCAACCTCATCTTAGCTTTGACTCTAAGGGAATATGGAAACAAGCGGAGACGTAAGGTATCTTCAGAAGCCCCATGGATCCTTACAGTCTCACAAATTTCCAAGAACTGATCAATATAGGCATTGGGATCTTCATGACCTCCTCCTCCAAATTGGTTTTGCATCACAATTTGGATCAAAGTAGATGGAAAAGAAAAGATCTTTGTCTCAATAGCTGGGCAGATTATTCCAGGACATGAACTACGAGCATTAGGGGTTGCTATTGAAAGTTTATCTAGGTGTTTTTTTTAGTTGAGAGTTTTCTCTTCTCAACAAATCATCCTGACAGTAGTGCCAATTTGTTGAAAGATTAATACTCTCATTTTCGTTATGTTCCTTGTGTAAGTAATAAAACTCGGTTTTATTCTTTGTTCGCCATCTCGGCTTTGTTGAAATAAATTCCAACGCCGGTATAATGGTTTCAAGAATATTCCAGTTACAACTTACTTTCTTAATAATCATGTGAATAAGTCATTCATTCTTTGCCCCATCTCGGCTTTGTTAGAATAAATTCTAA
>NC_032021.1:9557104-9558042 GCF_001865875.1 Lupinus angustifolius
TCTCCTCTTGAATTATATGAAAAACTACTCTAAAACTAGCCTAAAAACTACCTAAAATGAAAGGAAAAGAAGAGGAATCAACTAGGAAGAATTTAGAATGAATTTAGAATGTTTTACAAATGCGAATTTCGTGCCATTTTGTAGGCCAAAGTGCTGGATGCTCAGTTGCCTTGTTTGACAGCTAAGTTGCTCACCTTTGGCCCATATGAAGAGCCACTTTGGCTCCTACTTGACCCCTCTGGTGGGCTAGGTTACATGCGTGGTGACACCTCCTCCTTCTTGTCATAGCCTTATGTCATCCATGAGGTCATGTTCTTGGCCTTTAAGCAAAGAAAAAGTAAGATGTTCCATGATTTGACCAAAAAATCACTTTTCTGGTGCGCCAGCCACTTAGCCCACCTGCTTCCCCGCTAAGCTGCATGTTTCAGCAGCTTGGCTGACCTGGTTCCCCGCTCAGCTGACTGGTTCCACGCTCAGCTGCCTGTTTCAGAAGCTTAGCTAACCTGGCTTGGTGCTTGGTGCTGGCTGACCTAGCCTGGTGCTTGGTGCTTGCCTGACTTGCCCTGGTGCTTGGTGCTTGGCTGACCTGGCCTGGTGCTTGGTGCCTGGCTGACCTGGCCTGGTGCTTGGTGCCTGGTTGACCTGGCCTGGTAATTGGTGCTTGGCTTGGCTTGACAGCTTTGTGCTTGATTTCTTCATGGTGAAGAAACCTTTTTTTCCTTTGGTTTGTTACTTGATTTTTGTTGGGTGCTTGGCACTTTTGGGCTGTTTTTCTTTAAGTTAAGGTAAGCATTTGATTTTTGCAAGTTGCCTTGCCTACCTTAACATAGGTTTCTTCAAGACGAAGTAAGCTACCTTTCTTCAAGGCTAAGTAACCAAATTAAGCACATAGCATGCCATGCTTTAACTTGATTACTTTTAGCAGTTCATTTTGAGCT
>NC_032021.1:9558142-9559665 GCF_001865875.1 Lupinus angustifolius
ATGGAACCAAATGGGGTAAGTGTTTCAATCAAAACTCAACTTGTTTGATTTGCAAGAATTTAATTTTGTTTTTCATCTTAACACTTACTTTGATTGCACAAATTTTTCAAGAATCACTAAGGTCTTATTTAGGTTGTAATGAGGCTTGGCTATCAAAGGAAATTGGGTTTTCAAGATATTCAAAGTTAAAAGAGAGCAAAAAGTAATTTTTCATTTTAAACGTATACTCCTTTCAACCTTTTTCCATTTTTCCTTCCCTCATTCTTTTTCTTGACCTTTTTGTTTAACTTCTCTTCAATTTTCGCAATCTCTTTTCGCTCCTTTTTTATTTTGGATCTTTTTCTTTACTTTTTGATTTGTAAAGAGATTGAGAGTTTTTCCCTTAACACTTTGTTATATGGCCAACCATTCCCCCCAACTTAATTTCTTCCATCAACCTTCCTTTTGAAAAATGCTCTCTTTTTACTTAGAAAAGTATAGGAGAATTTTTTTTGTTTTTCCATATTAGGCTCAAGGGTTGATTTTGAAAATAAAATTTTAATTTAAGGCTCGAAGGGGTAACAAAGGATATTCCTATTTTTGGTTGGTCATTTTTGGTCAAGTGGCTCATTCTAATTGAAAGAACTTGCCTTGATCATATCCTATCAAATTATGTGCAACCAGGTAAAGAAAGATTCAAACAAAATCAATTGTGCAAAAACCAAAACGTTTCTCACTAAGTTCACATAATTATTGTGTTTGGCTTACACTCCCTCACAAGGTTGGTTTATGTACTAATCTTTGATTTTTAAACAAATTCATAAGGTCATGATAAATAATTTTTCAAAAAGTTTGCATTTTATCCAAGTTATAACATTATGAATTATTCACAAAATTTTCAATTTTTCATCTCATGTTGCTCATTAAAGCTTGTAATTTACAAAGTCATTGATTTTGAAATTTTTTTAAGCCAAGTTTGTGTTTTTTTACTTTGTTTAGTTTCAATAAATTCACTTTTTAAATAAATCTTCAAAAACAAAAAATAAACACACTAAAAAAATTAATTTTGGCACAAACGTAACAAGTATGCTCTTAGTTTTTTAAAACTTAATTTGACAATTTCAAAATCATTTACTAAGGCATGTTGATGGATATGTTTGGTTAAAGTATCACAAGATAAAGTTTTATCACCAAAAAGTACATGGTGAATACTTAACCTTTAAGGATTCAAGTGGCTTCCCTTCTTGAAGAAAAAAGTCCAGCCACTAATCCTTGTTTATTTCAATTCCTTTTATGTTGTTCTTTTGAAAATGTTATGAGGGGTACCTCCACATCTCCTAAAAATTTTATAACAACAATAAAAGGTTTCTTAACTAGTGGGTTTTCACGCCACTTTGAGTTTTTAATTTTTTCAAATGTACAAAACATAAAAATAAAGATGTACAAAAGGAAAAATAAATTTATACAAAAGAGAAAGAAAATGTTATGCACAATTATTTGATGAATGACATATAAATATGACATGTTCTATTATTAAAGCAATT
>NC_032021.1:9559765-9560060 GCF_001865875.1 Lupinus angustifolius
GTTTTTTTTAGTTGGGAGTTTTCTCCTCTCAACAAATCGTCCTAACAGTAGTCTCAATTTGTTGAAAGATTAATACTCTCATTTTCGTTATGTTCCTTTTGTAAGTAAGAGAACTTGGTTTTATGCTTTGTTCGCCATCTCGGCTTTGTTGAAATAAATTCCAATGTTGGTATAATGGTTTCAAGAATATTCCAGTTACAACTTACTTTCTGAATAATCATGTGAATAATTCATTACTTTCTTAAGGAAGGTTGGTATTAAAGAATAAATAAAATGCGGAAAGTAAATAACAATA
>NC_032021.1:9560160-9560384 GCF_001865875.1 Lupinus angustifolius
TTACACCTCTTTCAAGATTCAATTGTAGTATAGTATAGGGTTATGTCGAACCACAAGGAATTGCCTAATAAAATAAATCATGTAAACATGTCAAAGTACAAGTAATGGTTTAAACATATTTTGATGGTTTTTTTGGTTTCATTTGAACATAAATAAATCAACAAGAAAAATAAACTAAGTATTCACAAATTCTTGAGGAGACAAAATCTTTTAGAATAAGAAAA
>NC_032021.1:9560484-9561031 GCF_001865875.1 Lupinus angustifolius
CAAATGAGAGTACAAAATTGATTTTTTTATCTCATTTGCCTTCTCCTTTTCTCCTCTTGAATTACATGAAAAACAACTCTAAAACTAGCCTAAAAACTACCTAAAATGAAAGGAAAAGAAGAGGAATCAACTAGGAAGAATTTAGAATGAAAGTGTTGGATGCTCAGCTGCCTTGTTTGGCAGCTAAGTTGCTCACCTTTGGCCCCTATGAAGAGCCACTTTGGCCTCTACCTAACCCCTATGATGGGCTAGGTTACATGCATGTTTCAGCCGCTCAGCTGACTGGTTCCACGCTCAGCTGCCTGGTTCAGAAGCTTAGCTGACCTGGCTTAGTGCTTGGTGCTGGCTGACCTAGCCTGGTGCTTGGTGCCTGCCTGACTTGGCCTGGTGCTTGATGCCTGCCTGACCTGGCCTGGTGCTTGGTGCTTGGCTGACCTGGCCTGGTGCTTGGTGCCTGGCTGACCTGGCTTGGTGCTTGGCTGACCTAGCCTGGTGCTTGGTGCTTGGCTTGGCTGGACAGCTTTGTGCTTGATTTCTTCATGGTGAA
>NC_032021.1:9561131-9635464 GCF_001865875.1 Lupinus angustifolius
CAAGTTTCCTTGCCTACCTTAACATAGGTTTCTTTAAGACGAAGTAAGCTACCTTTCTTCAAGGCTAAGTAACCAAATTAAGCACATAGCATGCCATGCTTTAACTTGATTACTTTTAGCAATTCATTTTGAGCTTTTGTCTTGAATTTTGGCTTGAATTCTTATCTATCTTTGAATTTATTCTTTAATATTCAATTTCCTACAAAACTCAAACAAAACTTGGACAAGAACTAATAAGGAACTAGTTTATTTAATCAAGCAAAATTTACCTAAAATGTGTTAATTTAAGTTGGTTTTCTACAATTTGCATGGGATAAGTGCCATAAAATGAATGTGAAAATTGTATACTTTTGCCATTTATCAGTTGCGTAGTTGCGAAGTGGTTTTTCATCTCTTTCAACCATTGTTTATACACGCGTACGTCTTTCTCTTTGTTGTCTTCTTCTTCTACGAAAAGTCCTTTCTGGCTCTAAGTAGTAATTTGAACTTTGCATAAACCAAATGGGAAACCTGTAGAGGTACCAATAAAGAGGAAAACGCGTAATACACTAGAGTAAAGTAATAAATTAATTGAGAATTAAAGAAATTATGACATAGTCCCCGACTACTGCGCAAAAAACTTGATAAGGCAAATCGCAAGTACATTATTACGTCGTCAAGTAATAAAATATCGATCCCACGAGGATTGGAAATTCTTTTAATTATAATAATTAATTTATATTTAACTCAAATAGGAATTAAAAGTGAATTTAGGAAGAGTTCCCAGGATAAGGGTTACCGCCTTTAAGTTGTGAGGATGAATTGCTCTTTGATATGTGTCATCCCTCTCAAGCTCCAACATGTGTACTCAATTGAAGTTGCACCTACTCTCGTGGTACGGTTATCAATCGAATCTTTTATTTGGATCTTTCTATCCAATCGCTTTGTAGCAACCCAAGGTGAATTCTAGAAAGCCCCGAGAATCCTAATACTACTCTCGTGAATTAGGATTCTAGTTTGAACAACTAAATGATCAGATAGTTGGATTCATCTCTCGAACCTTCCTCAATGTATCTAAGAGGTGTAATTTGTTTGCGAAAAACCTCACACGAAAAAAACTCAGTTTAATGATTCAAATCACAACACTCAATGAAATAGAAGTAAGAATAAGTTTTTATTAAATGTAAAAGGTCATAGCCCCAATCCTAGAAACAAAGGGAATTACTCCCTCATGATGGAGAAGATAATACCAAATTCTAAATTAGAGAATTGTAATGTGAAGTGTAAAGTGTATCATCCTTGAAGGAGAACCCTCATTTATCCTAATTATAAAATATTGGGCTTAGCCCAACAAAACAAAACTAAAAAGTAGGAATATAATATAACATCTATGACTTCTTTTGGCCTTTCAATTGGTCATTGCATAGTCTCAAAACTGAATTTCATCTTCTTGCACCTAATCTCTACTCTTTTTTGGCTTTAATCTATCCAAACTGCACAACATAGCTAAAAACACCCGCTCAACCTGAACAAAGAGAAATAAAAGCTAAAAACAATCCTATAGTCATAATTATGTCCTAAAATGCAAGTTAAATGCAATGTAAATGTAGCATAATTTCACACTCATCATGTACTAGGAGCTATGGCAGAGGAATCTTTGTTTTTCCTTTTGATCGACTAGGAGATCACCTTTTAACACATACCGGATAATAGGGCTAGTCTAGTCGTCCGGGATAGCTATTTTTTAAATGGCCATGATGTTGGTTTTTATGATGGTCCATTGAATCACCGGCCTACTACTTCTTGGGATTTTAGTGTTGGCTAGTTTGGTGAGTATGTCTGCATGGGCATTTTGCTCTCATGGGATATGTTGGATGGAGGATTCCTCAAACTTCGACATTAATTCCTTGACTTTAGCACCGATTATTTGTGAGACGGCCAATTAGGAATCGCTTCAAATAACTACTTTTTATGTGCCGACCTCCCTGTCCAATTGCAAACCAGTAGTGCATGCTTCATACTCAGCTTGGTTGTTTGAGGTGGCAAAGGTAAATGTCAATGAGTGTTCAATAGTGAAGTCGTGACCATTATCTAGCAAGACTCCAACCCCACTTCCTTTAGGATTGGATGACCCATCTACATAAATTGTCCATGTTTTCCCTGAGCTGTCTAGCTGGGTGGTTAATTCGACAATAAAGTCTGAGAGAACTTGACTTTTGATGGCCGTTCTGGGAACGTATCGGATGTCAAATTGGGACAATTCATTGGACCAGGAAATCATACGGCCAGCTAGTTCCAGTTTGTGTAGGACATGTTGAATAGGTTGGTTAGTTTTGACCATTATCGGATGAGACTGAAAGTATTGTCGCAATCGCATATCCGCCACTAGGAGGGCGTAAGCTACCTTCTATAACTTCTAAGCTTTGTGCCTTGTAATGTCTTTCCTGTAAAATATACTAGGTTTTGGTCCTCATCATTTTCGTGGATTAGAGTAGCTGCCAAGATATCTTCCATTACGGCGAGCTAAAGGAACAATGTTTCGCCGGGCTCCGACTTTGTTTGGACCAGGGGAGTAGCCAGGTATTGTTTGAAAACTTGAAATGCTCTTCCACAGTTATCTAACCATTCAAACTTTTTGCTCTTCTTGAGTAACTAGAAGAGTGGCAACGAATGTTTGCTGATTGGGGGAAGAAAACGAGATAAAGTAGTCAGTCGTCCATTCAGTTGTTGAACCTCCTTTACTGAGCGAGGGTTCCTCATATCTATGACGACCCGACATTTTATAGGTTTTGCCTCTATTACTCAGTCGGTGAGCAAGAAGTCGAGGAATTATTCAGCTTCTACACCAAAGGTACATTTTCTAGGGTTGAGTCACATGTTATATTTGTGTAGTCACCCGGATATGCTTTCAAGAATTGAGACATCGATCTTCCGTGGCTACTCAAATTATTTTAAAATCAATTTTTGGTAGCCCGTCAACCAAATTATTTTTAGATAATTTATCTAGATGCTTTACATGAATATGAGTGACGTACCTATGCCAAAGCCAGATGTCATCCTCTTTAGATATAAAACATTTTAAAAATAGAGTAGTGACATCCTCGAGATTAACCATATAGATATTATTTATATGATATCCAACAAACTTAATGTTATTAGATATATTGTCACGAATTATACAACACTCGGAATCAAAAGATACACTGTTACCTTTATCGCATAGTTGGCTGATACTCAAGAGATTGTGTTCCATTCCTTCAACATATAGCAGATTCTCGATCACTGCCTGATTTGATTTGCCAATCGTTATGGTGCCAAGTATCCTCCCTTTGTTGTTGTCTCCATACATGAAAACCCCTTTTTCTTTCAAGGATAGATCTTTTTGATCTATCACCCGTCATATGTCTCGAGCATCCACTATCAAGATACCAATGTTTCCCATGTGCTCGTAGACACACTTGCAAAACATAGATCACTTGCCTTTTTCAGGTACCCAAGTTATGTTGGGTCCTTTTCTGCTAGTAACTAGGGAGTCATCTCCCTTTTTCAGCCATACATACACGCAACTAGGTATACCATATTTTCTAATGTAACAAGAGTAGGAAGTGTGGCCATGTGTGCCACAATAAAAGCATGTAGGAACCTTTTTATTATTAGGCCGATTAATAGGTCTCCTATATGGTCTTCTCCTACACATAGGGGGAATATATCCTAGTCTGATATGGTCACCAACATTTCTGGTTTGGCTAAGCATAGTGTCTAACATGTTTTGACTCTCTGTGAGTTTTGTGAGTTTTTCATTAAGTCTCAAATTATCATTTTTCAAAGTCTCGCAAGAATCACAGACAGTTGATTGGCAGAAATCATCATTAGAGAAATTGCATGCATTACAAGAATAGATCGGATCTAATGTTTCATTTTCTAGTTTTAGTTCATCTAAGTCTTTCTGTAATGAAACATTTTTTTGTTCATTTAGAAGGATTACTTTTTTTCTATCAGAACTAAACCTCGATAATTTCTTTAATTCATCATGCAATTCGACATAAGCATTATACAAATCTCCATAAGGAGGTGAATCATCAGATGAAGTAGATGAGTTGTCAGAATATACCTCATTGTTTACCTTTTTTGAATTTGAGCAACAAGCATCATCTGTTCTGGTCATTAAGCATAGCTTGGTTGTCTCCTCTTCATCTGAGGTGCTCGATGTCGTGTCATCCTCTAGTACGTCCCATACTATATAGGTTTTCTTTGACTTGAAGTCCCAAGGAGTGCTCTTATTTGAATCAACCTTCTTGAGGTAAGTAGGACATTGGAACCTCATGTGTCCTGGCTTACCACACTCGCGGCAAGTGAAACACTCTTTGTAACCCTTGCCTTTTTTGGTTGACTCGCACGCTTCTTTCTTCGGGAAACGTTTGAAGCCTCTTCTCTTTAGGAATTTCCCGAATTTGCGTACAAGAAGGCTCAAAGTTTCATCATCCATATCTGAATCAGACTCGTCTTCTTCTCTCTCTTTTCTAGATTGAGACGTTGTTGCTTTGAGATATGTACTTTTATTTTTGCGATCTGATTCTTCGTGCATAGTCAGGCATCCAAGCTCCATCTCGTGCTCTTGAAGCTTTCCAAATAATGTCGTCAAAGGCATGAAGTCAGGATCCTTGGATTCCATCATAGGATAAGGCCAATGTCGTCAAGACATCGTAAAACTTTGTTAGTAAGTTCTCCTTTGGTAAAATATTTACCTAGAGCAACTAAATAGTTAACTATATGAGTGAATCGTTTTTGCATGTCACTGATAGATTCACTTGGTAACATATGAAACAACTCATACTCGTGTGTCAGGGTATTCAGCTTGGCACGCTTGACTTTGCTAGTGCTTTCTTGAGTCACTTGTAAAGTGTCCCACATTTCTTTCGCATTTTGGCACTGCGAAACCTGAAAGAACTTATCATAGGATAGGGCCGATGTGATGATTTTTTTAGCATGTAGGTTATATTGAACCTTTTTATGTTCATCATCGGTCGATAGACTTTTCGGTTTCTCTTTCGGTTCATCGTTCACTAAATGTTATGGAACGAAGGGCCCGTTGACTACGGATTCCCAAATATCCGAGGCGATGGCCTCTATAAAGATTTTCATGCGGAATTTCCAGTAGGCATATCCTTCGCCACTGAATACGGGAGGGTGGTTAATGGATGCGCCATCACCGCCAAAGAAGTTGATGGAGCCCATTTATTTTCCCTTAAGGATCACGCGTATATGGTTGAGCTAGCACGACGTACTAGCTCTGATACCACGTTTTAGGTATCACTGATGAAATACACCTAGAAGGGGGGTTGAATAGGTGTCGCGGTTCCAAATACTGCTATTCGCACCAAAGCCCCATTCTGGATAATCACCCAGTTAATCGATTAAAGGACTACCTTAATCGATTATACATAAATGATACAACATATATATTTGAACAGAAATGATCTTTATATGGCAGAGTTACTATATTCAAATTATCAGCTAAAATAGACAATTAAAAACAACTTAAAACAGTAAAGAGTTAAGGGTAAGAAACTACCTACAACAAGATTTTTATAATGGATCGTTTTGCGGTCTACTGCAAAACTATACCTAGTCCTCCCTTTCCGATCTTGGGAGAGTTTCTTCACTAAAACTGAAGCCAATGTATATTACATACACACTTTCAATTACAAGACCTTAAACGCCACCTTCTTGAATTCTCAGAACCCCTACCTTGGTTTGACCACACTTATCGCCTAGGAAAACCTTTCCTACGATCCAGCCCCAACCAAGAGTATGTTCTAAACTCAAGACCTCCAAGTCTTGGTGAAGACCCTCTGTATCTTGTTGGTGGTACGACACCAAGAGACGACTTTCCTTCTTACAAAAATACAACAAAAACAGACTAATGTGAAGCCCAAAATAGCTCAAATATTACAATTAAGAACAAGCTATAAACCCTATACAAATATCACAAATTATTATGAATATGTATAAGATTAGAATCATGAAGAACATGTATTTTCTACCCTAAGAAATCTCTAAAAGAAATTAAAGAATCATGCAAGATAAGATAGAATGATGAACACATGTAATCACATGCAATGGATGACATTTTAATCCCTAAGCATGATACTATCTCTCACTATTCTCAGATCCAATTCTCTCTGCCTATATGACATACAATGAGCACGAAAATATGCAACTTAGCAATTCTAAAAATGAATGTATGAAACATGGTATAAAAACACAGTTTATATAGAAAAGTTGTTTTATGCCCAGTTAATCGATTAAGTGCCCTTTTAATCGATTAATGGGATGTTTAGAATAACTGAATTGTGTTTTTCAGTTATCTGTTGAAACTGATTAAAACTGTTTTCACGTTAATCGATTAAAGCCTTACTTATTCGATTAACTAGCATATTTTCAGTTAAGATATTAGAAGGTAAACTACCTATATGTTATGCTTATCAACTATACATGTTTTACCATTATGTTATACCAAAAATGCACAAATAACGTGTATGATTAATGCATGAACATATAATAAACTAGATAGCATGTCTCATGTAAATGATATGATAGTTTTTAGAACTTGTGAGATTTACATCTAGGTTTACCTAACCTAGACTCAATAATTAAGACACATATCAAAGACTCTAGTTTAGACATGAAGCTCTTGAATCTTTGGCATGTTGATTTGTTGAGTTATCTTTAAGCTTTCACTAAATCCTTTGTCTTCATCAAAACATAAGCAAACTAAGTACTATCTTGACACTTTGCACTTGGACAGAGACCACTACTTCATGCCGATTCAACGTTGGTCGGCCAAGAATTGAATTGTAAGCAAACCTACAATCAATGACTAGGAACATAGCCTGTATTGTGTGTGTCAAAGTTTGTTCGCTGATTGTCAGCCAAACATCCACGTATCCACACAGAGTAATTCCCTGACCAATGAAGCCTACCAATTGGACATTGTATGGTAATAGGTCGTGGCGACTATGCTCCATTTTTTCAAACAAAT
Organism: Lupinus angustifolius; assembly: GCF_001865875.1. Taxonomy (NCBI): domain Eukaryota; kingdom Viridiplantae; phylum Streptophyta; class Magnoliopsida; order Fabales; family Fabaceae; genus Lupinus; species Lupinus angustifolius. The sequence goes on from NC_032021.1 coordinate 9,568,153, forward strand.
CTTGAAACATGATATTTGTTGAACTGCCCTGGTCGATGAATAGTCTTTCAACTTTCTTGTTATTAATCTTAGCTATAATGTCCAGGGGGTCTTCGTGACCTCTCATGACGCCAACGTAATCATGGTCGTCAAATGATATGTTGGGTGCAAACCTATTTTTTTCTTGTTGGCTGGTATTTTTCTGGTGTTAGCATGCATTATTTATCGGACATATTTATTTTGGGCCACCCTCGACGTGTCCCATGCGGCAAAGCCTCCAGAAATGGTATTAATATAAATCGGGCACCTCTATCGTTGGTTGTTGGATCGGTACGTGTCTACCTTGTCCATATTTAGAGGGTGTTCTCGTTGATTACATGGAGGGGAGCGCCTCCTAGAGGGGCTGGGTCGACATGGTGGCGAATTTCGTCCTTGCCAAGTTACCCTAGTGATGAAATGTTGCAAATGACCAACTTATATACAATCCTCCATTTTGTCATGGAGCTGGGGTACAGTCTCAGTTATGTGTCCAAATAGACAGTGGAAGTCATAGTATTTAGACTAGTCCTGGGTCCCTGCTTCCCTGCCTAGATTAGATTTGGGGAGTTAGACGAGATGGGTGGCCATGACTTCTTGCAAGATTTGGGAACAACTGGCGTTAAGGGGAATTTAGGTAGTGTATTTTTGTTTTTTGGGTGGTCGAGTTGGTTCATCTTTGGAATGTTCATGGAATTCTGGTCTGTTGGCTTCCCGTGGGGGTGATGATAGATTGTATGGTCAGGGATAGGTCGAGCGAGATGGGGTTCTTCCAAGTTAATGAATCGTTGGGCCTTTGATTGGAGATCCTCCATTGTAAGGTCGGAATATTTGGCTAATTCTTGCCTAAAGAGACCATCATGTAGTCATGTAACCAAGATGTGCACCGCCACATCGAGACTTAAGGTGTGAACTTTCATGGCTTATGTATTAAACCGATCTAAGTAGGCCCAGAGGATTTCGTGTTGCCCTTGTCGAATACCGGACAAGGCATATGATGATCTTGGTTGTTCCTTGCTGGTCGTAAACCGAACATTAAATCTGTTGGCCAAAATTGTCCATCGGTTTATGGTGTTTCTTGGTAACCGGGTGAACTACTATAGGGCAACGCGTTTTAGAGTGAAGGGAAATGCTCGACACTTAACATTGTCGGTTATCCCATGAAAGAGTATAGTTGGCTCAAAGGCTTCCAAATGGTCCCGTGGGTCGGATGTGCCATTATATTGGTTAGTGTTGCTTGGGCGGGTCAAGTGTTTGGGTAAGGGTGAGGACATAATTGTCACGGTAAAGGGGTGTGTGGCCCCCCGAGGCATTATAGTCGGATGGATGGTTTGTGTGTGTAATTTTGGTATTCTTGGGGGTTGTGGGTATGGGTTGAGATTCTTCAGCGGAGTCGGCGTATTGCTCCTCGACAATTGGCTACAGGGCCTGTTGCTAGATTCGGGCTTCTGTTGACTGAGATAATCTAGGAGTTGAGCTTGTTGTTGGATGATTTGGCCTTGAGTTTGGATCATGTGGAGGAGTTGTTGGATAGTGGGTAGTTCTTGGACAGGGTTGTGAGGTTAGCTTTGGTTAACTTGTTGAGATGGTTGTATTTGTGTTAGAGGATCGATGGATGGAGTGTGGTGGTTAGGAGGCATATTGGTGGTAACTAGTTCTGCTTGGCTGATGGGTTGTGCTTGATTTCGAGTGGTCACCATGGTGTAGGTAAGCCATAGACGACGCCAATGTTCTTTTCTGTAGATCGGCTATGGCCGGAGTTGGATTCCGGTTGAGTAGCTCGCTTCTAGAGGCTGAATGGGATGAGGCTTGGTCCCGTTGGTGGAGATAAATGAAAAGGTTATTCGACGCTCAAGTCAATATGATTTTAAGGAGAGTTAATGGAGAATTAATGAGGGTAGATGGAAGTAAATGCTAGTAATGAATGTGAGAGTTAAGATGCTTATGAGTGTAAGTGGATATTTATGATGCATGAGAATATGGGATAGATGAATATTTCCTGTAAGGGGATATCCCCTATTTATAGTAAATTTTACGGTGACGTGTTACCCATCCAATGGTTGATGGTGACTTCGCAGTGTGTATCATAGGGGCGTAGCAGGTCTATCCTTGCTGCATGGTAGGTTTTTGATCATGTTTGTCAGAGGGGGCAGGTTGGAGTTTCTAGACAGCATGGTAGAACCCAATCGGGGGAGCATTTAATGGTGTCTCAGGAAATAATGGTACTTTCACGTGAGGTGATGCAAGCCTCCAAGTTGGACATGTTTGACCCTGGGAGATAGATATTTCCTTTCAGGAGGCGTGGAAGAGCCCAATTGGGGGACGCATTAAATGAGGTGTCAATGGTATTTATTAGGCTTATGCAAGGATGACACAAGAGGCTGGTTCACGCCTATTCGCACCTGTTTTGGTCAGGTGGGTCCCATCCTGGTCGGGTTATGTACCCGGTTTGACTAAGATGGAACATAAGGCAGACATGACTATATGACAAAGACATGCATGAGTATATGACAAAGGAAAGGGTGGATGTGTAAAATGAAGACAATGGAACAAAATTATACATGCAGGGCTTGGGAAACCCATCAAATTCCAATGGATGAAAGCATCTCATGGATTTATGTATATGTAGGGTTTGAATGTAAGGATTGAATTCATTTGCCTTTGAAACCCTAACCTCAAGATGCCTTACATATTCATTTTCCCTAGCTACTGAAGATGCCTTGCACATTCATTTGCCTTACTGAAGATGTCTTACACATTGAAGACCACTTAACTTGAATAACATAGCTCTAAGACTCGTTATTACCATGAACGAGTACTTTTAAAAAAATCCAAACCTTAAGTGATAGGACCTCTACAACGATTGCCTGGAAAAGTGTTGTTACATATCCAGTGTGAACTGCTTGTTTTCATGAACACATCAACTATATTGTTGAATACAATCTAATTGACAACATTTTCTAAACTTTGCGCTGTTAAACTGAACTCATTCAAGCCAACGCATAACACAATATTCAATTTAACAATGTTTTCCTAAATATATGTTGTTAATGGATTTAAATTAACAACGTTTTATTATATTTGTGTTGTTAAATTAAAATATTATATTAAAAGTTAAAATACAACATGAAAATAAGTTAATTAACGTGAAGTTGCCAAAATGCAACATGAAAATAAATTATTTTAACATGAAGTTGCGCATTATATGTTTTTAATATGTTAACTAACATAGTTCCCAAAATACAATGTTAATTTAATTTGTGTTTATTAATATGGAAGTGCAAAAATATTAAACATTAAGTTTTGTTAATTTTTTATTATGTTTATTAAGTTTTGATAATTTGTTTAATTTTTTTATTAATATGGAACTGCAAAAATATTAAACATTAACAACCATTCAACTAAATAACAAAAAAATAGAAATTAACATCCAAAATAATTATTCATTCTTCATTCAAAGTGCCAAAACACATTAATTGTTGCGTGACGTGACAACGAACTAAATGATTTGGTAGATAACAATGAACTAAATGATTTGGTAGATGACAATGAACTAAATGATTTGCTAGATGACAATGAACTAAATGTTTTGGTAGATGACAATGAACTAAATGATTTGTAGATTAATTCTTCATCTCACACAAATCTTGTATAACAATCACTTTCCCTTTGATATATGGATACTTTTGCCAAATCAAAAGATGTTAAAGACCTCCTTGACGAAATTCTAATAATGAACTAAATGATTTGGTAGATGACAATGAACTAAATGAGTTACAGATTAATTCTCCATCTCACGTAAATCTTGTATAACAGTCACTTTCATTCCGATATTTGGGTTAATTTGCCTAATCAAAAGATGTTAAAGACCTCATTGACATGATTTTGATATAGGATTCCTGATAGTACAACTTTAGCACTTTTAACACTTAGAGTTGTTGAGATCTATTGTTTACCTTTTTTTCTATTCCTTTCAACAAAACTTCTCTTTTATCTTTTTTACTTGTATTTCTCTTTTTTTGTTACTTTGTATTTTCTTCCTCCTATCTTCTTCTCCTTGGATGTCATGACTAATTATAAAAGGAGACAATGACGAAGACAAAAAAATATACAAAGTAATATATAGAAATACATACATTTTACTGATAAATTAGAACATGAAGTGAACCATACCATTTATAGATTCAAATGGAAAGAGAGTCGTTATTGTCGTCCATGGAAGATGTGAAACCAATTAATTTTTCGATGAAAACAAAGAATTTTCATAGAAACGGAGAGACGCATAAGCACTCAACCATTAATTTTTCTCATATGTAAAATGTCGAATACAAGCAACAGCGCAAACTTAAGAAAGAGCTGTTAATATGTCATCTTCAACATCTCTTATTTAATGTTGAATATATGTACATTAATAATGCTTCCTATAAAATATGTTGTTAAACAGAACTCATTCAAGGTAGCGTTAATGTCACTAATATTCAATAGTGCTTTTTCCACAATTCGTTGTTAATGTTTTCAAATTGACAACGCTTGATTTAATGTGTGTTGTTGATGTTCTTCCGCTTCATATTTAACAGTGTCGTTCAAGAAAGTGTTGTTGAATGACCATTATTAATTACGATATATGGCGTAGTGATTAAATAATTCCTACATAAGTAATAAATATCTAAATTTTAATCATTTCAAATATCTATTTCAGATCTGATGCAGAGCGGGCATTAGTTTCTATTGCTTCATCTATCTCGCAAACAATTAAATTTTAACTATTTCAAATATATATTTGAGATTTGATACGATGCGGACATTAGTTTCCGCTGCTTCATCTATCTCGAAAACGATTAAATTTTGACCATTTAAAAAACTCTTTAAGATTTAATATGATGCGGACATTTGTTATTGTTGCTTCATCTATTTTAATGAGAATAATATTTCAATTACTATTTAAAAAATCTCTTTAAGATTTGATGCGGTGCAGACATTAGTTTATGCTGTTTCATCTATCTTAGAGAGAATAATATTTCAATTATAACTTTCTAGACCCTGTTCCTGATGTGATTTCAATTATAAATATTCAGACCCAGAGCTTTATGTAAATTCTTGAGTTCTGACAGTACCCGACCTGCGTTTTCGAATTTAATTTTGATTGTCTCGAATTCCATATGTATCCATTTGTTTTCCTTTCTAAAGTTGCATTGCGACCATTGTCTCGCCATAACAAAATTAATGTTCAATTCTTTACTGATTACTTAGTATTATAACACTCAACCATCGGTTTACTTGTTGTCCAATATGCAACAAGTAAAAATGGACAACTGTGAACATTCAATTTTATCTATCTCATATATACAAAAACTAAAAATACAAAAAATTTGAGAAAACCCAAAACAATGATAAAAGGTTTAAATGAGCATCCTAGTTATTTTGGAAGGAAAATTGGTAAAAGTTTTTTGTAGTGTTTTCTCTTTGCAATAACAGTGTGTTCTCACTCAAAATAGATGTGTGTAATATATTGTAGAAAAAATTGAACGACCTTCATTCTAATATAATTGTAGGGTGCTGTTTTTTTTATTTTCTTTAATAAAAATAGTTGTAACACCGAAAGCTTAGAAGATATATACTATATATGTTATGCTAAGGACTAATCAAATTCTATGCTCAGTTTCACATTTGGATATTTAAATAGTATATAATGCTGTAATGAATGGATTAAATTTTCAACAGCTTCTTCACCTTCTTTTAAATATAAAACGCTTCTTCGTCACTTAAATATGAATAAAGAATGCAATTTGATATGCCTTGGGGAGTTTTTTTTCCTTTTAATTAACTTAACTCCAAGTCATACGGGGGAGATGGGTGGTAGTGGCTCAAGATATTCCATAGACTTTCTTAGTAGAGAAATACATACACGAGTTGCCAAAAGCTAGGGGAAGGACTAATTAAGAAAAACATCTATGAAGAATTCCACCGTAAGGACATACAATGAACAAAATTCTCAAAGGAAGATTGCTCCTTATAGTTCTCCTTTTGTAGTTTTCACAAGTATACTAAATGATGATGAAGCTTCTATACCCACTTATGTGAGATCTTGCTGTATGTAGAAAATCTTGGGCTTGTACTTCTGAAAGCCATTTCATCTGAAACCTTTGGAGGGAAGATCTTTTAGGACTTTCCTTTTCAACATAAAAACATTGACATGTTTAAAATCTCTTTCTCAGAGGTATGGAACTTAATCATTAACTACTCATATTTTATGTTGCATCTACTCAATGAGAAGAACACTATATGAATGGATATTGATCAAAGAAATGATTACGCTCAATTCAAAGTAAATCTATTTACCTTTAAATTTTACTATTTCAATTGTAGGGGATGGAGTATCTCCTGGTGTGAGGAGATAATTTCTCTTCTTACACCAATTAGGCAATGACACATGATTATTTTTTACCTATTTTAAAAATAAATCAAAAAATAAAAAATAAAATAATACAAGTGTCTATTAATGAATGTGTGTGAGGAGATAAGTTCTCTCCTCACATCAGGACCTACATTATTCTCTTCAATTGTATTTGTCATCCTAACAAAATTTTAAATCTAGATGTTTGTTTAGTATACAACAGTGTTAGTGAAGCTTGATATATATATTGTTGTATGTTGGCCACAAATATTTAATCCTTATTGCAATATAATTTGTTTGACGAAGAGATGAAGTTAGCATAAATAAACCCAAAATTTGAACATCATGAATTGTTCCCAACCCTTGGTCTTTACAAATTCCATTCATGGGTAAATCCTTTTTTCCCATTTTTATTTATCTTATTAGTATGTTCCTTACAATTTTATAATAAACAAATACTACTTTTTACAATAATAGTTAAATTAAATAATTCCTACATAAGTAATTATAATATCTAAATTTTAATCATTTCAAATATAAATTTGAGATTTGATGCGGTGCAAGCATTAGTTTCTGCTACATTATCTATTTCGCAAACGATTAAATTTTAACTATTTCAAATATCTATTTGAGATTTGATGCAATGTAGATATTAGTTTCTCTACTTCATTTATCTTAAAGACAATAAATTTTTACTATTTCAAATATCTATTTGAGATTTGATGCGGTGCGGACATTAGTTCTGTTGCTTCATCTATCTCAAAACGATTAAATTTTGACAATTTAAAAAACTAAGATTTAATGCGATGTGGACATTAGTTTCTGCTGCTTCATCTATCTTAATGAGAATAATATTTCAATTACTATTTATAAAATCTCTTTAACATTTGATGTGGTGCAGACATTAGTTTCTACTACTTCATCTATCTTGGAGAAAATAACATTTCAATTACCTTTAAAAAATCTATTTGAGATTTGATGCAGTACGGACATTAGTTTATGATGCTTCATCTATCTTGGAGAGAATAATATTTCAATTACTTTTAAAAATCTATTTAAGATATGGTGCGGTGCAGACATTAGTTTCTAATGTTTCACCTATCTTGAAGACGATAATATTCAAATTATACATCGACCAACCTATTTTCAAACTCGAACTATGTAGTCTTGATTTCCCTATTGCGCCTAGGGATACATATGAGCAAGATGAACTCTTGTCAGACATAGAGACAAAAATAAAAATATTTTGTTTTAGTAATTGAATTTTAAATAAATAATTTTTAAGGGTATAAAAGTTCATGTAATTAGAGAGAGTATCATTTCAGTATGGGCGGACAAAATGTTAATACCTTCCTCGATCTGTAATCGACTCCCGAGCTCAGAATCTTTGTTTAAAGACTAAATTATCCAAATTGGACATAATAGAGTTTTCTACGTTTTAACCGCAAAAAACATAGTGGCGACTCCAAATCAAATGAGAGAGGTAGAAATCAAGTTCATATCTTTCTAAGTCACATAGTCGGTCTTCCAATGGAAAATCGGGTCACGACCACTAGTGACTCTACTAGGGACACCCATAAGAGAGTCAAACCTAGAACTGCTAACTATATGGACTTAAATACCCAATTTTTGTTGTTGTTGTTTTATTGTTATATGCTTTATTTTCATCTTTAATTTATTAACTATAAATTGTCATCTTAATTATTTTTGCATCTTTGAGGGGTGACAATTTATTTTCAATAAAAAGGCTTGCACGCTTCCTCACACACCGGGATAGCACACTCAAGTAAACACACATATGACTCATACCCGGGTATTAGAGATTAAGTTTGATATAGAAGGGACATCCACTTTTTCTGGTGTTAGATTCAATCTCACTGGTATAGGCATGATGGACCACCCAAATTGTTATCAGGTATTGTGAGTTAGACGCTTGAGGGGCCATACTTCTCTTGTTTCTAACCTAAGATATTTTGGGTTTCCTTTCTTCCAAGATTGGATGCGATCTGGTGACCTAGAAGTAGAGATGGAAAAACGGGTCGCCCAACCCATTTTGCTCATGCCCGCAAATGCCTGCAAAATTTAAGCGGGCACGGGCATGCCCGCATTGTCTTAACGGACAAAAGTTGCATGCCTTGCCGGTTTCAAAATAGGCTAACGGCTATGTGGGTGGCTCGCGAGCATTAATAAATAAATAAAAATAAAAAAATTCATAGAATAAAGTAAAAATAATTTAATAAAGTGATTGAAGAGATTTTTTTTTAAAATACTTTGATGTTTTATATGAAGTTGAACAAATCATATCACATCACAATTTTATTATGCATTAAATCACATTATATCATAATTTTTTGATTTTTTCTTATTTTCCCCTCTTATGTAATGCCCTCGTGCCGCCTGCATTGCCCAATAGAAATATCAGCGGGCATGGCGAGCAAACGGCCAAGGCTAAATGGGCTAATGTTCAAAATTTGTATGCCATGCCTGCAAAATTTTGCGGGCTATGCGGGTGGGCCTGCGGGCTTTTCCTGTTTTGACATCTCTACCTAAAAGTCTAAAGCTCTTATCAGGTCCACTTTAATCAAGACCTAGTCTCCCGCCATAGGGTTGTAATCTTTAGACTATTACAAACCTTGTATGTATACCTTAAGACATAGGAAGTATAACTTAAGTTTTGTTCATCATCATTCATAAATTGGGACTTTTGTCCCTAAAAATGTTCATGCTTGAGTGTTATGAAGATGCCATTTCACTTTGGTGTTCATGTACCATAAGGATGTCTATATAATTTCCATTCCTTACCATGGGCCAAGCGCCCTAGGGATGTCTATATAATTTCCATTCATTCTAGACCCTCACAAATACATTTATTCCAGACCCAAACATTCATTCCAAATACAAACTCTAACCTTTCTTCCTAATCTTTCATTCTAAATACAAAACCTAACATCCTTTCTTCCTACTATTTTAATTAATTCTTGAAAATTGAGCATGTTGGTCCAGACCCAAATGATACTTATTTATTAGGACTTCAAAAAACCATATATCAAATAACATATGGAATGAGGTTGAGTGTAATTTATGGGCTAGATACAATTTCTGACAATCACAACCTTCCGAACCAGTGTTGCAAGTTATTCACAATACTGTTTTCACAAAAAATTTGGTAGTTGGAACAACTTAAATCAACTACCATTTGCTACTAGCATGGGTTGAGATATGGCAGCCAGAAATATATACTTTCCCTTTCCGAAATGGAGATTGCACCATCACTCTTGAGGATGCTGGTTATCAACTTGACATTCACATTGATGGAGAAGTTGTTACGCGAATGACGAGTATGCATTGGGACGAACTTTGCCTCTGTTTGTTAGGTGTTGTTCCAATAAACCGGGAAATAATGAGACAAATGGTTCAACTCACTTGGCTTGAGAACAAATTTCGTGTACTCTCCGATAATGCTAGTCAAGTTGTTATTCAACAACATACTAGAAAAATTATATTGAGAATGATTGGGGGAATTCTCATACTAGATATATCAGGGTCCCAATTCCACCTGATGTATATGCATTTGCTCGAGACTTACCATGGAAATTTCAATACAATTGAGGCTCAACTGTGTTAACTCGTCTTTATCAGGGACTTTGTCGTGCGTCAACAATTAGTGACCAAATAGAGATTGGAGGATGCTTGTTACTACTTTGGTCATGAGCATATGACCATATTTGGAACCTTGTGCCAAGGTTGCACGGCAACACTTTAGCATTTTTTCTATTGGTCAGAAGGTATACATTTAGGGTTTTGCTAACCTAGGTAAAGTGACTTTTTAGTTTGAGTAGGTTAATATTGTGTACCAAAAGTTTTGGACAATGTTAACCTTCATATTTTATTTATACTAGAAATTGTTTAGGGGTAGTTTTATAATTTCCATTTCATAAAAAATCTACCCCTCATTCATAATCTTCTTTCCCCTCTCTCATTAACCTAATCATCCCAAAACACCAAAAACTTATTCACCATCATAACATCCGCACACTAACTACCACCACACACCACCGCACCTCCCCCAATAGCAACATAAAATGGGGGTTGTTTGGGGTCTACTTTGGGGGCTATTTAGGATCTGTTTGGGGGTTGTTTGGGCACTACTTAGGGGCTGACATGGTGCAGGTTTTATTGTTGTTTGGGGGTGGTGCAGCAATTCAGTGTTGCGGTGGTGAAGGAGTTTTGGGTGTTTTAGGATGAGCAGGTTAACAGGGGAGGGGAAAGAAGGTTAGGGATGAGGGGTTAGAGAATAGTTTGGGAAAACTTGTGAGTGAATGTGGATGTAGGAAGATGTGTGACTGTGACTGCATTTTTTCTAGGGCTCTTTCCTCACTCTGCAATTGCACTTGTATAATGAAGAGTTTCTGTGTTTTCATTAGATAAGAAAAAAGCTAAACCCCACCATTCACCGACCACTTAATTGCTTATTTCTTTGCTACCAAGTATCTAATCTATCAAACAATTAATTTAATTTATCATGTAATCTACCAAGCTCAAATAATGTTGTTTGGGGGTGGTGCGGTGGTACACGGTAATGGCATTTGGTGTGCACATGTTATGGTGGTGAAGGAGTTTTTAGTATTTTGTGATGAGTAGATTAATGGGGAAGGGAAAGAGGATTAGAGATGAGGGGTAGATTTTTTTTTAAATGAAAATTATAAGACTACTCCTAACAATAATTCTCTGAGAATTAAAATATGATGGTTAACTTTGTCTAGAACTTATGGTGCATAATGCTAACCTACTCCAACTAAAAATCTCTTTTGCCTAAGTTAGAAAAACCCATATATTTATTTACTATTGCAACATGTAACTATTTAATTATAAATAGTTAGTCAAATATATTTATTAACTTAGATGAATTGTAACAAGTTGCCACAACATTTGATCACGACAAACATTCTTAGCAACTAATATTATATGCACAATTTTAGAGTGTTTGTGCATGGATCAAGTAAATTTTAATTATAACATCATAATTTATTCATTTTTAAATTTCTTATCAAATTTATTAACTTCATTTATCAGTTTGTTTGGACCCCATAAAACACCATGAACATCATGGGACAAGTCCCAAATATTTGTTGATCTTGTGTGCCATTGATTTGTTTCGTAATTGTGGAATGACATGCTCCTGATCGAGTTATGAGACAATTTGGCATGCAATAACCAATTCCAGAAAATTCATCGAACTTCGATAAACTCCATAAGGGAGACTTCCGTGCAGGTACTCGCTGTATATATAATGGTACTTACAAAGGACAAGAAGATATATCTCTCCAAATGGAGCAAACTCTACTAGAACAGTAAGGTTTTATTTTCTTAATAATTAAAATTTTATGTTTAATTATATTATTTATCCCTAATTTTGTCTTACATTTTTTCAGTTCAATTTTATAAGAAGAATTTGTGATCTTAGTGCTTCTCCAAGTGCTTTAGTAAATCATGTACAATCAATATTTGACGTTTATTCCTCTACTCGTGAAATAATGAGTGCATTGGCTGGACTAAACTCTAAAACATTCTCTACCAACTATTTTGAAGATCCTCATTCTCATCATTTTTATATGCCTGGAAATGAGTCTCTGCAACAAAGTCAAGGAGGTACTCATCCTCCGGTATATACTTCATCAACTATTCCTCAACAAAAACATCCATGTGGACTAGAAAGTTTGTCACAGTTTCATAATTATTCCTTCACCCATTTGGCATCAAATTCTCATCAATGTTTACTTCTACTTCAAATATACAATTGTTGACATATGATTGTCAACAGTATTATAATTCTACTATGCTGCCATGCAACATTTTTCGTAGACAAAGTAATGATGATGACAGGGTTGAGGTAGAGGATGATGACAGGGTTGAGGTAGAGGATGATGACGGAGATGAAGAGGAGGAGGAACCACAATTGACAACACGGGATAGAGGAAGAATGTAACAAATGTCATGACGGAATGAACAACAATTAATAGTTCAATGATAAAGAAGGAGAAAGTCATCTCCATGTGGCACTTCCTCACACATACATCATTAAAAATTCGGGAATGCAATAAATTAGGAATGTGTAATATTTTTTGTTTTTTAGTAATCTTTTTATTTAACTAAATCAAAATGGAGTGATATTTTGAATATTTTTTGAATACCTTCACGTATGATTTTTTATTCACCTATGTATGATTTTAAGGGTCTTAGGACATAAATAAACTCGTCAATAAAATGAAAGTATACATTCAACTTATCAACCCTAATCATTATTCTCATTTCATTTAAATTACCCACAATTTAACTTGTCAATGCCATTTAGGAGATTGAAAAAAATATATTATATTGAAGCCGACATTCCCTATGTCGATTTCTGTATCGGAAAAAAATGAAATTCGGCAACCCTAATGTGAATTTCTCATAAATCGCCAAAGACATTGACGATTCCAAAAAACTACACTAGTTTGGTAATTGATTTAAAAGTACATCAAAACTGTAATATTTCAATCAAAATGCATCTATGACCTTTTGCTTAGAAAGAACAAATACTGCATCATTCTACCTCTTCAACAATTTCATGTGATAGCAAACCGCTTCAGTACATGAATTGACGATTGCCACATATTTTATTCGATATCAACTCATTTATAACCTTCCTTATTTATGGGTTTCGAACATCTTCTGAACCTCAAATATAGTTTAAATAGAAAAAACTATATTATTAAACCAATCTAAACTAATTTTCATCTCGAAGTTCTCATTCTTCAGCTTTGACTACTTCTCCATCCAAGGGTATATCTACGGTTACCTACTTTAAAGGAACTCCTTTTGAAAATTAATATAAATAAGCCCAGAAACCTATGCTCAATTCACCATCTCTCAACAAACAGAAAAAGATAAAAAAGAATATAGGAAAATGGCACGCTTGGCATATTGCTTGATCTTGATCTTTTTGTGCTTATGCCTTGTCCTTGAGCCTACTCTTGCAACCAAGAAAAGATTTAATATTATTGCCCCATCATAATATGTTATGGCCAAGCAGTTATGCCAGGACACAAGGAAACCCGAATTGTGCAATAAAATTATCCAAGGTGGTAAGATTGATCCGGTCACTGAGGCCAAGCTTACCATTGAGTTAACCTCATCCATGGCATTAAGGGCGAATGCATATATGTCAAAGATATCAACCCGTAAGGATCTTGCATCGGGTGCCTTGGATAGTTGCATGTTGAGTTATCAGAAAGCTATTACTGCCTTGAACCTTTCATATATTAACATTCAAAGCAACTCCAACAATGTCATTCAGAGTCTCAGAAAAGCTGATTATCATGTTGGATTTTGTACTACTTCTTTAGGTCAAAAAAATGATATTCCTCCTATTCTAAAGGCTAGGAATGGCAACGGGGCGGGTCGGGGTCGGGTTTGCACATATCCAAACCCGAACCCGAAATTCAAAACCCGAACCCGAACCCAAACTCAACGGGGTTGAAAATAAAAATACCATCCCCAAACCCGAAAAAAAAAACCCGAAAATGATAAAGTGTTAAGGAAAATATGATATTATTTTCGTGTAATTTTACTCTGACATTTCTATTTTCTCTTGTATTGTTTCATTTCTTTTATGTTTGAAGATCCAATAGTATATAAAGTAACTTTAGAAATTAAAAACAATTGGCAAATGATAGAAATTTTAATTTTAAATTGAATTACCTTACTTCGGGGCGGGTTCGGGTTAGGGTCTTTACTATACCAAACCCAAACCCAAAATTTAAACCCGGGTAAAACCCGAACCCAATCACATCGGGTTTTCCCCATTAAATTCGGGTTCGGTTTGAACGGGTACCCATGGGTTCGGTTTTTATTGCCATCCCTACTAAAGGCCAATAAAGCAATGCAGGGTATGATCCAAGCAATAAGATCTGTTGCTAAGAAACAAGCAAACTAAGTAACATATGGTCAGGTTGTGTCCATTTAGCCTTGTTTTTGAGAGATGGGAAAATGGGATAATATACTTATGTGTTTGTACTATTTTCTCTGAATAGAGATTAAACAAATGGAAATGAAAAATATTATATAAACAACCATCATTATTTCGGGTCCCTAACTTAGTTTTTCTTCTTCTTAAATTCGGTCACTTTACGGTTATGATACTATTGTGTAAAATAGTTGGATAATACGATCGATGCAGTCACAACAATAATCATGATGTCATTGTGGAGACTTTTGAAACCCCTCAATACTACGTGGCTGGTGCAATTTATAATATACTAACTTTCCTTTTTGCTTCTCTGTCATGCGTGTCTCTAAGTGATTCACATGTCTCTTTCTAATTGTGTCAAGTTAACAAAAGTTACACTCATGAACTGACATGTGATCGGAAACAAAGTTGGGAACCAAGTTAAAAAAGGAACCAAATTAACAAAAATGTAAGTTAAAGAACCAAAAATGTCTTTTCTCTAAGAAAATATAAGTTAAAGAACCAAAAAAATAAGTTAGAGACCCAAATTAACAATATATTTTTGGGTATCAAATAAAAAATAATTACTCAATAGGGTAAAAGTAGACAACTAAGAAAAAAATGATTATCTAAATATTGATGGCAGAAAAATAATCATAAACACCACTGTCATATTAAGTACTTAAACAATTTCAATCATAAAACTGTCACATGTTAAGTTCTAGAGTACAAAATCCACAAACTCACTCAAATAAAAAAGAGGTTGCATTTATGAGTACAATACATACTATTTTTAGGCTCAAAATCTCGCTTTTGTAGTTCAACATTAATGAGATATTATCACAATTTATGGTTTCAGGAGAGGTTACCAAAACCTATGGCCTATCATGCATTTTTTACAAGGATTGTCAATAGGGGTTCCAAATCAATCTTTACTTAATCACATAAATATAGGGCACATAACACAAAATTGGGAAAATAATTATGTGAAATAAATAATGTTGGAATACTGATTAAAATATCATAAAATAGTAAACTATCTTAGTATGTTTTTTAGATTAGGACAACCCCACTTCAACATAGTAGAACTACCTTATATATATGAATATTCAAGGGACAAAAGGAATAATATAGTTGATATCATGTCCCAATGCTCTCTTGCTACTTGGAATATTCTACAAAACATTACTTACTTGAAAAGCCAGCAATAGTCAAATATCATAATTTATTGATACTTCTATTCAATGAACTTTGTTGTTTGAGGTTTATATATACATAATAATAATAATAATAAATCACTTAGAAGTTTATATCTTGACTATAATATTTCTATTTATTTTTGTGGAGAGAAAAAATATTAACTAATTAAAAATATTATAGGTATAATTATTGAATGATAACAGAATTTGAACAAAAATATTGGGATATTTAAAATAATTATTGTATGAAGTCCTACATTAGTACAAAAGAAAAAAATGTTATATATTAGGATGAAGTTCCTTGTTATAATGTGTACCAATTAGAAGCACTAATTAGAAACACTCTATGGTCACCTCGTTAACAAATCTTTTTGTTTCTTCTCTTATATTTGTTATGTATGCCTTAATTCATTGCTTTTGACCAACATTGTGCAATGATTGTTTCCGTTGCACCAACAATTAATATCATAGTCAATTGTTAGATGACTCATAGCCGAGACGCAAGATTCATAATGGAGATGTTCAATGGAATAGTAACTTTGGATTGTGGCAAAGAAGAATGAAGAATGTGTAGGTTGTGCAAGATTTAACGAAGACAATATGTGACGATAAACCAGATGAGTTGAACGTGAAAGAAACATGGTGAAAGTATGGTGGGGACCATAGTTGTGTTGGATCCTGAACCAAAAGTCCATGTATTGGATTGAGGCTAAGATGAAGATAGGAACTCTCAAGTGTTTAGTCAGACTCTAAGACATGTGCTGACAATATCTCTATTGATGTTGGAAATGATGATCTTATTGAAGATGAGAAATGAAATATCTTTATGGTTTGATCACGACATCATGTGAATGATATTATTAGTGGGTCCATAAGAGCGTCAAGGTGCTGAATGGCTAATTCAATATGTAACATGTGCATGGGCTTAGATGCAAGGTGTAACATTTGCTTTGTTAAGGACACAGTGTGTAACATAGGCATTGACTTGGATATATGGATGTAACATTGGGATTGATGCAAGGTGTGTAATATGGGTATACTCCTTATTGTGGAGTATGATAGTTCTTTTGAATAATGATTGTCAGAATAGACAATGGTGGTAGTGGTTGATAATTTCTAAGGAAGCTCCACAGTTTATTTGGCTGAGTATTGAAGAGATCGGTTGTTGGTGAACTTTGGGGTAGATGTTCTATAATTTCGAAACACTTCTTAGCAATAAAGAGTTAGGCGACGTGTTATCTTGGATGAAAGTACGAGAAGTTGCACTATAAGTTTGGAGAGTTGAGCTCTCAGTAACATTATCAAGGATGCTCAAAATATCTTGTGTAGAATGGAGCATGCTCTTATGTTGAAGAGTCATAAATGATATTTAACAACACCCATTCAACAACGCTTATATGTTGAATACTATTAAATGTAAGGCGGGAAAGAATTAACAACGCTTATTGAAGCAATCAACGTTAAATGTGTTATCTTTAACAATGTTTATTGAAGAAAGCGTTGTTAAATGTCATACTTCATATATTTAACAACACTTCTTCAATGAGCGCGATTAAAGGTGTTATCTTTAACAACAATTATTGAAGAAAGTGTTGTTAAATGTGTTATCTTTAACAGGGCTTATTGAAGAAAGCGTTGTTAAATGTCATACTTCATATATTTAAAAACACTTCATCAATAAGTATTGTTAAATTTCATACATTCATTTATATATTTAACAACACTTCTTTAGTGAATGCTGTTAAACGCTTGTTTTAGTGAGCGATAATCTTTTCAAATTCAAAAACAAAACCTCGCACACAATAATATACATATCACTCAGTTTATTATTTCTCTTACATTTCTTCTTCTCCATGAGTTACATTTTTTTCCTCTTTTGTTTTTAGTTTCTCTCTTCAAGCAAGTTATTATTTTTTTGGTTTTTGTCTTCAAGCATAAGGTAAATCGTTATCTTATTTTAGCTCATTTATTTCTTTTTGATTCAATCTTGATTCTTGCATTTAAACTAGAAATAATAAGTCTTTGATGCATTTGAATCGTTATTTTTTAAATAATTAGTTTTTATGATCAATTTGGTGGAAACATATTTCACTAATAGTGTGATCTTTATTTGTTGTGAAGTTATGCAACTATGATGTTCTAGGTTTTTGGCTATGGTTCACTGGTTTAGAACACACGATTTGAGTATAATGGTAAATGTTCTTTCTCAATTGCTGCTAATTTTGTATTTTTTAATAACTTTTTCAATTTGTTTAGAGATGCCATTTTTATTTGTATTTGCATCTTGCATTGATCATTGAGGAACACATGAACACTCTGTAAGGACTTGCACATTGGAGGAGAAAGAATGAACAATTTTCATAAGATCTCATTACTCATATGTTATTTTATAATATTGGAATATCTTAAGGTTGAATGTAGCTGAAGTCGTTGATGATTTAAAAAATCTATTGTAAATGTGGTGGAGTTGGACATGCTTATCATGTATTTGATAGAATGTTTGGGAGAGATATTGTCTTATTTAGAAAGTAGACATTTAATAGAGCTTGCTTCAGTGAGCGCTGTTAAATGTCTACTTTCTATAGCGCTTCAAAAAACGCTGTTAAATATAACCTTATGTACTATTACAAACACATAGAAAGCATCCCAAAAACGCTGTTAAATGACAATTTTAAGCGATGTTGTTTTACTATTCTTGCGTAGTGTAGGCATTGAACAAGGTTGAACCAAATATTCGCTAAGGTAGAGATTGTTTTGAAGATTTCCAAAGGAGTGAGGTACTCATCTATTTCAATCAAGGTAGAGATTAAAAATGATGCTTGAAGTACATTATTATTTGAAGCCTCATATTACCTAATATTTGAATAGAGGGGAGAAAACAATGTTATATATCTGGTTCAAGTTTATTATTATGATTGCACCAATTAGAAGCATTAAGTATAAACGCTTCACGGGCTTTGGGCCCATGGGTTTTCTAAAATTTATATTCTAATTCTCAGACAATATATTAGTACATGCTCAACGTTCGTGGGATATAGCCATTATTGACTGAACCTCATTAATGAAATTCTTATCTTACATTTCTTTCTCACCATATCTTATTCAGTGGTTGTTTATAGTAAACACAATGCAACGATGGCTTTGGTCGGATGAACCAAAAGTGTGTAGAAATCTGTAAAAGTGTTGAAGAAACAAACTAAGGATCTGAGTGTACATCATGATATAACAACATATAGTGTATAATGCATATATGCAATGGCAAGCTACTAAACACATTAGGAAAATGATTGGATTCGATGATTTATAAGGAATTTACACATCATTTCATTCTACTAATTAAAATGATAGAGTATTTAATTATCATTATGCCAGAATTCGTATTTAACAATAGTCATTCAACAATGCTTGTTAGTAAAATATTATTAAATATTGTAATAATGAGATGGCAACTAAGAATGGAGTGAATTAGTTGTCTTAAATCTATGATAGATTTTTATACAAATTTCAGAGTTAGTAGCAGCAGAAAAGTTACAAATAAAAATATCAAGTAAATTTAAGAAGATAAGGGAGAAGAAAGTATTCAGAGAGTTTTATATTGGTTCACCTTCTTGTGCACCGATGGTTACATCCAGTACTCTTGCAGCACAAAAGATTTCTTCACTAGATATTAAGAGTAGTAATTACAAATTCTCACCCCGAGACTTTCTTGTATCTTACTCACTCTCTAATACCTATGTACTCTTTGGAAAATAAACTTTCCAAGTGACTTTATCCCATTTCTTATCACACCCTTGTGATAGAAAGCATTTCAGCAAATTGAATGAAGAAGACTTTAATAATGGCAAGGATTGCCTTTATAAGATTTGAACACTATGATCTCTTGCAATCCGGTAACTCTTTATACACTTAGTTATAATACTCACAAGGTTTGCAAATCTTTGAAACCACACTTAAAGCAACTTTAAAAAATTTAATCTGAAAGTTAAGAACAAGTTGCAAAAAGTGCAGAAAAAGTGTTTCGGAAAAATTCAGATTGTATATGCGAGTTGTGTGTTTAAATTATGACTTTCAATGCCTTTAAATAGGCTTTCCAACCAGCCATAACACCTCTATGAAAAGGTAGGATTCGATTGGAATGAAACCATTACATTTGGGGTGAAAGTTGTTCAGATTGAATCTGAAAATCTGGTGTAACATCTCTCAGTAATCGATTACAGCATCGACATAATCGATTATCCAAACATTCTATCCAACTGATTTATCGATTACCACACTGTGTAATTAGTTACTCTCATATACTGTAATCGTGTAATCAATTACTCAAAGGGAGTAATCGATTACCATGTTCAATTTTTGTTGGGTAACTAGTTTCTCAATCATGTAACATGTTACTCAGTTCTAGTAACTCGTTACTTAGTCATAGTAACCTATTGCTTAGTCAAAGTAAATTGTTGAGCATATAAAATAGATTTTGTTGGGTAACTAGTAACTTGCTTAGTCAGTTCTCAATCATGTAACCTGTTACTCAGTTCTAGTAACTCATTACTTAGTCATAGTAACCTATTGCTTAGTCAATTTTTGTTGGGTAACTAGTTTCTCAATCATGTAACCTGTTACTCAGTTCTAGTAACTTGTTACTCAGTTCTTATAAAATATTGTTGAGCATTACTATTAATTATATATTATAGATCTAGTATAAGGATAGAAGTACCTATAGACTTAGACTCTAAATTCCTTCAAGCTTTTATCTTCATAAATATTCTTCATTTTCTTCTTTATGTGATGTTGGTGTCTTCATCAAAACTGTGCCATGAAATGGCAAATAGTCAAATGATGCCATTATAACCGACCTACGAAGTTTTGATGAAGACAAGGTCTTATATGGAAGCTTAAAGACTTGGACATCTCAACAAACAACATATCAAGAACTCAAGGTCGACGTCATAGAATCTAGGATTGCTTTTTACATTCTAGAGTACTAAGATGATTGCCTAGTATTGAGTCTTAGGATAGGTAAACCCAAGATGGAAGTGTCTCACAAAGACTCTAAAATAAAAATCATATAAAATGACGCATAACATCTATATAAATATATATGATAAGTAACACTCATGCATTTGCATTTAGCATACATGGTTTTGTGCATAAAGATTTTAATCATTTCTAAAATCGTGATTGCATGATCATTCATCATATAGGGTGTTTACTATATAATTAGAAATCCTTAATCAATTAAGGAAAGTCGAAATCGATTAAATGGAGTTACATAAGCTAACCTCCCAGGAATTCTACTTATTAATCGATTAAGCAAGTTTTTAATCGATTAAGCCATAACTGAAAATCTATTTTCAAGAAACCTGTTTATCGATTAACTTGGCAATTTAATTGATTAATATCAGTTGAGTAAGTTATGAACTAATTCTATTATTTTGAAACAAAATCAAATCATTTTTTAAAACTAAGCTTTTCACACTTTCATTGATAATCGAAAATATACTGAGAGAAAAGAAAAACAAAGATTCATGCTTCTTAAGTTTTCAAAGCTATTTGGTTGATTCTTTGAAATTTTTCTTGCATACTTTTTCGAGAGTGAGAATTACCTTACTGGATTTCTATACTTAGTTCTTAGGGCTATTCGTGAGATCATTCTGTCAAGGGTTATAGAATAGCCAATTTCATTGTCGTTATCTTCACAATCTTGTGTGCAAAGTAACTCGACAAAATTCAGTATAATCGATTAACGAATTACGAATCTTGTGTGCAAATTAACTTGATTTGTCTAGGATTATTGAGAGTGTATTTGTAACTGAATTATATTTCTAATCGTGAAGAAAAATCTCCTAGATCAACTAGGAAGCCTGGATGTAGTTTTCAAGTGGACCCGCATACGAACCACGATAAAAATCCTCGAGCACATTTTCTCTTTCCCTATCCCTTTACATTTCTGTCTTTACTGCATTCTGTTGTGAAATTGCATTCTCCGATTAATTTCTAATTGGTGTTAATCTGTTGATAATCATGAATCAATATTGAGTTAGTAAAGATCTAGGTTAATCATTGTTTTACAAAGCAAGAAAACTGTTTTTCAAAGAGAAATCAACCAATATAATCGATTAACGTACTGACCATAATCGATTAACAGAACTATCCTTAATCGAATAACCCTATTGATAATCGATTAACTGAAGCAACTTTGTATTCTGCATAAATTTCGGAAAAGTGAGATTAGTGATCTGCTACAAAAAGTGTTATCAGAGCTAGTACAATGTTTCTAGCTAGGCCGCTAAATTCATTAATCTAAGGGATTAATCACCATGGGTTCCACTAACCCTTTCGGCGGTGATGGCACATCCATCAACCACCATCCGATCTTCAGTGGCGAGGGGATTGTGGACTGACAAAGAAAGATGTAAAGTCCAACGCAATCTCAAGGCAAAGAACATAATAACCTCTACCTTATCATACGATGAATTCTTTCGGGTGTCACAATGCCTAAATGCAAAGGAAATGTGGGATACTTTGCAAGTAACCCACGAAGGCACAAGTGAGGTTAAGCGCGCAAGATTGAATGCATTAACGCATGAATATGAGTTGTTTCATATGTTACCAAATGAGTCGATTAAAGAAAGACAGAAAAGATTCACTCATATTGATAATCATTTAATTACTTTAGATAAGAGTGTTGCTATTGGTGAGCTTACTAACAAAGTGTTGTGTTGTCTTGATAGGAAATGGCAGCCCAAGGTAACAACAATTATGGAGTCGAAAGACTTAGACACAATGTCGCTAATAACTCTCTTTGGAAAACTCCAGGAACACGAAATGTAGTTAAGACGCTTAACAATGCATCAAGATTCAGACCGAAAGAAAAAAGGAATCTCTCTAAAAGCTTAATCTTCAGAACTACAAGAAGAGAGAGACGATGATGATTCATGGTCTTAACTAGATGATGAAACCTTAACCCTGTTGGTTAGAATTTTTGGCAAGTTTCTCAAGAAGAAAGGAGGATTTAAGCACTTTCAAAAGAAAAAGGAAACTGATTCAACCATATGAGGCAAAGCTCCCAAAGATTGCCTCATTTGCCATGAGTGTGGCAAGTCATGCCATATGAAATTCTAATGTCCGAGTCACCTCAAGAAGGTTGAACATGATAAAAGAAACCCTCGGGACTTTAAATCCAAGAAGGCCTACATAGTATGGGATGTTTCGGAGGACGAGACAACAAGTAGCATATCCGATGAAGAGGAGAGCGTCAAATTGTGTTTAATGGCAAACACTAAAAAATTGGCAGCACAAGCCATCCGGATAACACGAGTGAGGTACATTTTTATGACTCTTCTTCGTGTTCTGATGAGTCTCCACTTGCGATGAATTGTATAGTGCATTTGTTGAGTTGTATGAGGATCTTAAGAAAGTAGCAAAAGTAAATGTAGATAGAAAACGAGTCATCATGTTGCATAAAAGTAAGATAACTAAAATACAAGAGGAATTAAATGAATTAAACTAGAAAATGAGACTCTAGATCTTATTTACTCTTCTGCCTTATGTAGTTGCGCCACTAAATTAATTGAACCCCCTATATGTGATCAATCTTATATATTAAATGCTGAAATTTCTGATTTAAAGGTTAAATTAGCAAAGTTCACATATAGTAATTATAACCTGAACAACCTACTTGCTACATCTAGAAATGTAGGTAGTCATGAAGGTCTTGGCTATAAACCAAAGAAAAATAGAAGACCATATAGGAGGCAAGTAGATTATATGTATAATAGGACTAATCATAAAATGCCTAGTTGTTTTATTGTGGTAAACATGGTCATACATCTATATCATGCTACATTAGGAAATATGGAGTACCTAGTGGTAAATATGTATGGATGCAAAAAGGGCAAAAATCTTTGATTACTAACAAGAAAGGACCCAATCTAACTTGGGTACCTAAACAATGCAAGTAAAATTGTTCTACAGGTATGCCTTCAGACTCAGAGACAACACTGGTACTTGGATGGTGGATGTTAGAAGAATATGACAGGTGATAGATCAAAGTTCCTAGATCTCTCACTAAACGGTAAAGGTTATGTCACATATGGAGATAACAATAGAGGAAAGATACTAGGTGTTGGAAGAATTGGAAATGTTTCACAAGCCATAATAGAAAACATGTTATATATCAAAGGACTAGAGCACAACCTACTAAGCATTGGCCAACTGTGTGACAAAGGTAATAAGGTATCTTTTGACTCAAACTGTTGCATCATTCGTGATGGGGTAAATAATAATGTTAAGTTCATAGGGAAGCTAATAAATAACATTTATATGATCGATTTGGATGATGTCACCAATCTGTTTTCTAAATGTTTTTTTCACTAAAGAGAGTGACATTTGGTAATGGCATACATGAGTAGCACACGTCCATTTAAAACGTCTAGCTAAGTTATCATCACATGATTTAGTAGTAGGATTACCAAAGCTTGATTTCAAATCAAAAGACTCTTGTGACACTTGTCAAAAGTGTAAACAAGTGAAGAGTTAATTTTCAACTAAGAACGTGATATCCACAACAAAGCCTTTCGAATTACTCCATATGGACTTGTTTGGACCATCACAAATTATGAGCTTTGGTGGTAGCTACTATGCTTTGGTAATTGTTGATGATTTCTCTTGATATACATGGACTTTGTTTCTTGCTCTAAAAAGTGATGATTTCAAATCTTTTAAAAATCTGGCCAAACAACTTCAAAACCAATTTGATCATAACATAGTGTATATTCGCAGTGGCGATCATGGTGGAGAATTTGAAAAGCACCTATTTGACAAGTTTTGCGAAAAGCATGTGATCCTACATCAGTATTCGGCTCCTCGAACCCTTCAACAAAATAGATTTGTTGAGAGGAAAAATCGAGTATTAGAGGAACTAGCTAGGACAATGCAAAATGAAAGCAAGGCCCCTAAGTATTTTTAGGCTGATGCGGTGCATACTGCTTGCTATGTAATTAATCGAGTACTACTTAGGCCCACACTCTTAAAAATGGCATATGAATTGCTAAAAGGCCGAAAACCAAATATTTCACACTTGCATGCTTTTGGATGTAAATGCTTCATATTGAATAATGGTGGAGAATTTGAAAACCACCTATTTGACAAGTTTTGTGAAAAGCATGTGATCCTACATCAGTATTCAGCTCCTCGAACCCTTCAACAAAATGGATTTGTTGAGAAGAAAAATCGAGTATTAGAGGAGCTAGCTAGGACAATGCAAAATGAAAGCAAGGTCCCTAAGTATTTTTAGGCCGATGTGGTGCATACTGCTTGCTATGTAATTAATCGAGTACTACTTAGGCCCACACTCTTAAAAATGGCATATGAATTGCTAAAAGGCCGAAAACCAAATATTTCACACTTGCATGCTTTTGGATGTAAATGCTTCATATTGAATAATGGCAAAAGATTACTAGGAAAAAATGATTCGAAAGTTGACGAAGGAATATTTTTGGGGTACTTTGTTCATAGTAAAGCATATCGAGTCTTTAATAAATATACTATGCATGTTGAAGATTTTGTCTATGTAAAATTTGATAAATCTTCTCCGAAATAGAAGAGGAAGGTTGTGTGTGATGATGTTTCAGGTGCGCTAGAAAATGCATACACAAAGAACATGGATCTTGAAAACGAGGTTCAGGATGATCAAGAGATAAACGCAAATCATGAAGAAATGCCTATGGTGTGGAAGACAAAGAAAGATCATCCGCTCGACAAGGTTATAGGTGATATCTCAACGGGAGTGGTAACTAGAAAGTCTCTGCAAAACTTTTGTAATTTTGTAGCGGTGTCTCAAGTCGAGCCTAAGACTATAGACGAGGCCATAGAGGATGAACACTGGGGAATAGCAATGCAAGAAGAGATAAACCAGTTTGAGCATAATAACATATGGGACTTGGTCCCTAAACCGAAAAACTGAAAGATCATCCTGTTATAGGCATAAAATGGGTCTTTAAAAATAAATTAGACGAATCTGGTTTGATTATACGAAATAAGGCACGTCTAGTTTCCAAAGAGTATAATCAAGAAGAAGGCATCGACTATGATGAAACTTACGCCCCTATTGCAAGGTTGCAGGCTATTCGAATGTTACTAGCCTTTGCATTGATTATGAACTTCAAACTCTTTCAAATGAATGTAAAGTGTGCCTTCTTAAATGGATATATTCAAGAAGAAGTGTATGTAAATCAACCACTCGGTTTTGAAAATCATAAATTTCCTAATCATGTTTATAAACTCAAAAAGGCTTTATATGGTTTAAAGCAAGCTCATAGAGCTTGGTATGATAGATTGAGTATTTTCCTATTAGAAAAGGGATTTGAGAGGGGCAAAGTTGATACAAATCTCTTTATACAAAAGTCATAAAATAATGTGTTACTAGTACAAATTTATGTAGATAATATAATATTTCGTGCTCCTATCGATTTGCTTTGTAAGGAATTTTCTGATCTTATAAAAGGGGAGTTTGAAATGTTGATGATGGGTGAGTTGACATTCTTCCTAGGACTAAAAATAAAACAAATGAGCAGCAAGATATTCATTCACCAAATAAAATATTGCAAGGAACTATTGCAAGGATTCGAGATGGATAAATGTAAAGAAGCGACAACACCCATGGCATCATCCTGCTATATCGACAAAGACAAAAAAAGTAAAGCAATGGAGGTCACAAACAATTGTGGCATAATTGGTTCTTTATCGTATCTAACTGCTAGTCGCCCCGATATAATGTTCAGTATATGTATATGTGCAAGATATCAAGGCTTACCTAAGGAATTTCATTTTAGTGCTGTAAAACGTGTTATGAAATATCTTAACAGAACAATATATATGGGTTTATGGTATCCTAGGGATGCTTCGTTATCCCTAATAGGATATTCCGATTCTAACTTTGCGGGATGCAAGTTAGACCAGAAGAGTATTAGCGGGACTTTCCACCTTTTGGGCAGCTAGTATCATGGCATAGTAAGAAGCATGTTTGTGTTGCTTGTCTACCGCCAATGCGGAATATATTGCCGTAGGTGTGTGTTGCACTTATATTCTATGGACTAAGCAACAACTATCAGACTTTGGCTTAAAACTGGTAAATATTCCTATAAAATGCGATAACACTAGTGCCATAAATCTATTGAAGAACCCTATTCTGCATTCTAGAACTAAGCATATAGAGATTAGACATCAGTTTTTAAGAGATCATGTACAAAAATGTGACTGCATACTTGAATTTGTTGACACCTCGAAGAAATTAGCAGAAATATTCACCAAGCCCCTTCCACGGGATACATTCTTTGTGTTACGCAGAGAACTTGGCCTACTTGATGAAAAATATCTAAACTAATTTTCCTAGGGTAATTATGTTCCTTTGCTTGATCTTGATTATATGCTTATGAATGATATATGATATAAATGTATGCTTCCTTGTTTAGATAAACTTCATAAATGTTTTTATGCTTTCTTTAGTATGTCATATACCTTTTAGGTTACTATCTTAGCAACAACACTCTTGCATAGTCTAGAAATCTTTAAAATGCATTGATATTTGTGCTAAGCTCTGCCAATAATTGATTGTTTTGTGCCTTAATCGATTAATTTGAGTTACAATAGCCAAAAGAAAATTTCATTTTGCGATTTAATCAATTAACACTCGTTTTAATCGATTACCTAGGATACAAAATTTCAAATTTTGAAAAACTTAAGTCAGTTAAAAGATTAAACTACTACAGATAATCGATTAACGATAGTGCTATATCAGATTCAAGTGACGTTTTTGGGTCATTCTTCACTTAGAACCCTAATCCTCTTTGCTTCCCCCTTCTAAATCCTTTCCCTAAATTGAGTGTTCCTATAGAAATCAATAGGAATTTTGATTCCTATCTCATAGTTCCATCTCTCTACAACCCTAAATCTCTACCAATCTGTATCTTCACCATCCTTCCCTCTTTAGAAACACTAAACCCCAAATTCTAAAAATTGATTAGTGTTATACCTGCCAATATGAGTGAACCAAGGAGCATGAGAGTGAAATACAGTGCCAAGCATGCGAGATGAGGAGAAAAAGGTTCTTCCTCGACTCAAGGAGGACCAAAGAACCGTGGACACCCTTACTACTCCCCCATTCTTCAAGTAGCTAGATTGGCTAAGTTTCAAGGCCGTAAGCAAACTTACATCTGATATGCAGATGCATAATGGCTAGTTGCTCAAGGATTCTAATTCCCACATGGGTTAGAGACCCAAGGAGTGAACAAATTCATGGAATTGAAAGGTAGGTTGTATCTTTCACTCATTAGAGAATTTTATAGCAAATTTAGGTATAAAGATGAGGTGTATTCATCAATGATAATGGGGAAGATGATTATTATGGATGAAGAGTTGTTTTTGGATGTTGGTGGTCTTGAATGTGATGGAGTGCGGCTAGGTGACTGTAACAATGAGTCATGGGACTCATTTGATGCTATTTAATTGTACAAGTCTTGTATAAGAGGACCTCACCTATTTGTGCTAGGGGAATTGACCAAAGCAGGATCATTGTCTGTAGAAAACCGACTCTTACACTATCTGATTGCATATATATTAGTTCAAAGGAACACCAACCACGCTAAACCCATCATCAATGATCTGAAGCTTATGTTCACCATACGGGAAAGAAATGTGGTGAATTGGGCTTAAGATATTTTGAAAGTTATATAGGGCATAGCTTCATCTTCATTGAGACTGCTCGCATATGGGATACTCATCTCTCGTATCATTGACTATTATGAGATAGACACCACATGTCTGGACACTATCATGACAAACTCCTGAGAGTATCTTGTTGGTGATAATCTGATTCGCAAAATGGGCATTTACAAATACATTAATGAGTGGAAATATCAAGAAGATCATACTTTTAGAGTGAATGAGGATATGCCAAATGAAGATAATGCTACAATTTCTAGTGAGCCTATCCCTGAGCAACCACCTACCAAGGAATTTGTTGAGCCTCAAGAACCATCATTTGGGCTTGATCACCTAGATGATATGGAATAACTCCTCAATGCATGTATTGATGGACATTTTCAGACTATGAGGGATTCCATTGCCGCTCAGCAGCAGAAACTATCCGAAGATCTGGAACACATCATTTTTATTGTGCGTGCTACACATGGCTCATCCCAACCACCAGCTCCACAAGATTATCCTAGATAGGAATGTATGGTGTGTCTAGGGTGTGTGTGTGTTATGCTTTGGAGATTATGTTTTGGTGTTGTTTATGTTGTGGTTGTATTTTGTTGTTCTTTCTATTGAACTTTATGTACTCGTTTGTTGCACTTACTCGTATGTTATGTAAAACTTTGTTGCTAATTTGGATTATGGTTTCAATTATTGTGTTATCCTTTGATTTTATCTACATGTGTATATGTAATATGGAATGATTGATTTGTTCTGAATACTACTTAATCATTATCATTGATCATTCTATGAAATAAATATTGAAATTACACGACTAGATATATCTCACAACCAATTCTATCATAATCTGTTTTATTATTAAATAATCGATTAACTCCATATAATAATCGATTAATGCTAAACTCTGTGCACATGTTCAAGTAATTTTTATGTTGCTTAATCGGTTATCCTTGATTAATTAATTGATTAAGACCAGTAAAATGTGTATATCTTTCCTTACTTATGACTTTTAATATCATAATTTGCCATAGTTTTTTATCATGCCAAAAGGGGGAGAAAGGTGTTGTTTGAGCTGTTTTCCTAGTTGAATTGAGCTTCCGCAAGTAATCATGTTGCTACCCTAGCATTATCTCTTACATGGTTTGAGGGGGAGAACAAATGAGGGGGAG
The DNA here is from genome assembly GCF_001865875.1 of Lupinus angustifolius. Classification (NCBI taxonomy): domain Eukaryota; kingdom Viridiplantae; phylum Streptophyta; class Magnoliopsida; order Fabales; family Fabaceae; genus Lupinus; species Lupinus angustifolius. Next base: position 9,597,628 of record NC_032021.1, read on the forward strand.
CAGTCCATATTGATTCAACCTTAGGCAAACATATCATGTCTAGCTTCAAGTCATCAAACAAAGGAATTGTTTCAGTGTTTGTCATCATCAAAAAGGGGAGATTGAAATGGCAAATAATCAAAGGATGCCATTATAACCGACTATAAAGTTTTGATGAAGACAAGGTCTTATATGGAAGCTTGAAGACTTGGACATCTCAACAAACAACATACCAATAACTCAAGGTCAACATCATAGAATCTAGGATTGCTTTTTACATTCTAGAGTCCTAAAATGATAGCCTAGTATTGAGCCTTAGGGTAGGTAAATCCAAGATGGAAGTGTCTCACAAAGAGGCTAAAATAAAAATCACACAAAATGAGGCATAACATCTACATACATATATATGATAAGTAACACTCATGTATTTGCATTTAACATACATGGTTTTGTGCATAAAGGTTTTAATCATTTCTAACATCATGATTGCATGATCATTCATCATATAGGGTGTTTACCACATAATTAGAAAAACCATTTTTAAACGATTTTCATCGATTAACCCATTTGGTAATCGACTAAGTCCTGGTGAAATCCTTAATTAATTAAGGAAAGTTGTAATCGATTAAATGGAGTTACAAAAGCTAACCTCATAGGATTTCTGCTTATTAATCGATTAAGTAAGTTTTTAATCGATTAAGCCATAACTGAAAATTTGTTTTCAAGAAATTCGTTAATCGATTAACATGGCAATTTAATCGATTAATATTAGTTGAGTCAGTTATGAACTAATTCTGTTATTTTGAAATAAAATCAAATCATTTTTTAAAACTAAGTTTTTCACATTTTCATTGATAATCGAAAATATACTGAGAGAAAAGAAAAACAAAGATTCATGGTGCATAAGTTTTCAAAGCTTTTTGGTTGATTCTTTGAAGTTTTTCTTGCATTCTTTTTCAAGAGTGAAAAGAGAAAAAAGAGAGAGAGTCTTTTCATTCAGCTGAAATACCTTGCAGTATTTCTATACTTAGTTCTTAGGGATATTTGTGAGATCATTCTATCAAGGGTTATAGAAAAGCCGATTTTATTATCGTTATCCGCACAATCTTGTGTGCAAAGTAACTAAGCAAAATTCAGTAAATTTGAGGATAATTCTCGTGGTGTGTGGTATCGTTACAAGTTGAGAATCGGTAGTCTTCATAAGACAGGGAGTCATGGTTCGAGCAAGAGTTTCGGCTGGGGCCAAATTGCACAAACAGTGTGGTATCCAAGTAGGCGTAGATAGAGGTCAAACCGAGTTTGGTGGCTCAATGGTTTCAAGAAGGAAGTTTCTGTCTAGGATTATTGAAAGTGTGTTTGTAACTGAATTACATTTCTAATAGTGAAGAAAAATCTCCTAGATCAATCGGGAGGCCTCGATATAGTTTGCAAGTGGACCCGCAAACGAACCAGGATAAAAATCCTCGAGCACATTTTCTTTGTTCCTATCTCTTTACATTTATGCCTTTACTGCATTCTGTTGTGAAATTGCATTCTGTGATTAATTGCTAATTGGTGTTAATCTCTTGATAATCACGAATCAATATTGTAGTAAAGATCTAGATTCATCACTATTTTACAAAGCAAGAAAATTGATTTTTAAAGAGTAATCAACCAGTATAACCGATTAACGTACTGACCATAATTGATTAAAAGAAATGTACTTAGTCAATTACCCATTTTGATAATTGATTAACTACAACAACTTTGTATTCTGCGCAAATATCGGAAAAGCGGGATTAGTAATCTGCTACACCTATTCACCCCCTCTAGGTGTAATATTACCTCACTAGTACCCAACATGCCAAGATCAGGAACAAGATCTTCTTTACAATCTCCCCCTTTTTGATGATGACAAATGAATATCTTCTTGACAATGTAGTTTTCTGAGAGTAGCATAATTTGTGATATTTTGACATGACTGGAGTATCTTCCCTCTATTTTGTATGCTCCCCTTTGATTTGGAGTTATGTGCCTAAAATAATTTTAAACAGAAAATACACTCTCCCAACTTTTCTGCTCCTTTTGACTTCATCAAAAAGAAGAAAAACCAAGAGTCTAGCACACACGATATGTATATAACAAAAAAAAATTTAACATAGCATATCATAAAACTAAAAATATGTTCATACAATGTTCAAACAACCAGAAAACATAAATAATGTCAACAATCACGCAATATTACAAAGAGAAACATAGAAATCAATTATTCTAAGACTCAGGCTCAGTACTATCGTCATCAAGATCCATGTTGTTGATCTTATAGGATAGACGTTGAAGTTCAACTTGGACTTTGTTGACTCTGAGCATCAAGAGCATCCATCTGATTAGAGATGTAGCATCGAAGAGAGAATAATTCATCCATGACCATCTGACTGGTAGGCATGGAAGCAGATGAATATGACTCAGCATGAAATTCAGAAGGTTGAGGTTTAGGAGGGTTAACAAAGACATTTGCAGCTGGATCAGCAGGTGCATTTTGTTTATCACTTTAATGCTTATAAATTCCACCCATTTGGTCTCGAAAGAAACCCATTTTATGGATCACATCCACATCGATCTTACTATCACGTGCATCGAGTGTGATTTTGGACTCACTAGTAGTGGATACACCAAAATGGTCAAGTATGTTGGTGATGATGATTGCATAAGGCAAGAAGCTGTGAGTTTCTCGCACAGACCACATTTGTCTCATTATTGTCAAATCCCAGTTGATTTGAAGGTTGTGCATAAGAGCATACATCAATTATAGTTCCATGTCATTAATTTGAGAATGATTTGAGAGTTTTGGAACTATGATATAGCTAAGAAAGTAGTGAAGCAAGCAATCTTCGAGATTGAGATTTCCTACAGCAAGGATATCTCTACTCTTTACAGTTTCACCTAAAGCTTGTTCCTTACACATTTCGATTTCCCATTTAGAGAATCTACACATAGAGTAGTAGAACTCTTTTCTATCATAATTATCCCATTCACAAACAGGACCGAAATCTTTTATGCTACCTTGATAGGGTATATTACAACATATTGAACTGAAAGTCTTTACATATGAAGTAATTTCTTTTCCTTTCGCTGAGGATGTTAAATGGTTTTTCCTCAAGTTCAAATTGCATTAAAATACTCAAACAAGTTCGCGGTAGGATGCATTTGATGCCTCATAAAAATCAAAAAGATTTTGTTGCCTAAGTAGAATAGGGAAATTGAAATCAACAAACTCAAAATTATATATCTTACCATACTTAGGAGCAAAGATTAGTCGTCTAAGAAAATTCTTTGAGAAGACTTTGCATTATTCATCATTAGCGAGAATTCGTGCCAAATCCAGAGGATTAGCCTCATAACATGAAGCGCCTAGCTTCTTTTGAGACATACTGGTACATTTCTTCTTAGCTTTTGATGATGACGTTATAGATTGAAGTTTTGAAATAATTAGGTTTTGAGTGTTTGAGAGATTTGGGGATTTTTTATTTTGGTGACTAAACATGAAATTTATGGAATAGAAGTGTTTAGAATTGAAAATGTAATATGAAATAACTCAAAAATCATTCAAATCGGATCAAAAACGAAGTTTTTAGAGGCAAAATAGGGTAGACGTGAAAGAGGGGTTTGAGGAAGAAGATGAAATGTCTAAAAAATGAAGAAGAAAACTTATATACTAGTTTGAGTATTCGATTACTCAAGGTGGGTAATCGGTTACTCAACATGAAATTTATGGAATAGAAGTGTTTAGAATTGAAAATGTAATATGAAATAACTCAAAAATCATTCAAATCGGATCAAAAACGAAGTTTTTAGAGGCAAAATAGGGTAGACGTGAAAGAGGGGTTTGAGGAAGAAGATGAAATGTCTAAAAAATGAAGAAGAAAACTTATATACTAGTTTGAGTATTCGATTACTCAAGGTGGGTAATCGGTTACTCAACATAAAAATTCCCAGAATTCAAACAACAAGTTTAGGTAATCGATTACATAGATGGGTAATTGATTATTAAAGGTTTCTGCTATATTCAATAATCGGTTTACTCTCCAAAGTAATCAGTTACTAACCCCATAATTTCGAATCTTCAGGAATACTAATGTCGGGTAATCGATTATTGACCCTATGTAATCGATTATATACCCAAAAATATAATCACAATGAAGCAAACATATAATCATGTATAAGCATTTAAGACATGTGAGCTTCATCAAGTATGCCTAATTCTTGTCTAATTTTATAGAAAGGTTCTTTTGCCAAAGGTTTAGTAAATACATCTCCTTGTTGGTCATGAGTATCAACAAATTCTAAAGTCACATCTTTCGTTTGGACATGGCCCCTAAGGAAGTGATGTCTTATATCAATGTGTTTGGTTCTTGAATGCATTAATGAATTCTTTCTGAGATTTATAGCACTAGTATTGTCAAATTTTAGGGGAATGTAGCCTAAGTCTAAGCTATAATCTCGTAATTGTTGTTTAAGCCACAACACTTGGACACAACAACTACATGTTGATTATTATTAGCAACTAAACATTTTATTTGTAAAGAAGAATCTAAGTCAATCATATATATATTATTTATCATTTTACCAATTAGTTTAGAGTTTTTAGAATCCTTACTTTCGATGATGCACTTATCATGGTAGAATGCCACATGGAATTCTTTGTCATGTACTTGACTTATGTTCAACAAGTTGCGCTTGAAGTCATCAACATACAATACTCCTTCTATAGTTGTTGAAGGTCGCTTACTGATTCTAACAAATCCAAGAATTTTTCATTTGTTATTGTCACCATATGTAACATAGCCTTTTTCTCTTGGAGTAAGGACAAAGAACTTATCTTTGTCGCATGTCATGTGCTTTGAGCAGCCGCTGTCCAAGTACCATAGATTGCAGACAACTCTTAAATTATCCTGCAAAACAGGTTAAGTAGTATTAGGTACCCAATTCTCCTTGGGTCCTACATGGTTAGCACCTTTCTTAACCCATCTATAGTGACCTAAGGGCACACCATATTTTCTAATCATGCAAGTATTTGATGTATGCTCATGGTTCTTACAATAAGTACATATGGGATAATGCTTATGTATCCTAGTTCTATTGTTCCTACAATTAAATACATGGATACTTTGTTTCTGAAAGTTTATTTTCGTTGAGACATTTTGTTTCATAGAAACTTCGTTGTTAGAATAGCCAAGATCTCTTCGGTCTGTAGAATGTCTCTGATCTTTAATCATTTTGTTCAAATTTTTGCTACTCTTGTTTAATTTATTAAGTTCAAGACTTAATGTTGAAACTTTCTTTTCAAGAGTAATGAAGTTTTGACATGAAGAAGATGGTGATTTATTTCTGAATACTTTTAACTCAATTTTCTGTTTTAAAAACAATTTAGTGAGTTTGGAATATTCATCATGTAAGTCATTCAATGCAAGTAGTAATTCAGATAAAGAAAATAGTTTAGTTTCATTTACCTCTTCATCATCAGAGTGATGAGATGCCATTAGTGAGAGATGAGCTTGTTCTTCATTTGTTGGTTTAGAGCAGAATTGGTATCATTGTCTTCCCAAGCTATGTAGGTTCTTCGTCTAGTCCTCAATTCATTTTTCTCTTTGAAGGAATTCTTTTTCAGGTTTGGACATTCCATCTTCATGTGATCAGGCTTACCACATTCAAAACATGTGAAATTTTGGTTTGAAGTGGAGGCGTCATTATTCTTGGAGAATTTCTTCATTTGTCTAGTTTTAGCGCCTTTGTTCCTTTTAAGGAACTTGATGAACTCTGATGAATCATATCTATCTGTCTTTTCTTTGAGAGAGATATTTTTCTTCTTCTTTTCTTGCTCTTCATATGGGTCAAGTTGGTTGAGTTTCAATTTGGTACTTGCAATTTACCAAATAAAGCAGCCAAGGATATTTTTGATAAACATTTCTTTTCAAAAATGGCTGTTACTTTTGGTTGCATGTTCCGGTGAGTGATCTCAGAACTTTTAAGTTCAATTCACTATTTGATATTATTTTTCCAAGTACAATAAGATGATTTTTAAGGTGAGTAAATCTCTTTCTGAGATCTAGTATTTTCTCTCTAGGCTTCATACGAAACATTTCATATTCCTAGGAGAGAGTATTGAGTCTCGACCTTTTGACTTCATTAGTTCCTTCGTGTGTAGTCTCTAGAGTATCCCACATTTCTTTAGCAGATTTGCAGTTTGATACTCCAAAGAATTAATCAATGCCAAGTGCTAAAGTGAGGATGTTCTTTGCTTTGAGATTGTATTGCATCTTCTTTTTGTCTTCATCATTCCATGAGGATTTTGGCTTTACTTCCCTTACACCATAACAATGGTGAAAGGTTCATAAGGTCCTTCCTCAATCACATTCCAAATATCCATATCTTGAGATTCTTTAAAGATTATAATCCTGATTTTCCAGAAGTCATAGCAATCTCCAACAAAACTTGGAGGGCGATTGATGTTGGAACCTTCCCCTAGAAATGATCTCGAGGCCATCTTAGATGCAGGATCAGATTTGTGAATAATTTACTCAAAATAAGCTCTGATGCCAATTGTAAGACTGAGATGGCAACTAAGAGAGGGATGAATTAGTTGTCTTAAATCTATGATATATTTTTCTACAAATTTCAGAGTTAGTAGCAGCAGAAAAGTTACGCAGAAAAATAGCAAGTAAATTTAAGGAGATAAGGGAGAAGAGAGTACTCAGAGAGTTTTATACTAGTTCACCTTCTTGTCCACCAAATGTTACATCTAGTACTCGTGCAGCACAAGAGATTTCCTTACTAGATATTGAGAGTAGTAATTACAAATTCTCACCCCAGGACTTTCTTGTACCTTACTCACTCTCTAATACATATGTCACTCTTTGAAAAATAACATTTCCAAGTGACTCTATCCCCTTTCTTATCACACCCTTGTCTTAGAAAGTATTTTAGCAAATTGAATGAAGAAAACTTTAACAGTGGCAAGGATTGCCTTTACAAGATTTGAACACTATGATGTCTTACAATATGGTAACTCTTTATACACTTAGTTATAATGCTAAGAAGGTTTGAAAATCTTTGAAAACACACTTAAAGCAACTTAAGAAAATTTAATCTAAAAGTTAAGAAGAAGTTGGAGAAAGTGAAGCAAAAGTGTTTCAGAATAATTCAGATTGTGTATGTGAGTTGTGTGTTTGAATTATGAGTTTCAATGCCTTTAAATAGACTTTCTAATCAGCCATAACACTTATATGAAAATGTAGGAGTCGATTGGAATGAAACCATTAAGTTTGGGGTGAAAGTTGTTCAGTTTGAACCTGAAAATCTGGTGTAACAACTCTTAATAATCGATTATAGCATCGACGTAATCGATTACCCAAACATTTTCTCCAACTGAGTAATCGATTACCACATTGTGTAATCGGTTACTCTCATATATTGTAACCGTGTAATCGGTTACTCAAATGGAATAATCGATTACTTTGTTCAGTTTTTTGTTGGGTAACTCGTTTCTCACTCATGTAACCTATTACTTAGTTATGGTAACTTGTTACTTAGATCCAGTAACCTATCACAGAGTATTTTGAAAATTGTTTTCATTTATAATTGTAGTTTTCAACTTTCTTTTAAAATATTTTTGAGCAATACTACTAATTGTATATTATAGAGTATAAGGATAGAAGTACCTATAGACTTAGACTCTAAATTTCTTTAAGCTTTATCTTCATTGTCTTTATAAGTATTCTTCATTTTCTTCTTTATGTGATGTTGATGTCTTCATCAAAACCGTGTCAAGATCAGGAGCAAGATCTTCTTCACAAATATAAGGTGCAAGAAAATCAACAGCATTCGTTGAAGCAAATGCTGAGTTGATATACATTTAACATTGATTACTTCAATAAGCATTGTTGAATGTATGCCTAAAAAATTCAACAGTGTTTCCTCTAGCCAACACAATTATATGTGTCATACATATAAGAGCACTCACTATATAAAGTGTTGTTATATGTTAAATATACAACAGTCTTGCGAATGCTTATTGAATCTTACCCAACATTTTACCATGATTATATAGACAAGGCACATAAGTGCTATTTAATTGCAAAATTGAACATTGTTGAATAGTAGTTTGTGTAGTGCATACATATAATATTCATTTCATTTTTTTCTAAGCACATGTGTCCTATGTTAATCAGAGGTCATTCATCTTGAATCTCATAGAGAAAAATCATGCGTGAAGACATATACACATATTATATTTAGAGATAAATGTATTTACGTTTTTTATTTTATCATTTATGACTAAATTTTAATTAGAATTAAATTTTTAATATATTATACAAATTTTATTGGCTATCTTAACATACATTCGTCTCCCTATCTAATATTTATTATAATCAAAATTTAATGCATTAAAATATTGAGGAAGTATAGTTTTACCGTTATTATATTTGACCACATATGTTAAATATATTTTATTATAAAAGAAAAGCTTAAATATTATTGAAAGGGCACTTATTAATGATCAAGAAATTAAAAGAGATAAATTGTTACGGGACAATATTTCAATTAATTTTTGGAAAAGTGTATAAAAGCATCATAAATTTTATCTCATTTGTAAGAAGATATCATAAACTATGTTTTTTTCCTAATTACACCTTAAACTTTAACTATTGGTGAAATCAGTCTCGACATAAAAATAATGTTAAATTAATAGCAATGAAAATTTATTATTTGTGTATTTCCTTTTAATCTTGATTGTTAGATATTTGTTTTTTATTTTATTTTTTATATATGTAAAAATATTATTGTATTAATCACTTTAATTCTAAAATTTATTTATCTTCTTAAACAATTTTGTATTTTGAAGACGATTTCGTCCAAATATCAATGCTTATTAGCCTATACTCTTGTATAACTATTGTTATGAATCTAATTGTTGTGATTTTCTTATTTATTCATTAGTAATTTAATAATATCTTTATACATTGATTAATTTTACAAACTGATAAAATTTAAGGTTAATTAGGAAAAAAAATAGTTCATATTGGCTACTTAATAATGTAATTAGAGGGGCTGGCTTTATGCAACTTTCCCTTAATTTTTGAACAATAGTATAATTATGTTGTTAAGGGAAAATAACGTAATTAGTTTTGGTAAATAATTCTTTGACTCTATTCTAATTAATTAATACATATTTTAAGCGCACTGAGCAAAAAGTTTTGATTTCTTAGATATTATGTTAAGTTCAATATATACCATCTGCATGGGAAAACAATTTTTTGACATAAAATGCATTTTTTATAATCCCTAGATATTGCAACGAATAAGGCTTCGACATCATATCTATTATCCTTTAAAATATGTCATTTCATGTACCATAACTAATTAATTACAAGTAATGATACATTAAGTATTACATTTTTTTGGGACCATCTGGAATATACTTAGTGCAGACCAAAAACATATGGTCTACAATTTTTTTTTTGTTATTTACCATATTTCACGAAACAGAGGATTACAGAAAGGAAAATACTGTATCCTTGTACGTCTTCAACAATTTCATGTGGTAGCAAAGCGCTCCATTACATGAATTGATGATTGCCACTCATTTTCATTGATATCAACTCATTTGTGACCATCCTTATTTATGGGTTTTGAACATCTTGTGAACCTCAAATATAGTTTATTCAAGTCAACTTCCAGGAGGAGTTTTAGCCATATGTGTTACATGAACAATTCATATAAATAAATAAATAAATAGAGAAAACCATATAATTAGTAAACAATTCTGAACTAGTTTTCTGCTCCAAATTCGAAGCTCCTATTCTTCAGCTTTGACCACTCCTCCTTCCAAGGATATATCTATTTTAGGGTTACTTGTCCTACTTTAAAGGAACCCCTTTTGAGAATTAATATAAATAAGCCAAGAAACCTATGCTCAATTCACCATCTCTCAATAAACAAAAAATAATAAAGATTAAAGGAAGATGGCGCACCTGGCATGTTGTTTGGTCTTGATCTCTTTGTGTTTATGCCTTGTCCTTGAGCCTGCTCTTGCAGGCAGGAAAGGACTTAATAAGATCAAATCCACCGAGCACATTATTGCCCCATCAGAAGCCCCATTACAGTACACTGTACTTCCTCCTGCAAGTACATCACAGTACGTTTTACTTCCTCCTGCAAGTGCATCACAGTATGCTGTACTTCCTCCTGCAAGTGCAACTTTTCCTATTATTGTTCCATCAGAATATGTTATGGCCAAGCAGCTATGCCAGGACTCAAGGCAACCCGAATTGTGCCGCAAAATTATTCAAGGTGGTAAGATTGATCCAGTCACTGAGGCCAAGATTACCATTGAGATAGCCTCATCCATGGCATTAAGGGCAAGTGCATACATGTCAAAGATATCAACACGTAAGGATCTTGCATCAGGTGCCTTGAATAGTTGCATGTTGAGTTATGAGAAAGCAATTATTGCCTTGAACCTTTCATATATCAACTTTGAAACCAACCCCAAGAATGCCATTCAGAGTCTCGGTAAAGCTGATTATCATGTCGGATTCTGTACTGCTTCTTTGGGTCAGGAAAATGATATTCCTCCTGTTCTAAAGGCCAATAAATCGATGCAAGGTATGATCAAAGCAGCAACATCTGTTGTTGCTGAGAAGCAAGCACACTAAGCAACATATATCCAGGTTGTGGCCATTTAGCCTTGTTTTTGAGAGATGGGGAACATGATTCTCTTTTTCTAAAAGAGTAACTAGTTCTTTTTTCTATTCTTATTTATTTGTACTATTTTCTCCCAAGAGAGATTTTAAACAAATGGAAATAAGATAATATTATCTAACCAATACCTATTTTGTGTCTTACTTTATTTTCTTAAATTTTGTTATATGTTTATCATAATTGCGAAAATTTGTGAAAAAATACAATTAAAATTATGTGCAATATAAAATATTGATTTTGAATATTACTTTTGTGTGAGGTGTCTCTCCAAGTGTGTCACATACGCCATGTTAGCAAAATTGCACACATAGAGTAACATGAGATGGAAGAGAAATAAAATTAAGGGACCAAGTTTAAAATAAAAGCTGAACAAAATTGACAAAAAATTAAGTTAATGAACCAAAATTGAGTTTTTTTCTCTATATTTAAATAAATATAACTATTTGTCTGCATGTTTAATTTGACAATTTTTTTTCTTTATTAAGGGATCAAAAGTACACAAAAACCTTTGCCTCTTTTGTGCACTTTTTTTGTTTTCTTTTATTTTCCAAACGAGAAGATGAATAAATTTTCCACTTCATAGCAATTTTTGAAATTCCAATAGATTTTTTTTCCAGTTGCATATAAGAGTACAAAATAAAAGAACAAATGAATTTTCGGTACCAAAGAAAAGATACTTATTCAATAGGCTCATAGTGGACAATTAAGGAACAATTTTTATCTAAATGTTGGTGAGAAAAATAATCCTAAATATCTTTATCATATTCAAGCATTTAAACAATGTCAATCATAAAACAATTCAAGTTCTAGCATACAACATCCAAGAAAAATATCACTCAATTAAAAAAGAGGGTTTATTATTTATGAATGTATAATACAATGCATACAATTTTTAGGCTCAAAATCACATTTGTGGTAAAAACATTAATTATGTTAACGAGAGATTGTCACACTTTATGGCTTCAAAAGAGGTTACCACAGCCTATGGTCTATCATGCAATTTTTTCATAGAGGTTTCAAACCAATCATTATTTAATCACATGAAAACAGGGCACAAATATAGCATAAAGTTAGGAAAAAATAATTATGTGAAATTTGTAATGCTATAATGGAAGTTAAAATATCATTAAATAGTACTATCTTATCTTATTCTAAATATATGTAGTATACATGCAATAATAAAGTCTGTAAAAACCCCTCAAATTTCTAAATATACTTGGTAAGACACTTAAACCAACACAAAGAAAAACTAAAACTAACCTCACTACAAACTCGGGGAGAGAAAGGTATTTTATAACTTTTGAGTTGCCTCTCAAGTAGAGCTCTTTAAAAGCGTTAGCTTGACTCTATTCACTTGCTAATTTGGTGTTAGCTTGACTCTATTCACTTGCTAATTTGGTATTGGGTGAGGAGAATGATCACATGTCTCATAATTTTTTATTCCCATGTTCCAAATCAATCAAACTTCGCGAAATAATATAAAAATATTACTTTATGTTTTTGTAATTTTTCTTTATAAATGAATGAAGTTTTCTCATTGGCTTGAGACACCAAATGGAATATGAATGGAGACATGTGATCCACATATGACTCAGAAGCTCTTCTGTTTTTATTCATTAGGTAATAAAGAGCCAATATATTATGTTCCTATTCATTAGACAATCAAAAATCAATATGAATGTTAGGAATATTTCACCTACTATGTTATGACACTTATGTGCCTCATTATGTTATTCATGTAGGAATTTATTTTTTCTACATCAGTTTTCTTTTTTATGTTGTATAAATTATGTACTTTGTTGATGAATAAAATCAAGTCTTCTGCATAACACATTTCCTCTTTGCACTTTTGCTTGCTACATAACCAACAAATTAGTATCTAGAGCTATATCTTGAGGGATCTGTGAGAACAAACACAAACCAAAACAAACACAACCCAAACACTTCCTATTAAACTCTATTGTCTGAAATTGTCAAAATGAACTCAGAAATAGTGTTTGCTGCATTTGCACAGCCAGTGTTCAATGGAAAAAATTGTCATGTATGGGTTGTTAGAAAGGAAGTTTTCTTGGACGCTAATGATCTTTGTGATGTCATTAGATAAGATTATGTCATTTCAACTCTTCTATACAATCCAACTATTGCACAAATTAAAAATGAGAAGGAGATGAAGCAAAGAAAGTTCAATGTAAGAGTATGTCTATATGCAGTTGTTTCACCCACCATTTTTAACATAATAATGGCACTGAAAATAGTCTATGAAATCTAGAACTTTTTGAAGCAAGAATATGAGGAAGATGAAAGATGAGCAAGCTACAGTACACAAAGAAAACATAGAAAAAAGTATCCTACATATATTGCCTGATGATATGAGAAGAGGCTTTTTTTTTTCTTTCAAAAACGAACATGGAAGGCTAATGTAAATAAATATTACCTTCCCACTTTTTCTTTGATAAGGACTTTTAGACTTACTAAAAAACCTATCTTCCGTATTGTCATCATCGGAGATTGTGACAACATTTTACAGGGTGCTACAATGATTTTTTATTTTTCACATTTGTCGTTTTAATGACCAACATTTCATCCTTAAGTTTTCCAAACTCTTGCTCCAACCATTCCACACGTTCTATGAGAAGCTGTAATATCATTTTTGTATAATATGATGTGAAATTATTTTTTAATCCATCTACGTGTTTAAAATATCTAATCCAAATATTTTAAGATTAATAGACATATTTAGTTAACTCTATTTTCACATAATATACCATTTCCTATCAAATATATTCGTACATCAGTGGCGTCATGTTTACATGAAATTTTCCTATGCATTTGATCTAAAACTTTATAATAAAATTAATTTCAATGATATTTAACAGGTTGAAGGTACAGCTTATCTCTTAAATGATATTCCTATGAATAGTGGTGATGTGGTTTTGAAACCGAGTGAGGTCATTTTTAAATATTTTTTATAGAATGCAAATTAGCAATCTACCAAGAACACTATGGAAATTAATCCACTCCTAAGAAGTTATAAACTAAGAAGATATAAAAGAGTAAATTCTTTATATTTCATTTATTTTCTTATGGATGAACAATAGGATATTTAAAGAGAATGAAGAAAGCATAATATGATAATGACCCTACAAGTATCATCATCTTACAACACTAGAACATTCAGGAAATATTAATGTCAGATCAATTATTTAATTAAATCTAATTAATCAACTATCATATTCTACCTTATTCCTTTTCTACTGAATTTCATAACAATTATCATAATAAATATTCTATCATTACCGACCCCTTTAAAACCAACCTTATCCTCAAGGTTGAATAATAGCTTAAGAAATCCATTGAATTGACCAATTAAATTTGAAGGCATTTTCTCATCTACCTCATTAAAATGTTCTTTATCCTTACACACTAAGGTGCCATCATTTATTATTAATGACTGGAATTGTGCCAAATTATAAAAGCGCACAAATTGTGCCTTCTTTAATGAGTAATATCTAAACATGTGGCATTGCGTGAGAGGTGGAAAATGATGCATATGCATTTGTGTGTGAATGGCCACCTTGGATTTAAATTATTCTCTTCTTCCACAAAATTTTTCGCAGAACCAATATACTTCCTTCTTTTCTCTTCACTAGTTCTTTTATGTTCAAAGTTTCAAATGCAAAAATACCACCCACTTCCTTTGGTTCTTTATCGGTCACCTTCTCACCAAGATTTTGTCAAAATATGGTAAAGCTGTGTGGTAAAAATAGAATCACTCACACCCTTAGTGATCTCACCATCAATGAGTTGGTGAGTGTTTTTTTTTTCTGGAATGCCTCATGCGTAGAGGCTTTAATAGCATAGATGTCATCTGGTGTTACTTTCAATGATTGGGATCTAATTATTTCATTGTTTTTTGATTCCCCATTGGATTTGCTATCATCTTCATCCTTATGTTTAGTCACTAAATCTTCTTGTAACTTTAGTAGTAACTCTCTTATTTCATTGATGATATCTGTAACTGGATGATAAACAATTGTGGTTTTTAGGGTTTGAAAATGTAGAGGGTTAGAGGTTGTTGGTTTAGGAATTTCCCATGTATACTCTTTGTTGACATTATTATAATAATACTTCCTTCCATTGGTGTTGGTATACTCTATCTAAGCATGAGAGTGTTGGTAATAGGTCTGATGAGACAAATAATATGGTTGTGGTGGTGGTTGTGGTGTTGGCCATTGTGGAAATGAAGGAAAATGAGAATTAGGTTGTGAGTTAGGTTGAGAATGGTGAAAGTAGTGTGGATTTGATAGTGTGGGTTGATCGTGATTATAATATGTAGAATACATGGTTATGGAGGGATGAGTAAAAGGATGAAAGCACCAATTGATAGAATGCAAATTAGCAATCTACCAAGAACACTATGAAAATTAATCTACTCCTAAGAAGTTATAAACTAAGAAGATAATAAAAGAGTAAATTCTTCATATTTCATTTATTTTCTTATGGATGAACAATAACATATTTAAAGAGAATGAAGAAAGCATAATATGATGATAACCCTACAAGTGTCATTATCTTACAACACTAGAACATTCTAGAAATATTAATGTAACATCAATTATTTAATTAAATCTAAATAACCACCTATCATTCTACCTTATTCCTTTTCTATTGAATTTCATAACAATTATCATAATAAATATTGTATCAATTTTCCTATGCATTTCACTCTAAAACTTCATAATAAAATTATTTTCAATGTAAGTGAACAAGTTGAAGGAGCAGATCATTCGGTAAATGTTATTCCTTAAATTCGTAGTCTCATAGGTTTTAACCCAAGTGATGTCACTTTTAAATATTTTCAGATGCATTTCACTGTAAACTTTATTAGATGTCAACTTTTCATTCATTTTTTCCCACCAAGATGGTTTTACCTCCTTCATGACATCACATGCTATATATTTCATTTCCTTATTATATCTTAAATTCATTATTACATTTCCTAATGATTTCAAAACAAAAAACTTGACATTGAGCCTTTATCTATGATGGCAACACTATATATTCTTTTTCCTTAATATAATAATTTAAATCCATTATTGCATTTCTTAATAATTTTAAAACAAAAAACATGACATTAGATCTTTATCTCTGATGCCTACATGTCACACTAAATCTATTTACTATGTACTAAAAAACTCATGATGATATCATTATTGGACACGTATAAGATGTTGGTGAAATTGTTTTCTCCCAAACAGCTCCACACACTTATAATGTTCGACCCACACTTTATGCACTTCTCATAAAAAATATTTTGTTTTAAACTTCTTTCACATCATCATTTCCTCCTTAATTTGTTTCCCTCCTAAAAGGGTTCCATTGTACTACTATGTACCTACCCACACTCTATTCACTTTTGTTTCCCTCCTAAACACAATATATAATAATAAAAACGTACATAGAGTATGTAATGTGTTATGTTGCTGATAATGATATAAAATAATTACTGCAACACTCAATCCTTTTAAAGTTTTAATTAGTATAATTTTGGGATAGATACTGAATACTATTTTATATTGTTATTAATGATAAATAGCTAAAGTTTTGAAGAAAAATTATATCATGTATTATTTTCCTTTTAAAATTTTAATTATGGGAGATTTGATGAATACTATTCTATATTCTTATTAATGATAATTAGTGAATAATATATCATCATATAACTAACTATTTGACCAATTAGTATTTTCATTATCAGATATTATGATCCCATATTTGGTAACAAAACCTTAATATAATCTTCCACATTCCCTTATGTAATTATTTAATTTAAATTGAATAACTATATATTTTCACTTCATCAAAGCTTTGTGGTATTTTTTCCACTCAATTTTAATATTACTCTTTAGATTCTTTGGATTTTAATTTTTCCCTATTATAGTTGAAAAAATCAAATTCGAAAATGAAGTTTTTTGTATATTTTTTTAATAAAAATACTATCACGATTTGATTTCCATATTCTCATTAAAAAAATCAAATTCGAAATTGAAAAAATCATTTCATTTTCTACAATTTTAAAATATTTATTTAAAAAAATCATACAATATCATGTTTAGGTTTTCTATTTTTATTAGAAAATTCAAATTTAAAATGTCATTTATTTTCCTTATGTGTTTGAACAAACAAATACATGAATAATAAATGTGTTCTTAACAATGCATATATATGGTTAATGATGTAGGAGCATTTTAATATTTTTAGCAATTATCTTTTCATTATCTTACCAATGCAAACTTGTGTTTAACAAAATTGTCCTTTATTTTCCTTATGTGTTTGAACAAATAAATACATGAGTAAGAGCAACCAAAGTGGTTGTTCCTAAGGTTGTTTTTAATGAAATAAGAACATTCTTACTCTGTTCTCCACTATGTCATTCTTATTTCTTGACTTTTGTTCTTAAATAAGAACATGGTTGTTCTTAACCAAAGGAAAGTGATAAGACAAGTAGATGGGGTGGAAAAAGGCATATGTTGTGGGACCCAAATAAGAATATAAATGATGTTTGTCATTATGATTGTGAGAAAAAGGTATATGTTGTTCTTATTTCATGGGGAGTGGTAATAAATTATAAAATAATGTGTGGAACCCAAATAAAAATTAAAATGTTGTTCTCTATTGAAGATACTCTAACACATCTATTATTAACAATGCAAATGTATGAGTAACATGTATGTTTTAACTATGAAAATGCACATGTAACATGTGTGTTCACTACGCTAGATTTGATATACAACAACACCTATTTAACAACGAATTCTAGAATAACACCGTTAATAAAAAAAAGACCGAAGCTAAACAAGAATGCATACTAAAGCACGCGCTGTTAAACTGGATCCACAAATAACACTTCAATAATGCATGCGTTTATACGTGTTGTTAATGAATGATGTATTATAAGAGTGATCTTTAACAACGAACATTTAAGATTGCGCTATTAGTTAACATATCATCAATAACACCTTCTCAAGATAGCGTTGTTAGTTAACATATCAGCAATAACGCATTCTTAAATATGCGTTGCTGATGAGTTCCAAAATTAATTGATAGTTACGTTGTCTCTTTTATTTTAATTTGGAGGCTCTTTAACATCGCTATTTCAAGATTGTGATGTTATTTAACATATCATTAACAATGCTTGTTGAAGTTGGCGTTGTTGATGAGTACCATAAAAAGGTGTTGTTGATGAGTACTTGATCGAGGCCGTACCCGATACAAATAATATAACAATTAAATCTGCAGTACTAGGAAGTGACTCCTAGGTCGTTTCTCAAGGATTATCTTTCAAGCAAAGCTTCAAACACCTTATACTCACACACACACAAGGGGGGTTTTGTTGTTGGATAGTATGAACATAAATCAAATTCAGAAACAATAGTAAAACAGTGTAATAAAACGACTAAATCCCTTTGGTTCGTTTGTTCACAACTCAATACTCGGTTTCAAAATATTATTTTCAGATTCCAACCATTAACTTCCGAATTTGTTAAGAATCAATTAACTAAGTGATAATCAATTCAAAGTTCCATAACCTAAACATCAAACTAAGCGAAATCAGTAAAAGTATGAAACGATTAACAAATTCACACGAACTAAGCATTCATGCACTATAGAGAGTAAATCAACTAAGTGAAGATAAACTCAACCAACCAGTTTCTAAGCAATGGCATTAAGCAAACCATATTCAGAAAAGATAGAAGAAATCAACAATAAAGAAACCGAAAATGCAATAATAACAGAACCTCAAGAGTTGTGATACATTACCAAAGGAACATAGTCCATAAATTTAGCCTTTCATGGCAATGGAAGAGCAAACCGAAAATTGAAAATAAGAAAATGAAGAAGGAAGTAAACCCTAGCAGAGCACAAAGAGAGAAAACGGAAAAATCTGTTTTTGTTTTGTGAGGCAAAGTAAAAGTGTGTGTGTTTGGAGTGGGGAATCCGAATTTAACCCCTCCAACACACATAAACCGAATTGGGCCTAAACAATGGACCCAAAGCCAAATTACAATAAAAACAACTCCTAAATTAAAAATACAATCTTCACTTCAACACATATCATCGACTTCCAAAATGCCATTGGTGCCAAATGTGATCTAAAAATGATAATAGATTTAATCAGGCCAAATAATCTCAAATTAACTCATTTTAGGAATATTAGTCCAATAAAGTCTAAAACACTAAACCATGTGAAACATAGTCAACTAGGCACCAAGAATCATCAATCATGCTAAATTAAGGTTATGAATAGTGTGTAATATATTGCTCATCAGTACTCATTAATAGCGCTTTCTTAAATAAGCGATGTTGATGGGTTGCGATGTTTTAAATATCAGAAGTTGAAACACTTACCTCTACATTCTTAAAACTTTTACGTTCAAAAACTCTCAAACCCTCGAACTTTCAAACATTCAGAACTCAGAAACACGTAAATAAAACTTCACAAACTTCATCAATGGCTTCTCACGGTGATGATTTTCACAGTGGTGATGATGCAACAGTACCTACTACTCCTTTCAAACGTCCTCCTCGTGGAATGACTTGCATGACGAAGGTGCTTCATGCAAGAAGTAAGAACGTGAAGATACTAGTTGAATGGAACACAAAAGGTCAACCAGTAAACAAGAAAGGCGGCAACACTTTGGTAAGCTTCATCGAGGTCACTGTTAGACAAAATGTGCCTATCACATTCAGCTATTGAACTGATGTTCGGTTGAATCCCGTGAAGGAGCGTATTTGGAATGAGATTACAGTAAGTTTCCATTTACATTTTTGTATATTTGTATTTCCATGCAATGTATATGTATTTTCATGTAATGTGTACGTGTTTTCATGCAATGTATATGTATTTACGTGTTGTATAGTAAAAGTGTACTTTGGTATATATGTATATGTAGAGTAAATGCAATGTATATGTATTTACAATAAGTAATGTTTTACAATAAGATTGCATGTATTGTTTTCATGCAAGTAATGTATATATGTATATGTATAGTAAATGCAATTTATATGTATTTACAATAAGAATGCATGTATTGTTTTGGTGAGGAGCACAAGGATTACATCCTTAAATCGGCAAGAAAGGCTCTCCGACAATTCAGAACCGATGTCGGAAAGCTTGTTAGAGATGTCGATGACAAACCCAACTTTCAAATTCCAACCAGATATGTAAATCATATTAGAGAGGAGGATTGGAAGACTTTTGTCACTCTACGCATACAAGACGAGTCTTTCATGGTAAAATCATATTCTTTTTTGTATATGGACTGTGTACTTATGCTTTTGTATATATATATATATATATATGATTGTTGATGTTACTGTTGTTTGTTTTTGCAGAAAGTAAGCAATGAAAACTGCAAAAGGGCATTTAAATCTCTGTATCCATATAGAGCTTCCCGAGCAGGGTATAGAGGAGTTGAAGAAAAAATTGTAAGTATTGTTAATTTTCAAGTACACTATTAGTTATGTTTTGTATCCATAATCAATTACATTATTAATTATTATGTTTTTGCATATTGAGCAAACGGATACTCCTTCGAGTTCACACACAGTAGATCTCGATGTTCTATGGCTGGATGCCCGTAAGAATAAGCAAGGCATAATTGACAATGAAAAACTTCAAGAAGTGGCAAAACATGCTGTAAGTGCTTAACATTTAGTTAAACTTGATTTCCATATTTTATTTATCAATGTGATCGATTAATTAACACTATGTGTTTTCTTGATGTGTAGGTTGCCCTAAAATAATATGAAGAGCTAAATTCTCCGGACAGTCAACACAAGATACTTGATGAGGCTGTAGGACTACGTCAATACCCAGGCCATCTGGGGGGCAGGTTTTGGGGTGACCGAGAAGTCATTTGTAATCCAAAAGAACTGTGTTACCCGATCCGAATTGGATCGGATGCAAAAAAAATTGGACTTTCTTATGAAATGCTACAGTCCATTTGAACATCTACTTCAACTAAAGGATGATGAGGTGCGTCAAGCTGACGATGTCCTATGTAGCATCAACGAGAGTTGCTCAAAGGCTATCATCAAAACATTACCATTCCTGAGGTATTTAGCATTAACTAATTTTCATTTGTTAGCCCTTTAGTTTAATAATGGTCGTAAACTAATTAATTATATATTTTAACTAACATTTAGGAAATCAGTAAATGCAAATTGTTCTTGGAAATTCCATCGAGGCGATTAGTGGATGTTGGTAAAGTGCACAACTCATCCGATGTGATGCTACACAATGCACCTGTCCCGCCCAATATGTGAAGGTCGTGATTGAGGTTGCAATCGATGATGACGCATTGTTGTCAATTCCTCTCGATGAGGATATCTTGACAGTTGAAGGGGCTATAGGCACTTTTGTGGCTTGGCCAATAGACCTTGTGCATGTAGTGCCGAATAAGGTATGATTTTGACCTAATGCTCATTAATTCTTAATTATTAAATGTTTTGATCTGTAACTGATATGTTTTGCATTAAATATTTCAGGGTAGTGAAGTTTCCGCACCATAATCCGCAACCCATGAAAAGGAGTCAATGACATCCCCTGCTCCTCAACAAGTATCGAAAAAGGCAAAACATGGGACTTCCAAGCATCGCATGAAAAAGTTGACGAAGAAGCAAAATTCATCGGGGATGTGAGCTCCAAAGAACCGCATATACCCTTATGCACTCGATTGTTCAGGCATGTACAAAGTTTGGGTACGGATGGACTAATCATCGTACCATTTCCTTTTGAGGTATTCAGGCTTGAATTATAAGAATACATTGGCATAAATGAAGTCAATGATTTCTATGAATATGTCTGGATAGGTGCAAGTGTTGTATGTGTATATGTGAGGTAAATTATGTATTCTTAACATTTTACTTTTGCATTTAATCACTATTAACGTTATAATTAACTAACATTTATGTTATATATATATTAGGTACTTACATGACAACCTTATCAAGAAAGATAAGAAGAAGGTGAAATTCTTATCCCCACATTCCACTGTGGCGCCAAGCAATGCCACCACTAAAAACGTAGGGGATTAGACAAATTATGTTGTATATATTATGATCCAATATAAAGATTCTGCAGATTTATTCCTAACACTTTTTAATCTCGGGTGAGCATTTTCTATATGTTTGTCTTTGTATTATGTGCTTAACATTTCATAACCGTATGCATATCCTTTTTTAGGCCACATTACCTTCTGGTTGTCATTAATCGGATCGAGGAGCAAATATAATATTTTGACTCATTGAAACATGTCTATTCGACATAGTACACCGTTATGAAAGAAATTTTCACTAAGTGAGTGGACTATTCATTTAGTTGTTTAGTATTTAAGTATAATTTCTATTGTTTAGTAATTAAGTACATTTTTTGTTGTTTAGGGGGCTGCAAATTTCGAGAGCCCATAACGTTCGTCATAAATATTCATCAAACATCAAATGGATTCATGTAAAGTTATTGACACAAATCATCTCAAACAATTATATAAATATTTATTAATTATATTTTAGTGAAGGTTTTACTTATATGCTTACTTGATTATAATTATAGGCCCCCTGCCAAACCAACAACAAAGATTACGACTATTATACGTTGAACTACATGAAGGAGATTATTCAGCCGTGGCCAGCTCCAGTCCAATTTGATGCAGATCTAGAGACATACCCAGAAGATCAAGTCACCCAAATTAGGGAAGAATAGTCAAAATATGTACTTACTTTTAAAGAGTAGTATAGGGAAATC
The DNA here is from genome assembly GCF_001865875.1 of Lupinus angustifolius. Lineage (NCBI taxonomy): Eukaryota > Viridiplantae > Streptophyta > Magnoliopsida > Fabales > Fabaceae > Lupinus > Lupinus angustifolius. Next base: position 9,620,153 of record NC_032021.1, read on the forward strand.
AATGTATAGATTAGGTTGTAGCATAGGAGTTTGATGTATAGCCACATAGATATACAGTGTTATGTTTTTTTCTGTTCTGTTCTGGTGTATATGTAGTTGTTGAGAATTTTGATCTGTTCTGGTGTTCAATATATGTATTTGTTTTGTAGCATAATCTGTTTTGTAGCTTGATGTATGTATTTGTTCAATATATACTTGGTGTTCTATGTTTTGGTTTTGTGCTACATGTTTATGCTCAACTATGTAGAGTTAGGAATCAGTATATACAACAACGTATATTTAAGTAGGCGTTGTTGAAGTGGCATATACAACAACGTGTATTTAAGGTGACACTATTAATGACATCTCTTCAACAGCGCACATTTAAGGTTAAGCTGTTAATGACATCTCCTCAACAACGCAACCTTAAATATGTGATGTTGTATACCTAATGTTCATGACAATTTTGCATCGATTATACAACAGCGCCGCCTTAAATGTGCGTTGTTGAATACTATATCACCACCAGGTTTGAACTAGTTGTCATTATTTCCTCTAAATTAATGTCATTAAAAATCACATACTTAATTATTTTGTATATGTATTTGGTTAGTATCTTCAACATCGCACATTTAAGGTTGCGCTGTTAATTAAATCTCTTCAACAGTGCCACCTTAAAGATGCGTTGTGTTATAGCTATATCACTACAGGTTTAATTAGTCTCATCAACAGCGCATTCTTATGGTTAAGCTGTTAATTTCATCTCTTCAAAAACGCAATCTTAAATATGTGTTGTTATAGACTCCGACTAGACCCTAAAAACATAAAACTTTCCTGCACTCACACACATTCTCTGCAATACTCACACTCACTTACCTAGCAGCGAAACTCATTCAACACCGAAAATAATTTTCTCTCAAAAGTATTCAACACTGAAAATCATTTACTCTCGTAATCATTCTAGCTCAAAATCATTCAACACCGAAAATTATCACTCATTCAACACCGAAAATCATCTCTAGTTCAACACCGAAAATCATCTCTTGTTCAACACCGAAAATCATCACTCACTCAACACTGAAAATCATCACTCGTTCAACATAGAAAGTGAGTTTTCTTTATAAATATTTTGCCTTATTTCATATATTGAGTTTGATTTCACCTTATTACATGATATTTTCTTAATGTCCAAATTGATTTCACCTTATTTCACTCATTTAGCTTGTATTGAGTTAGGGTTTCCTCTTTCAACTTATTACATGAGTTAAAATCCAATGTATCCCTTGGTTACCATTTACCTAAGAATACATAAGAACTATAGATTAACTCATTAATATTTTTTGTCAATTCCTTTTTAGAAAATGGATCAAAATTGGCCGAGGGCCAATTGATTGACAAAGGAGTATGAGGATGTAGTCAAATATTTTGTTAGGTTTTCTGTTGAGTTAAAAGTTCATCTAGTGTGTCACGGTATCGATCAGAGTTACACATGTTGGGTAAGGCATGGTGAGAAAATAAATGATATGGGTTGTCCTGGGACAAATTAAATGCATACGAAGGGGATCGTTTTGAGGAAATGGCAAACGTTGTCGAAGAGGATCTTCAGGATTGTCCTGAGATGTTTCAGTTGTTAATAAGTGATGCTGAGAAACCATTACATGATGGTTGTACTAAATCCACTAGATTAGCAACGGTGGCAAGGTTGTATAAGTTGAAATCAGTTAATGGATGGAGTGATAAGAGTTTCAAAGACCTACTTGCACTTCTGAAGGATATATTAATGGAGGATAATGTGCTCCCTTCTCGAACCTATGATGCTAAACAAATGTTACGCTCCATTGGCATGGACTACAATAGGATACATGCTTGTGAAAATGTCTGCATCTTATTTCTTAACGAGTATGCTTCGTTGAAGTTTTGTCCCAAATGTAATGCAGCGCGTTATAAGAAGGAAGACTCAATTCCCAAAAAGGTGGTATGGTATTTCCCATCAAATCAAGATTTAAGCGTATGTTCAACAATGCTAAAGATACAAAGAACTTGACATGGCATGCTGATGAAAGGACTAAATATGGCAAGCTTCGCCATCCTGCAGATTTTCCTCAATGGAAAAAAATTGATCATGACTATCCTAGTTTTGGTCAAGAATCAAGAAATCTACGCCTTGCATTGTCAACTGATGGAATTAATCCACATAGTGTTCGAAGTTGCTCACATAGTACATGGCCAACTATGTTGGTGATATACAACCTACTTCCTTCTCTATGCATGAAACGCAAATATGTGATGTTATCTATGTTAATTTCTGGACCTAAACAACCAAGAAATGACATAGACATATACTTGGCTCCATTAATTGATGACTTGAAGCAAATGTGGGAGACAAGTATAAATGTATATGTTGCACATATAGAGGAAAGATTTAACATAAGGGTTATGTTGTTCGGCACAATCAGCGATTTCCCTGCATATGACAATCTGTCAGGATATAGTACAAATGGGCATTTTGCATGTCTAGTGTGTGAAGACAATACTCATTCAACGAGGTCGGAACACTATAAGAAGAATGTCTTCCTTGGGCATCATAGATTTCTACGTTCTGACCATCACTATCGACGATGGAGAAAAGCATTTGATGGGAACAATGAAGAAGGTCGTGCTCCTTTGTCGTTAATGGGTGACCAATTATTCCAAAAGGTAAAGGGTTTGAATAATAACTTTGGTAAACCTTTTGCAAAAGAAGTTGTCACAAATAGGTGGAAGAAAAGGTCAATCTTCTTTGAATTGCGATATTGGAGTTCATTATATGTAAGACATGTCTTCGATGTTATGCATATTGAAAAAAATGTATTTGAAAGTCTCATTGGTACCTTACTCAATGTCCTTGGTAAGACCAAAGATGGTTTAAATGCAAGATTGAACTTGGTTAGCATGGGAATAAGAAAGGAATTGGGATCGATAATGAAGGGAAAATGTACATATCTACCTCCAGCAGCTTATACATTGTCGAGGTAGGAGAAAATATAATTTTGTAAGTTTCTCGACGGTGTTAAAGTTCCAAGGGGATACTCTTCCAACATTCGGAACCTCGTATCAATGAAAGACCAAAAGTTGAAAGGTCTTAAGTCTCATGATTTTCATGTACTCATGGAGCATTTCTTGCCTATAGGCATATGGTCAATTCTACCTAAAAAAGTGTAATGAACCTTAACTAAGTTATACTTATTCTTCAAGGCAACTTGTAGCAAAGTGATTGACCCCGAGAAATTACCTGCATTGCAAAGACAAATTGTTTTGACTTTGTGTGAGCTTGAGATATATTTCCCACCGTCTTTTTTGACATAATGGTTCATCTAAGCATTCATCTTATTCGAGAGACACAACTATGTGGCCCTTCCTATATGAGATGGATGTACCCTTTTGAGCCTTACATGAAGACATTAAAAGGCTATATGAAGAACCAATCAAGACTAGAGGGTTTTACTGTTGAGCGATATATTGTTGAAGAAGCTCTTGACTTTTGTACCAGATACCTTGCTGATGGTGATTTCATAGGCATTCAAAATCCTCGCTATACGAAAAGGACATTAGGTGAAAGGATTACTGGGAATCAAATTCTCACAATCTCAAGAACCGAATTGGACCAAGCACACTTATATGTTTTACATAATGCCGACGAGGTTGAGTCATATGTTGAAAGACACAAGGAGATGCTTAGGAAGTCTAACCCAAGTAAGAATGAAAATTGGATTTCCAAAGAGCATAATCAGTGTTACATAAAGTGGCTAAAAAATTACATTGATGAGGAGTTGAATACAAATACACATTCGATTTCCGAAAGATTGAAATGGTTATGCAATGGTCCAAGTATTCATGTCTTATCCTGTACAGGTTACCTAATTAATGGGTTCACATTTTATACGAAAAAACAAGATGATCAAAGTAAAATGCAAAATAGTGGTGTGACTATTGTTGCTCGTACTTTGCATATGTCAAGTGCCAAAGATAGAAACCAAATATATGTGAGTATGTCATACTTTGGCGTCATTGAACGAATATGGAATTGGATTACACAATGTTTCGATTGTCAGTTTTTTGTTGTATGTGGGTTGATAACGACAATGACTTTCGAGTTGATGAGTCAGGGTTCATGCAGTTGGATCTTAATCGGCCAGAATATAAAGATGAGTCATTTATTCTAGTATCACAAGCTCAACAAATATTTTATGTTAGTGACCCAACTGATAAGAAATGGTCTATTATTCTTTTGACAAACAAAATAATCGTCAATAATATTGATGACCAAGAAAATGAAGATATTGATACCAAAGATGGTCCTTTTTTGGGACGTCACAATTGCGTGAGAGTGGACCAACTATGGTTGATGATTTATATACAAGAGATGATCACAACGAGGGGCTTTGAGTGAATCAATATATTCCTCCAAACAACATTATTACAAGCCAAAAAAGATCAAAGAAAAGGAAAAGTAGATGCACGTCTTTGTATGTAATTTTATGTATTTTGCCAAAAATAAATGGTGTGAGAATATTGTTTATAATTTGTATTGTATTGATTTTTAAGTATAATACAAACTATTTGGATATACATTCAGGTATTAATGTGTCTGTGCTTTTGAGAATATATATCTTTGTTGTTGAGTATAAATATATGTCTTGTTGATCAATGTATATACAGATAATAATGTGTCTTGTTGAGAATGTTTGTCCTCTGTGTTTCATAAATGTATATGCAGGTATACAATAATCAACAACATACTACTGGAAGCTCCTCCATGTGATGTTGAATATGAAAGTTAACAACGTATATTGTATGTAGCGTTGTTGTATATGTCATATACAGCAGCACACATTTAAGGTGACGCTGTTATATATATATAGCCTATACAACAATGTTACCTACAATAGGCGTTGTAGTATTTATACAAGACAAGAATGCGTTGTTTACATTACACTGGTGTATTGGTCACATATCTAACAGCAGACATTAGAGGTGTCACTGTTGTATAGTTTACATACAACAACGCCTTTAAATGCGTTGTTAAAGAAGGATATATATAACAGCGCAATAAACAATATGCGTTGTTGTATTGTACATATACAGCAGCGTTACCTACAATATGCGTTGTATTTATACAAGACAACAATGCATTGTTTACATTACGCTGGTGTATTGGTCACATATCTAACAACGCATATTGGAGGTGTCACTGTTGTATAGTTTACATACAACAGCGCCTTTAAATGCGCTATTAAATACCTAAAATACGCGCTGTTAAACTGCATATCTGGCGTGGTGGTTCTTAGCAATGCGAATATGTTGGGGATGCTTGAAATATGTTATTGTGTTAGTCTCACATTGTCTAGTATTGGAATAGAGTAGAGTAACTAATGTTATATATTGGACTCAAGTCCCTTGTTGTAATGTGCACCAGATATAAACACCTAATAGAAACACCCCATGGGCAGGTGGGTCCATGGGTGTGCTAAGGTTTGTAATCCTTATTCTCTAATAATATCTTGGTAGCCGATCAGCGCTCCCGGGGACGCAGACACAATTGGCCGAACCCCGTTAACAAATTCTCTTGTTTCTTCTCTTTTATTTATTCTATGCACATTATTTAATTGATTGTGACCAACGCTGCGCAACGATCGCTTCCACTGTACAAACAGAATATATAGGTAACATGTCATGTGCGAATGCTTGGGTTATATGTGTTCTTAACAATATGTATGCACGGCTAATATGTGCGATTTTCACCATGCGAATGCACAAGTAACATATATGTTTTTAACCATATGAATTTACATGTAATATTTATGTTCTTAATCATGCGACAAAAAAATACCGTCACGTACTAATGACGGTAGCTTGTTAGTTTTCAATATAAATGAACAGATTGAAGGTGCGGTTCATTTGAAAATATTATTCCATAAATTCGCAATGAGAAGGGTTTGAACCCCAGTGGTATTATTTTTAAATATTTTCGTATGCATTTCATTATAAAACTTCATATAAAGTTATTCTCAATGTAAATTAACAGGTTGAAGGTGCAGTTCCTTTGATAAATGTTATTCCTTAAATTTGCAGTGCCATGGCCCATGGGTTTAAACTCCAGTGACGTCATTCTTAAATATTTTTGTATACATTTCACTGTATGCATATCTACTAAGATTATTTTGGATGAAATTTAACATATTGACAATGATGTTCATTTGGAAAATGTTATTCATGTTATTTTTAAATATTTTTGTATTTATTTCACTTATGATTAAGTTTGTAAACATGGATGTTTTTATTGAACACATATAATACAAATTTTCAAGCAAATTTATCCAAACTAATATATATTACAAACTTCCAGAAATAATATATCCAGAAAAATAATAGAAAAAAAAGTTGTTCTAAATCAAAGTCATAATAATAAATAAAAGTAATTGGAATTTGTATATCATAAAGTGTGATTGATTAATCAATAAAAATGAATTAGATTAATGAGTTGATAATATTAATTTGTTAGAGAAAACATGAAAATTAAAAATTTATTGGCTTTTAAAAAGCCTACAACTTTAATCAGTTCCATTTTGTTTTTCTAAGAATCATTATTCAGTTTAATTAGTAGTAGCAGCTAGTAAATATAATTATGAATTATTATTCATCATACAACTTTATTCAATTTCATTTTGTTTTTCTAATCATTTTATCTTCTTGGTATAAACCCATTTAGTTAATCTTTGACTTTTAGGGAGTTCAACTTCATTGTCTTTTTTAAAGCCATTTAAGAAAGTCTTTAGTATGATAATATGATTGTAGAATCAAAAGATTTTTTTTTGATGAACTGTAGAATCAAAAGATGAAGGGATGGTAGCTGCATTGTTTTTCTAATATGAAGAACACAGACGCAGACACAATTGGCCGAACCCCGTTAACAAATTCTCTTGTTTCTTCTCTTTTATTTATTCTATGCACATTATTTAATTGATTGTGACCAACGCTGCGCAACGATCGCTTCCACTGTACAAACAGAATATATAGGTAACATGTCATGTGCGAATGCTTGGGTTATATGTGTTCTTAACAATATGTATGCACGGCTAATATGTGCGATTTTCACCATGCGAATGCACAAGTAACATATATGTTTTTAACCATATGAATTTACATGTAATATTTATGTTCTTAATCATGCGACAAAAAAATACCGTCACGTACTAATGACGGTAGCTTGTTAGTTTTCAATATAAATGAACAGATTGAAGGTGCGGTTCATTTGAAAATATTATTCCATAAATTCGCAATGAGAAGGGTTTGAACCCCAGTGGTATTATTTTTAAATATTTTCGTATGCATTTCATTATAAAACTTCATATAAAGTTATTCTCAATGTAAATTAACAGGTTGAAGGTGCAGTTCCTTTGATAAATGTTATTCCTTAAATTTGCAGTGCCATGGCCCATGGGTTTAAACTCCAGTGACGTCATTCTTAAATATTTTTGTATACATTTCACTGTATGCATATCTACTAAGATTATTTTGGATGAAATTTAACATATTGACAATGATGTTCATTTGGAAAATGTTATTCATGTTATTTTTAAATATTTTTGTATTTATTTCACTTATGATTAAGTTTGTAAACATGGATGTTTTTATTGAACACATATAATACAAATTTTCAAGCAAATTTATCCAAACTAATATATATTACAAACTTCCAGAAATAATATATCCAGAAAAATAATAGAAAAAAAAGTTGTTCTAAATCAAAGTCATAATAATAAATAAAAGTAATTGGAATTTGTATATCATAAAGTGTGATTGATTAATCAATAAAAATGAATTAGATTAATGAGTTGATAATATTAATTTGTTAGAGAAAACATGAAAATTAAAAATTTATTGGCTTTTAAAAAGCCTACAACTTTAATCAGTTCCATTTTGTTTTTCTAAGAATCATTATTCAGTTTAATTAGTAGTAGCAGCTAGTAAATATAATTATGAATTATTATTCATCATACAACTTTATTCAATTTCATTTTGTTTTTCTAATCATTTTATCTTCTTGGTATAAACCCATTTAGTTAATCTTTGACTTTTAGGGAGTTCAACTTCATTGTCTTTTTTAAAGCCATTTAAGAAAGTCTTTAGTATGATAATATGATTGTAGAATCAAAAGATTTTTTTTTGATGAACTGTAGAATCAAAAGATGAAGGGATGGTAGCTGCATTGTTTTTCTAATATGAAGAACACAATAAATTCAAAGATAATAAATGCACGTAAATTCAATGATAATAAATGCACATAAATTCAAAGATGATTAATGCATGTAAATTCAATGATAATAAATGCAAGTTATAATAATTTGAAAGATAATAAATGGAAGTTATAATAATTTGAAAGATAATAAATGTTGTGTTGCACTAATTTGAAGAATACAATATATGCTGGGTTTTACTAAAAAAAATTTATGTCCTACATGTATCATCGCACTTGAGGTAATCCTATCCGAGACGGGAATATTCACAGGTACGTGGGGGCTAACTCTCCCAACGAGCATTTTTTTCATCCAGAAGACTCAAACCCGAGAGGTTCGAGTCTTGAATGTTGAAACCAATATTGATGAATCCTGGCTTTGACACTTAAGGTATGGTCACTTAAACTTCAGAGACCTAAAGATGCTAAACCAGAAAAACTTAGTCACTGGTTTACCTGAAATAAAATCACACTTGCCAATATGTGATAGTTGTATGAACAGTAAACAAACAAGAAATCCCTTCAACAAGAATACTCAAGCCAAAGCCACTAGTTTACTGCATATTGTTTATTCTGATGTGTGTGGACCTTTTGAAGTAAATTCACTAGGTGGGAATAGATACTTTGTATCTTTCATTGATGACTATAGCAAGAAGATGTGGATCTATCTCATCAAGGCCAAAAGTGATGTATTTGAACACTTGAAGAAGTTCAAAGCAGAAGCTGAAAGACAATCAGGAAAACAAATGAAGATATTCAGAACTGATGGAGGAGGGGAATTCACATCAAGGGAGCTTGAGAAATTATGTGTTGATCAAGGCATAATACATGAGGTGACAGCCCCCTACACTTCACAACACAATGGTGTAGCTGAAAGGAGAAATAGGACAGTAATGAATATGGTGAGGTGTATACTAAGGTGCAAAGGTTTGCCACACAACCTATGGGGAGAAGCAGTCACAACAGCCACCTATGTTCTAAATAGATGTCCTACTCAAAGCCTAAAGGATCAAGTCCCTAAGGAAGTATGGACTGGAAGAAGGCCATCAGTAAAGCATCTGAGAATGTTTGGATCACTATGCTTCAAGCACATCCCAGATCAAATAAGAAAAAAAATTGATGATAAGAATGAGTTAATGATCTTTGTTGGCTATCACTCAACAGGATCATACAAGCTACTAAATCCCGTGACAAATCAAGTAGCTTTCAGCACGGACGTGCACATTGATGAGATGAGCACACGGAATGATCTTCATAAGAGAATTGAGAAAAGGTCAACTATGCCTCTTATTCATGTACCAGAAGATCAAGATGAGTATGAAGTTGCAGATGAGAACAACTCAACCTCAAGAACAGATGCTGCAAGAATTGTATCACAACCAACAAGGGTAAGACAACCACCTATGAGGCTCAATGAATATGAGCTATTTCCTGATGATGCAATTACAGATGAAGGTGATCTAATCCATCTTGCACTATTTGGAGAAACAGAACCAATCACTTTCCAAGAAGCTATGAAAGAAAATGTATGGGTCAGTGCTATGGAAGAAGAACTCAAGGCAATTGAAAAGAATAACACCTGGACAAAAGCTAAACTACCTGCAGGAAAAGTTCCTATACCTGTAAAGTGGGTATACAAAGTGAAACTCAGACCAGATGGCAGTGTTTCAAAACACAAGGCAAGGTTGGTTGCCAAAGGGTTCTTGCAGAAGGAAGGTTATGACTACACTGATGTCTTTGCACCCGTGGTAAGGTTTGAGACAGTGAGGTTAATTGTAGCATTAGCAAGCTGGTTTGGGTGGAAGTTATGGCAACTTGATGTCAAGAGTGCCTTCCTAAATGGGCCTCTTGAGGAGGAAGTGTACATAACACAACTTCCAAATTTTTACATAGCTCACAAGGAAACAAGTGTTCTGAAACTGAATAAAGCTCTCTATGGACTTAAGTAAGCTCCATGAGTTTGGAATAAGAGAATAGACTCATTCTTAAGGTCTATTGGCTTCACCAAATGGAAGAAAGAACATGGAGTCTATGTAAACTCATCAAGTGAAGGAGAAACAACCCTGCTCTGCTTATATGTTGATGATCTAGTCATTACTGGTAGCTGTGAATCTGAAGTTCTAAGTATCAAAAGCAAACTGAAGTCTGAATTCGAGATAACTGACTTAGGTGAATTGGCCTACTTCTTGGGAATAGAATTCTTGAAGACTCACAAAGGGGTAATAATGCACCAAAGGAAGTATGTCAAAGATGTTCTAAGCAGATTTCAAATGGTTGACTACAAATTAGTAGCTGTGCTAGTTGAAGGAAAGGTTGGTTTGATTGATAAAGAACCAGATAAACCAGCAGATCCAACTCTCTTCAGGCAAATGGTAGGTTGTCTTCGGTTCATTTGTCACACTAGACCAGAGATAAGCTATGCTGCAGGAGTGATAAGTAGGCACATGGCTAATCCTAAGCAATCTCACTTGATTGCAGCCAAGAGGATAATGAGAAACTTGAGAAGAACTATGAATTATGGAATTATGTTCTCAAACCAGACAGAGATGAATGGATCTTGCTTTGTTGGCTACTCAGATTCAGATTGGTGTGGAGACAAGGAGGATAGAAAAAGTACCTCTGGTTATGTGTTCTCCATATTTGGTGCACCTGTGTCATGGAGTTCCAAGAAGCAAGATGTGGTGGCTCTTTCCACATGCGAGGCTGAGTATATAGCAGCTTGTAGTGCAGCTTGCCAAGGTCTATGGCAGGTATCTTTGATAGCAGAATTGAAGTGTGGTGAGCTTGGCAAATTTGAGCTAATGGTAGACAACAAATCAGCAATTAACTTAGCCAAGAATCCAGTTAGCCATGGAAGGTGCAAACATATTGAAACAAGGTTCCATTTCTTAAGAGATCAAGTTGAAAAGGAGAAGGTGAAGTTGGTTCACTGTCCAACAGAAGAACAAGTTGCTGATGTGCTAACCAAAGGCTTGAAGATTGAAAGATTTCAAAAAATGAGAAACATGTTAAAGGTTCTTTGTTTTGACTAAGACAAGAGGCTATGTACTTGGTTATGTATGTAGTATGAGAACTCTTGATTAAGGAAGGGTATTGGAATGTAATCAATAGTTAGTTGATTTGGTTAAGAAGTTTCTATTTTTAGTTTGGTAGTTATTGTTAGTTAGCCTTATATAGAAACTTGTATAAATAGGATTGATATCTTGTTAATCAAGTAACCATTCATTGGAACTCAAAACTCTCATCTCTTCTCTTTATTCTTCTTCTTCTTCTGTTATTTTCGTTAACAAAAATCAACAACAATACGCAACAAAAACCAATAAATACACTATCTATATGTGGATCACACCACTCCACAGAGATTGGTTCCGTTATAATTTACTTTGATCACGAACCATATGTGTATCCCCATGTAAGCTCATTTTGTTGGTAGTAGTAAGGTGGGTGTGCATATCATTGACCGAATTGCTATTTACAAATTTCTCCCACTCTATATGTGCTACTTCCAAATACTTTAATGACTTAAATAAACTACCACTAAAATTATTCACTTGTTTATTACAATCAACTCATAATTCATAGATTTTTGGAACTCTACCAACGAAGACATGATAATATTTTTTTCTCATGCATTCTACCAACCATAATAGTCAAATGGTACCATATAATTTAAGTTTTATATAAAAAACCCACTACACTACACTACCGGCCAATTTTTGAAACTTGCAAAGACGTTGGACATTAGGAAACCGACGTCAGAAAGGAAGTCGGTTTAGAGTGGAGTCATCATGGCCTCTATGAAACCAACGTCAGTGAACACACATGTCGGTCTGACCCAAATGGACGTCAGTGGTTGGACATGATGTGTTGGCAGGAAGTCGGGCTTGTCCAGGATGATGTCAAAAGATTTAGAAGTACTTCAGGACCAAACCGACTTCAGGCAGTCAAAAGTCGGTCAAAAATTTGGACCGAGGCTAGACTTGATTGGACTAGTCAAAATTCAAGTACCGAGTACATGCCTACTTTAAATGGTCCAATACAACTTCCAAGCTTGCTCTGAATTTGAATAATACTACATTTTTTTCCCATGTATATGTTAGAATTTCTGACAATTTATGGGTCACAATTATAATTCTATGGTTGTGTTATGTTCATTATGTAATTAGCCAAAATATAAAATGATCTTCAGTAATTAATTTGGTGGCTAAGGGCATATGTGTCATGAAATAATATAAGTGTAGATACCTTTAGGCAATTTCGGATTTGATGAAGGGACTGAATCATAATTATTGCAACTAACGTAGTAACCACTATGAGGTTACTTTTATGGGTTATGGTCCTCATTTGTAGAGCAACAGGTTTTCAGGTGTAAAGGTTGAGGAGAATAAGAAAGGATGAGGATAGTGTTATCCATAAGGATATAACACTATCAACTCATCCATTAGGCATATAACATAAGGAAAACCATAAGGCTCCTCTCCTGACACAACACACTCTTAAGAACAAAAGGCATTTTTCTCATTTCCCTCTAGAGAAACTAAGGAAAACCATTCAGCGCTCTATCATCTGGAAGATCATCGCACCCTCATACCTTCGAGATTTCGGAAATGACTCAATAAGATATGTTCTTCATCTTCACCATGAACTCATTTGGGGTTTCTTCGGTCTGGACCATGGTTGTTCCATTTGGGGTTATGTATGGGCATAAACATTAGGTTATGGGAACAAAGCCATGGTCATAAGGACTTCCTCGTTTAATCTATGGATTTCGGATGGAGATATTCTCCAACAAGTGGTATCAGAGCCACCCCAATTTGATTCATGAGTGAAATTAGGGTTCTTGCTTTTCTTCCCCAAATCTGGTTTGATTTAGGGTTTTGATGTGTTTATTTTTGCCATGAAAATGAATACAAAAGGATTTGAAATGAATGAATGTTGTTCTTATACCGTTTTCTTGATTTTTTTGGGTATTTTTTCGAAGAACAGCGATGCAGAAATCGCACTGTTCGTGTTCTGTCGTAGTGCTCTCGCTCAAGCGAGAGTTCTCGCCCAAGTGAGAGTTCTCGCCCAAGCGAGAGTTCTCGCCCAAGCGAGAGTGGCTCGCCCAAGCGAGAGCTAAACAAAATCATTGGCTTCTATTGCGCTTAAGCGAGAAGATCCTCGCCCAAGCGAGTATACAGGCGACATAAGGCTCGCTCAAGCGAGAATGTCTCGCTCAAGCGAGAGACAAACAGAAGCATTGGCTTCTATTGCGCTAAAGCGAGAGTACCTCGCCCAAGCGAGAGAGTACCTCGCCCAAGCGAGAATACGATAAATTTTATGGGGTTTTGGTATCATTGTGCATTGGTTTTAATTGTTATTTGGTTGTCCATTAAGGTTGTCTGTTATTTCAAGTGAGCCAATTGAAGTGAGGTGTCACCAAAGTGACCTCTCTCATGAGGAATATCATATGTAAGTGTGTATGATTATTCATGCGGGTATTAGTTGGCCCAAAGGAGAGTTAATATTTGGCCGAAGATTATACACACTTGTGATGATAAACATGTTATGATTCTAAATTTTATACATGTGACTAATGAATCAATCCAAAGAGGGATTCGTCAGTTGACATGCCTTATTATAAATGTTTGATCATTACAACAAGAGTACCACTTGTAGTTAATATCATTGTCCAAAGACTTGATGTTAATGGTGCACTAGGTATCTTGATTTGGACATACCATTGTTTAAGCACATTGATAATTTTAAGTTGTGAGCATATTTTAATATTTTGTCTCGTCTTTTGTCTGAATAAGCTATGTCAATTGCTTCTATATCTGCGAACTTGAATTCGGTTCCGGTCCTTAATGGTGAAAATTTTAAGGACTGGAAAGAGAACATGGAAATTGTTCTTGGCTGCATGGATCTGGACTATGCATTAAGGGTAGAGCAACCCCCTTCTCCTTTGGAATCCAGTGCCTCTGAAGAGAGGAAGGATTATGAGAAGTGGGATCGCTCTAATCGCATGAGTCTGATGATCATTAAGCGTGGCATTCCAGAAGTCTTTAGGGGTACTATCTCGGATGAGATAAACAATGCCAAAGTTTTCCTTGCTGAGATTGAAAAACGTTTTGCAAAGAGTGATAAGGTGGAAACAAGTACTCTGTTACAGAACTTGATTTCCATGAGGTATCAAGGCAAGGGAAACATAAGGGAATACATTATGGGAATGTCCAACATTGCTTCAAAACTTAAGGCCCTTAAGCTTCAGGTGTCGGAAGACTTACTCATTTATTTGGTCTTGCTTTCACTTTCTGCACAATTCAGTCAGTTTAAGATTTCTTATAACTGTCAAATGGAGAAATGGACTCTAAACGAGCTCATTTCATTTTGTGTGCAAGAAGAGGAAAGGTTGAAGCAAGAAAGGACTGAAAGTGCCCATTATGTTACTACCTCTAAAGACAAGGGAAAAAGGAAAATCACTACAGAGCCCAAGAATGAAGCTTCTAAGAGTCTAGTACAAAAGAAACAGAAGTAGGACGAGGTCTGTTTCTTTTGCAAAGCAACTGGACATCAAAAGAAGAAATGTGTAAAGTATCACGCCTGGTGTGCTAAGAAAGGTACATTTCTTGCTTTGGTTTGTTCTGAGGTCAATTTAACTTCAGTACCTGGAAACACCTGGTGGTTAGACTCCGGTTCAACTTCTAACATCAGTGTTTCAATGCAGGGTTGCCTGAGCTACCGAAAGCCTAATCATGTTGAAAGATACATCTATGTTGGCGATGGAAAATCGGTAGAAGTGGAAGCTATATGGCATTTTAGGTTGTTATTATATACTGGTTTCTATATGGATTTGAAAGACACTTTTGTTGTACCATCTTTTAGACGGAATTTAATTTCTATTTCTTATTTGGACAAATTTGGTTCTTGTTGTTCATTCGGAAACAATTCGGTTCAACTATCTTTAAATTCAAATGTTATTGGAACTGGTGCACTAATGTTAAATGGCAATCTGTATATGCTGAATACTATAGCTAATTATAGCGAAACCCTGAATGTGGAATCACGTGGTACTAAGC
>NC_032021.1:9635564-9636941 GCF_001865875.1 Lupinus angustifolius
TGCATAAAAGGAAAACAAACCAAACAATCGAAATATGGTGCATATAGAGCTTCGGACGTCTTAGAATTGATACATACGGAATCTGTGGGCCATTCCCTACGGTTTCCTGGAATGGTCAATGATACTTCATATCATTCATAGACGATTATTCTCGTTATGCATACATTTTTCTTATTCATGAAAAGTCCCAATCGGTGGACGTGTTCAAAACGTTTATGGTTGAAGTTGAAAATCAACTCAGCAAAAGGATTAAGTGCGTCAGATCTGACAGTGGTGGTGAATACTATGGTAGATATGACGGTTCAGGTGAACAACGTCCAAGACCTTTAGCCAAATACCTAGAGGAATGTGGTATAGTTGTTAGGTATCAGTGGTTACAATACACCTAGAAGGGAGTTGAATAGGTGTAGCGGTTAGAATATCCGCTTTTCGAAAATCAACACCTAATGCTGAATTACCCCAATTTAATCGATTAAAGGAATGATGATAATCGATTAACGCACTTGACTTAATCGATTAAAACAGAACAGCAAGCTCAGACAGATTCGGTTTCTTGCACGACAATTAACCGATAATAAAATGAATACACAGAGCTTACAATTTTATCAGAGTATTAACAGTATAGCACAGATACAGAAGAATTAATTCTACTATACAAGTTAATCGATTAAATGCAGTAAAGAGAGAGAGAGAGAAAAAAAAATCCTGCAACACGATTTTTATCCTGGTTCGTTGCGTGTCCACTTGCAAACTACATCCAGGCCTCCCGGCTGATCTGGGAGATTTTCTTCACTATAATTGAATCAATGTTTTACAAGCACGTCTTCCAATTACAACACTTAGACATTCACAAGAAAATAAAGAACCTTATTCTATGGTTTGACTCCCTTCCTACCGACAAAGAAAACCTTTCTTTCGGCGTAGCCCCAGCCAAGAACCTTGTTCTTTCCTTATCAAGAACTCTAAGCAATATGAAGATACAACTCAATCTCTTAGGTGATACGACACCTTGAGATTCCCAATGTTACAACAAACAAAACTATAGAGTAAACTTAAGCAATTACAAAGCTCATATTTAACAAGTAAGACATTACTCTAAACAACTAACACAATCTCATGCTATATGACAATGTATTAGTTTGAAAAACAGAATTTTTAGAATGTAAAAACTTCACAAAAGCATCAATAAAATGCATGAACATGTGAGATGAAATGATGAGAAATATATCATGAAATGCCACTCAATACTAAAGCATAGAATTCTCTCCTTTCTAAACTCACAAATGCACTATCAACTAGATGCAACAAATATCACGAAATATGCTCTAACTCTCTAAAAAATGCAACATGCAACTTATGAGATCAGTTCTGAAAACG
>NC_032021.1:9637041-9637289 GCF_001865875.1 Lupinus angustifolius
AGAAGGCTCCCCCTGAGTTGTAGCATTCTGATCACCCATGCCACCCTGATTATCATCATCGGAAAAACCCAGATCAAAAGTAGTGTAGTCCTCCTGGTATTGCTAAGTAGTACCATACTTGTATGTACCCATTTTATGAATGAGGCTTTCACCAACCAGATGATCCTTATCCGTATACTCAACAATGATGGTGTCAGAAATATCAATGTGCAGATAATCCACAATGCGTGAAATGAAAATACTGTAGG
>NC_032021.1:9637389-9638786 GCF_001865875.1 Lupinus angustifolius
CGAAACATTTGTAATCACGAAAAGAGTTAATCATGAGACATAATTTTGCATTTCAACATATATCATTTAAAACAAGAGACAAATGGGCATATAGAGGCAAGACAATAATACAAACAACTAAACAATTTTAATCAAGATATTGTTCATCAAGAATTCCAAGTTCTCTCCTTAGAACATAGAAAGTATCCCTGGGAAGGGGCTTGGTGAAAATATCTGCTAACTATTTAGATGTTTCCACAAATTCAAGAATGCAGTCACCTTTTTGTACATGATCACGTAAAAAATGATGTGTAATTTCTATATGCTTTGTTCTAGAATGCAAAACGGGATTCTTGGATAGGTTTATGGCACTTGTATTATCGCATTTAATAGGGATCTTTTCAATTTTATCATGCGGGAAACTAAAGTTCTGCTTCATCCATAGGATTTGAGCGCAACACACACCAGCGGTAATATATTCCGCTTCGGCGGTGGAGAAAGCAACACAGACTTGCTTTTTACTGTGTCATGTTACTAATGGACTGCCCAACAAGTGACAAGTACCACTAGTGCTTTTTCGATCCAATTTACATCCGGCGAAATCGGAATCGGAATAACTCACCAAGGATAGTGAGGCATCCCGAGGATACCATAATCCCATGTTAGTTGTTCCTTTTAGATATCTCATGATTCTTTTAACTGTTACATAATGTGATTCCTTAGGTAAAGACTGAAATCTCACACACATGCATACACTAAACATGATATCAGGTCGACTTGCAGTTAAGTAAAGTAATGACCCAATTATACCACGATACTTTGTTACCTCTATTGCTTTTCCTTTTTCGTCCTTATCTAGGTAGCAAGCAGATGCCATAGGAGTGGCGGCTTCCTTACATTTATCCATATCAATTTTCTTAAGTAGCTCTTTGCAGTATTTTGCCTGATGGATGAATAACCCACTTTCTAGCTGCTTTATTTGAAGTCCCAGAAAAAATGTGAGTTCTCCCATCATAGACATTTCGAACTCCCCCTGCATCATCTCAGAAAACTCCTTACACAAAATATCATTAGTAGATCGAAATATTATGTCATCCACATAGATTTGTACAAGTAATACACGATTTTCTGATTTACGAATAAAAAGCGTTGTGTCAACCAAACCTCTCTCAAACCCTTTTTCCAAAAGAGAGGTACTTAGTCTATCATACCAAGCTCTAGGAGCTTGCTTGAGACCATATAGTGCCTTTTTAAGTTTATAAACGTGGTTCGGATATTTAAAATTTTCAAAACCAGGCGGTTGGTCAACATAAACTTCTTCTTGAATGTAACCGTTCAAGAAGGCGCTTTTTACGTCCATTTGAAATAATTTGAAATTCATAATAGATGCAAAGGAAAGAAGCATCCTCATGGCCTCT
>NC_032021.1:9638886-9639144 GCF_001865875.1 Lupinus angustifolius
AGGATTACCCTTTTTCTATCAATGTTAATTCTAGCCAATTTCTTTAGTTCCTCATGTAACTCGACATAAGACTCATATAAAACATCATAAGGAGGTGAGTCATCCGAAGCGGATGAGGTGTCAGAATATACCTCATGATTATCCTCGTGTGAGCCTGAATTCCCATTGTTGTCAAATCTAGGCATCAGACATAGCTTTGCTGACTCCTCCTCACTAGAGGTGCTTGATGTCGTTTCCTCCTCAGGTACATCCCATACG
>NC_032021.1:9639244-9640163 GCF_001865875.1 Lupinus angustifolius
TTTTATCTAGAGCAACTAAATGATTAACAATATGAGTAAATCGCTTTTGCATATCACTGATTGATTCGCTAGGTAACATGCGAAATAACTCATATTCGTGGGTTAGCGCATTTAATCTAGCGCGCTTGACTTTGCTAGTGCCTTCGTGAGTCACTTGTAAAGTGTCCCACATTTCTTTTGCATTTTGGCACTGCGAGACCCTAAAGAACTCAACATAGGATAGGACCGATGTGATGATATATTTGGCGCGCAGGTTATCCTGGACCCTTTTGCGCTCATCATCGGTCTATAGACTTTTAGACTTGTCTTTAGGTTCATCGTCCACAAGATGCTGTGGAACGAATGGGCCGTTGACTACGGATTCCCAAATATTCGAGTCTATGGCTTCTACAAAAATTTGCATGGGGACTTTCCAGTAAGCATACCCTTCACCACTGAATATAGGTGGTCGATTAATGGATGAACCATCACCACCAAACGGGTTTGAAGAACACATTCTTTTTCCCTTAGGATCACGAATACGCGGTTGAGCTAGCACTTCGTACTAGCTCTAATACCACTTGTTAGGTATCAGTGGTTACAATACACCTAGAAGGGGGGTTGAATAGGTGTAGCGGTTAGAATATCCGCTTTCCGAAAATCAACACTTAATGTTGAATTACCCCAATTTTATCGATTAAAGGAATGATGATAATCGATTAACGCACTTGACTTAATCGATTAAAACAGAACAGAAAGCTCAGACAGATTCGGTTTCTTGCACGACAATTAACCGATAATGAAATGAATACACAGAGCTTACAATTTTATCAGAGTATTAATAGTATAGCACAGATACATAATATAGCAATTAATTCTACTATACAAGTTAACCGATTAAATGCAATAAAGAGAGAGAGAGAGAGAGAAAAAAAATCCT
>NC_032021.1:9640263-9674055 GCF_001865875.1 Lupinus angustifolius
AGTTCTGAAAACGCAGTTTATATAGAATCAGTTCTGCAGCCCAGTTAATCGATTAAAGTCTTGGTTAATCGATTAACGTTGTTCAAAAACGTAACTGATTCTTTTTTCCAAGTTTTTCAGTTTCAACAGCTTTTCAAAAAGTTAGGTTAATCGATTAACGTATGCCTTAATCGATTAACAGCATATTTTCATATGTATTTTCAATTACAAAAACTCAAATATGTTATGCACTTGATTCATACATGTTTAACACTAAGTTTATGCCTAGGATGCACATATACATGTATTTATGTGATGCATGAACATATTATGAATGACATATCTCAAAGATGAAATGATTTAAAGTTTTATGCATATGAGACATGTGTTAAGGTTACCTAAGCCTTAGACTCAACCTAAACTAGTCTCTAGTCTAAGTCTAGTACCAATCAAAAGACTTAAGCATGTTGATTTGTTGATGATCTTCAAGCTCTTATTAGCACAAGTTGTCCTCATCAAAACCATGACATATAATGAGAGAGCTTTCCAAAGTGCTCCTCTTGACATGCGCACTTTCAATACTCCCACAATACACCATGCTAGGATCGCCTAGGATGAATGGTGTGTCTGAAAGACGAAACCGGACTCTTAAGGACATGGTAAGGAGTATGATTTGTCACTCTACCTTACCAGGTCACTCTGGGGAGAGGCACTTAAGACAGCAGCTTATATTCTTAATAGGGTACCAACTAAGGCAACTGCTAAAACACCTTATGAGCATTGGACTGGGCGAAAGCCAAGTCTGAAGCATTTTCATGTGTGGGGATGTCCAGCTGAGGCAAGGCCTTATAGGCCTTATGAAAAGAAATTGGACTCCCGTACAGTAAGCAGTTACTTTATTGGTTACTCTGAAAAATCAAGGGGCTATAAATTTTATGACCCAAATTTAAAATCTATATTTGAGACGGATACAACCACGTTCTTTGAGGATATTGAGTTTGAAGGGGAATATAAGGTTAGAAACTTTGTCTTAAAGGAAGAATCTGTATCTATTCAAGATGCGATTCATATGGTTGCTTTTGATGAAGCAAATTTGGAACCTCCTCAAGACATAGCTGATAATACTTTCCCTACTCAAGATGAGTTAGTAATTCATGAAGGACAAACTCAAAACCCTCAAGAACATGGACAAGAGGTGCAAGAGCCTATAGCTTTGCGTAGATCCACTAGAGAAAGGAGAAATGCAATTCCGGATGATTACATTTGCTTTCTCCTGGAACATGAGGGTGATGGCTTAATGGACAATGATCCATTAAACGTTCGTGAAGCCATCCAAAGTTCCAATTCGGAAAAGTGGATTGAAGCAATGAAAGAGGAGTATAAATCCATGCAAGACAATAAAGTTTGGGAACTTGTCCCATTACCAGAAGGTAAGAAACCCATTGGTTGCAAATGGATTTTTAAGACCAAGTGGGATTCTAATGGTAATGTGGAGAGGTATAAGGCACGTCTTGTAGCTAAGGGTTTTACTCAGAAGGAAGGAATTGACTATAAAGAGACTTTCTCTCCAATTTCGATGAAAGACTCTCTTAGGACAATCATGGCTCTTGTAGCACATTATGATTTGGAGCTTCATCAGATGGATGTCAAAACAGCTTTTCTAAATGGAAACATTAATGAAAAGATTTATACGGTGCAACCAAAACACTTTATAATGGGAGACCGAAAGAATATGGTTTGCAAATTGACAAAATCCATCTATGGGCTCAAACAAGCATCTTGTCAGTGGTACCACAAATTTCATGAGGTGATTCTCTCATTTGGTTTTGAGATGAATTCAGTCGAAGATTGTGTGTATCACAAGTTCAGTGGGAGCAAGTATATTTTCTTGCTCTTGTATGTGGATGACATACTGCTTGCCACTAATGATGTGGGTACCTTGTTAGAAACCAAGACATTTCTATCCAGTAATTTTGAAATGAAGGATCTTGGTGAAGCTTCATTTGTATTAGGAATCCAGATACACCGAGACAGATCTCGGGGTATTCTTGGATTATCACAAAAGAGCTATATAGAAAAGGTGCTCAAAAGGTATGGCATGCAGGACTGTAAAGTAATGGATACTCCAGTTGCTAAGGGAGACAAATTTAGTCTCAATCAGTGACCCTAAAGGAAATCTAGAAATTCAGGAATGCAAAAGATCTCTTACGCATCAGCTGTAGGGAGTCTTATGTATGCTCAAGTATATACGCATCCGGATATAGCATTCTTAGTTGGGGTTTTAGAGTAATCCAGGAATGGACCATTGGAAAGCAGCCAAAAGGGTCATGAGGTACTTAAAGAGAACAAAAGACTATATGCTCACATATAGGAGATCAGACCAATTAGAGATCATTGGGTATTCTGACTCCGATTTTGCGGGATGCCAAGATAGTAGACGATCTACTTCGGGCTATATTTATCTGTTAGCTGGTGGTGCGTTTTCTTGGCGTTCTGCCAAGCAAAACCTTGTAGCTTCATCCACCATGGTTGCAGAATATATAGCATGTTATGAGGCATCACTTCAGTCACCATGGCTGAGAAATTTTGTCACTAGGCTGCAAATTATGGAAATGATTGAAAGACCACTAAAGTTATACCGTGACAATAAATCAGCCGTGTTGTTCTCAAACAACAATAGGAGTTCGGCAAAGTCGAAACACATCGACATTAAGTTCCTAGTTGTTAAGGAGAAGGTACAAAGTGGACAGCTTTCCATAGAACACTTAGGCACTAACTCCATGATTGCGGATCCTCTCACAAAAGCTATCACACCCAAGGTCTTTCATGAGCATGCTGCTCACATGAGTGTTCTACAGTGTGAGGATATTTTGGTTTAGTGGGAGTTAGAAAGTGCACACATTTTGTTATGTTCTATGTAATTTCAGTATTTTGTATCCAAAAGTTATCACACCCAAGGTCTTTCATGAGTGCACACATTTTATTATGTTCTATGTAATTTCAGTATTATGTATGGATACTTTGTATTCAAACTTCAGTTGATTAATCATTCAGTTTGGTATTCTGTCATTATACTTTGTACAATAAGTTTTTATGTTATTATTAAGGATCTCACTAAAGTTAAGTAGGACCATTTGAAAATTGAGAATCATATGTGTGGAGAAACATAAGGCAATATTTAAGCGTACATTAAGGATAACACGTATGGAGAATCATATGTGTGACCAGTGGGAGATTGTTGGAATTTCTGACAATTTATGGGTCACAAATATAATTCTATAATTGTGTTATGGCCATTATGTAATTAGCCAAAATATAAAATGATCTTCAGTAATTAATTTGGTGGCTAAGGGCATATGTGTCATGAAATAATATAAGTGTAGATACCTTCAGACAATTTTTGATTTGATGAAGGGACTGGATCAGAATTATTGCAACTAAAGTAGTAACCACTACGGGGTTACTTTTATGGGTTATGGTCCCCATTTGTAGAGCAACAGGTTTTCAGGTGTAAATGTTGAGGAGAATAAGGAAGGATGAGGATAGTGTTATCCATAAGGAAATAACACTATCAACTCATCCCTTAGGCATATAACATAAGGAAAACCATAAGGCTCCTCTCCTAACACAACACACTCTTAAAGAACAAAAGGCATTTTTCTCATTCCCCTATAGAGAAACTAAGGAAAATCATTCGGCTCTTTATCATCTAGAAGATCATCGCACCCTCATACCTTCGAAATTCCGGAAATGGCTCAACAAGGTATGTTCTTCATCTTCACCATGAACTCATTTGGGGTTTCTTCGGTCTGGACTATGGTTGTTCCATTTAGGTTTATGTATGGGCATAAACATTAGGTTATGGGAACAAAGCCATGGTCTTAAGGACTTCCACGTCTAATCTATGGATTTCAGATGGAGATATTCTCCAGCAGTATATCCTCGCACCGGAAGCAATCATGTTCGAGCCGAAAATATCCACAGATATGTGGGGCTAACTCTCCCAGCGGACATTTTTTCCTTCCACAAGACTCGAGCCCGAGACCTTACTTAAGAGGAATCAAGCATGTACCACTTGAACCAATATCCGTTGGTGAATAATACTACTCTTTATTCATTCACATAATTTTCAATAAAGTACTCTAAATTAACAATACTTTAAACAATTCTCTATCAACATTTACAATTTACTTTCTGTTTCATTCTCAACTTACTTTCTACATTCACATCACACTTTTTGATCTTCATATACCTTCAACTGAAATGGCTAAATCAGTATTGCTAAGGTTACATGATTAATATAGATCATCAGTCATCAATTATTAGGCTAGTTTATTTTTTTTCATATTTTCATTTGCATTTATATATTTTATAGTAATTTAAACAAATTTTTGCAAATAAAGTTTGAGTCGATTTGGTTAACCATACCTTATTTTGGATTGAGGCTTCGTGTTCGAGCTCATCACCTTCAAATTTTCATTTAAAGTGACACAAATTCATGAATATTAATTATATTCAATGTTTACCTAGTCCAAGCAAATAAAGAGAAATTTCTTATACATTCAAGCTCCTAGTTCGAACCTATCCTTCCCCAGTAGTTGCTTCAAATTAATTATTGTTTGACATGTGCCTAATTATTTATTTTTATAATATATTATAAAATAAAATTTTCTAAAGGGGAGAGAAATAAGACACATATAAAAAATGAGTGAATTCAATAAAATAGATTATCTCTTAGTGTGAGATATATTTTATTCTCTTTTAATGAACTGTAAACTATTCATAAAAAGATTCATTTTGGCTCATTTGGTAAATTGAAGCCTGAATTTCAATGAGGAGGTCGGTTCAAGCCTTACCTCCTTTATTTTGTACATTGTTTTAAATTTTTATCCAATTTTCAAGAAATATATCCATAATTTTCTCCTCAAAAATATTTTTTTTCACTAACTCTATAATCATATTTATTATTACTAAAATAAAAAATATATATTTCTTATTATATTTTCTAGTAACTTCAAGTTTTTTTGTTTTTTTACAAGACCAACAAAGATCAGATTAAATTTAGACATGTCAATTTCCTTGGAGAAGAACCATTACTAGAAGATCTATTAACTCATCGGTTGTTCACACATATTTGGCCTCCAATCTTACAAAATAGATGCATCTTTAATTACTGCTCTGGCTGAAAGATGGAGGCCTCAGACTCACACCTTTCATCTTCCATGTGGTGAATGCACCATTACTTTGGAAGATGTTTCACTCCAACTAGTTGTTAATGTTAATGGTCAATGTATGAACCTTTTGATTGGAATGAACTATGTATGGGCCTTTTAGGAAATGTTTCAATTGAAGGAAGAGATATGTGAGGTTGTGAGTTAAAATTAACTTGGTTAATTGAAGCTTCAGGCACCTACCATCTTAACTTACACAATTACATCTACAACAATATTGTAAGGCACACATTCTCTACATTATTGGAGGGGAGTTGTTATCCTATAAATCTAATACACGAGTCCATTTAATGTACTCACCTATACTTCGGGACCTAACGAAATAGTTGGGGTTCAACTTGTTTGGCTCTCTTGTATATGGAGTTGTGTCGGACAACAAAACCAAATGTGAGAGCCATGAGTGACTGCTTGCTACTTTTACATTCTTGGGTGTGTATCACCTACCTTTCCTTGCACCTATGGTGAATCTTCTACCTACTTATCCATTTTCTTCAAGGTAATATATATTTCTACATATACATTAATTTCAATTTTGTATAGGTGGGGTGTCGGCAACTATAACTTTCAAGGAATTCCACGTGAAGATTTATCAGGATATAGGTTATTGGAAAGTAAGTCCCACATTACCCACCTCTTTGTCTCGAAAATGATTTAAATATCTGTTGGACTACTCCTCTCATTGCCAATTGGTTTTGAGATGAAACCTT
Source organism: Lupinus angustifolius (assembly GCF_001865875.1). Classification (NCBI taxonomy): domain Eukaryota; kingdom Viridiplantae; phylum Streptophyta; class Magnoliopsida; order Fabales; family Fabaceae; genus Lupinus; species Lupinus angustifolius. The sequence goes on from NC_032021.1 coordinate 9,646,181, forward strand.
AACATGGTATCAGAGTTAGAGCTCAACTTCTTTCTGGTTGTCATGGGCAAAAAGATGCCCTTTAGTTATGGGTCAAAGGTAACTCTTCGCTTGGTCCGGCAGGCTTATGTGGAGGGGGCATGTTGGAAACTAAGTCTCACATGCCTACCTCATTGTCTCGGCAATGGTTTAAATACTTGTTGGACATCAATGAAGTAACAAATTTTAAACTCTTATCATTACGAATTAACACAATATTTTGATTTCCTAACAATATGTTTTCTTAATTTTTTAGTTTAAATGGCTCTCATATGAAACTTATAACAACAATCTCACACATCATGTCTAACAAGATAAGAAGGTGTGGAGTGTGTGCACAACTTTGATTTGTTTCTCAATCGTCGATTGACATCAAACCGATTGAATCATACTACATTTTGACTTAGTTCAAGACGTGCCACAATCATTGAAGAATATTGAAGCTCTGCACAAAATTGACAAACGTAGGAATCAAGACGCAAACTGAGCCATCAAGCATGCATAGTGGATTGAACATTGGAGTCATCACAAGGATCAAGTATTGCAAGGATCTTCAATTCAATCTCTATTCCATATGTAACACCCCAGTCTTGACATGCGACCCATCATGCCTATGAATTTACTGAGTGTGTCAACTATTAAGCTTAAATACCTTCTGCAGTATATATTCCCTCTAAAGGGAGGCTCCACAACTCGAACTCATGACCTCATGGACTTATAGTCATTGATTCCATTGAGTCGCTCTTTTTAATGTAATACCCAGCCTGGACATGTGACCCCTAGGGCCCATGATTTTACTGAGCGTACCACCTATAAAGCTTAAATACACCATACAATATTTTATTCCCCTAAAAGGAGTCTTCGTGACTCGAACTCATGACCTCAGAGACTTATAGTTATTGATTACATTGAGTCGCTACCACTAAGCTCATGGGTTCGAGTCACGAAGGCTCCATTTAGGGAGAATAAAATACTACATGAGGTATTTAAGCTTAATAGGTAGTACACTCAGTAAATTCACGGGCTCGAGTGGTTGCATGTCAAGGCTGAGATATTACACTACACAACAATATTTGAATTGGTATCTAACCAATTCTAGACCATTCTTATCTGTTGAATTACTACTTTGAGACCCATGCCTAATAAATTACAACAAAATTAACCACACCCCTACCATTCACAACAACCTCCTATACCTCAAACTCCAATATTCCAACCTATGATGAACCAACCTATGATGTAAAAACAAATTATGTCACAACATCTGATGTATCAATCGACAATATCTAACTATTACAATATTTAACCAACAAGAATGTCTTTTCACTATGAACCGTCTCACCAACATCGCACTGATGATATCATGCCTCATCGTCACTCATTTTCTACGAAATATAGTGACTTCATGAATAACTTATTGGGTACACCTGAACTGGCACATGTATATCTAAATGTTATAGGGTTTACATTCAATCAAGATGATGGTGTTGGGACAAGTTTTTCATTGTGGATGATAACATTTTCCCTAATAAATAGATAAATACAGTTGGAGATCATACTAGAGTTGAGCATCGAGGAAGGTCACGATGTCATAGGAAACCACGTAGGTGCAGGACAAGAGATCATTTAGAGAATTTATAAATTTAGTATTACTGTAACTTAATTTTAAATCAATTCAACTTCTATTACAATTTTACAATTTTGCAATTTCTTTTATATTCAACATTAAAAAGGGCCTCCAACCATTAAAAAACATGCCCATTAGATCCAATGAACATTTCTTAACTTTAAATAAATTCATTTTTTATTACAAAAATTTTGTAATTAATTTTTTTATATTCTACATTAAAAAAGGCCTCCTACCATTAAAAAAAGCAAGCCTATTAGATCCAATGAACATTTTTAAGTTGCTCAGCCCGTCACTACTTCAACACAAAAGTCGTATTGATACAAAATGACTTTATCAATAGTTAGAAGTCGTTTTGGATCAAAAGACTTTTAGAATCAGAATCTATTGCTTTCTATACCGACTTCTGAACTATATAGAAGTTGTCCTATGTTATACTGACTTCTACAAGCAATGTGTAACTAATAAGAAATTTAACGACTCGTATTAACGCCCATTCCATCCAACAGTTGTATAAAAAAATTTCTTAGATGTGAACTAACTTGTAGTTGAAAAATTAGTTGCACTCATTAATGAAGTCTAAACCTCCCTCGCTAATTAAAATTTTCAGCACTCGAAATCTCTAGAAAAGTACATTATGAATATTTTGAGTAGGGTCTTTGCATCATTTTTATGGTGATGGGATGACTTCTACCCACTTTGGCACATTATCATTGGCCATAAAGATATATTTTTGTTGGATCGATCATGGGAAGGGTCACCAATTCCCCAAACATTAAAGATCTCCACTTAAATTAGGGTCAGGCTCTCTTTATTAATGGAGAGGGAAGTGTAATTTTTCTCTTTAGTTTAAAGAGTAAATTTGTCTTATCATAATAAACATAAGAGTATAAATGTAAAAGCATATCACATTTTATTTGGTTTTTGGCATCACTTGCCTCTCCATTACTGGAGAGGAGTCTCATTCCTTAAATTATAGCAGTCATTAACATCTGGTGGCGCTTGGAGATGTTTATAGTAGCTTCTATGGAAAGAGTAAAAAGAGAGAATATACGTACCCCCACCTCTAAAGATATGCGGCCAAAAGAACTCTACATGAAGGACCTTGGTTATTGTCTTTGAGGCATTAGCAAGTCCTCCATAAGATGTTGAATGAGAGCAGCTGAATATATCATTGACTTCCTAGACAGAGACACATCTTTTATATGTATATATATCCTTTGTGCATCGCCTGTAAGAAGTGTATCTTATAACTTGGATATGTTATTTTGTTGTTTGAATGATATAACTTTTAAATTGAGAGTTATCAATGAAATGGTAAGATTCTTGAGAAATAGTTTATATATATTGTTTGATGGAAGTATTATACTAATCTGAAAAAGGACCTGAAACATTGCCTCTATCTCTGCCTATAAAGTTTGTCATCATCGTCCATCAATAAAGGAAGAGCATAGAAAAGAAGGGAAAAAGATAGAAGAGTTTTTCTATTGACAAAGAACAATAAAACACATAAAGGAAGATCATGTCGTCATGGATAGAGGTAGCCTATAACCATTATTACTATGTGAAAACTGTGAATTCTTAAGATCATTTATACATGATTTCCATGATAAAGTTTACATGTAGTATCAGAGCATTACATTTAAGAACATGCAGTTTTCCATTGATGATAATTCAATCCTAAATGATATTTTAAAATATATTCTTGAATGTTTAGAGAACTCAAATATAATAATTTCCGCTACATTGTAATAACAATTAAAATTGAAACAGAACCTAATTTTGTTATTTTCTACACTCTGTTTCTAATGTGTTTATTCTGCTCACTGTTTCCTTTTTCCGCTACATTTTGTTTATATTTTATATTTTACAGAAGACATATAAAACAATAATGAAACACGTTTCTATATATATATATATATATATATGCTAACGTAATTAAATGGTATATATATAACAGTAAACAATATATATATGTTATATATATAGGTTAACATATAAGTAATATATATGTTATATATACACGTTAACGTATATGTATTATATATATATATATATGTTACACATAACATTAACAAATGTTATTATATATATAACATGAAAATTACATATAACAATGTGTATGTATATATTTATGTATACATATCATTAAGTTACACTTTCATTTGAAGTTTTAATTTAATTGTTTCATGAATATGTATGTAACTTTGCAATTTATGTATAATTTTGAGAGTCATGTATATGTATAATATTATGACTTGTTAGTGTTTGAAATTATTTTATAATAGATTTGTTAATCATCAAAGTGGTCAAATCCTTCTGTTAATTAATTCCAAATTGTATGATCATATTTCATTTGTTTGAAATTATTGTATGATAGGTTTGCTAATCACTAAAGTGGTCAAATCTTTATGTTTATTTAATTTCAAATTATATGATCATGTTTCATTTACTCATTAATTTGATATTATGAATGATATAACAATTTTTTTGTTTATGAGTAAATAAAAGTTCATTATTATAAGAGACTTAAGCATCAATAAAAGGTAGATTATTTGCTCTTATAATTATTGTGCATGTATGTTGTTTGTATAAATGCATCATTAGTTATATTTATATATCCAAAGATATTAAATGTTTCTAATATATGCATGCATCAATGCCAAATTATATGAATTTATTTTAGTATCATTATGTCTAGTATGATATATTGATGGATTACCCAAAGGTAGACATTAACATACATTTATGAAGTAGTCTGAATTAATTTAGCATGTAACTCAAAGCATTAATATTTTGTTTAATTTTATTGATTGCAGTGCATGTTGCTTTGCATTCGCAATTCTCATATGTTCCAACTTTCAATTGACTTAACTTCTCTGAATAGAGTGAACAAATCCAATTTTACCTTAGGATAATGTATTTAGATTTGTCACTTAGAGAAGATAAGTCAAGTGCTATTACTAATATAAGTACTGAAGAACATAAAGTTCATTATAGAAATTGGGAAAGATCAAACAGATTGAGTCTAATGTATATGAGAATAAGTATTGCTGACAACATTAACTAAACTCTTCCTAAAACTGAAAATGCTAAAGTTTGTAGAAGAGCGTTCCCAAATTGCTGACAAGTCTCTTGCTTGGACACTAATGAGTACATTGACCACCATGAAATTTGATGGTTCTCGTACTATGCGTGAACATGTCATTGAAATGACAAACATTGCAGCAAGACTTAAGACATTGGGAATGGATGTGGATGAAAACTTCCTTGTGCAATTTATACTAAATTCATTACCCTCTGAATATGGTCCTTTCCAAATGAACTATAACACCATGAAATATAAATTGAATGTGCATGAATTTCATAGTATGTTAGTTCAAGAGGAAATCAGAATGAGGAGCCAAAGAAATCATTCCATCAATTATGTTAATCATCAAGGAGTTAGAAAGAAATTCATTAAGAAACTTGACAAGAAAGGGAATGGACTCTTAAAGATTAATGAGTCATCTTATGAAACCCATAAGAAGGAACATCATGATAACAAATGTCGTTTCTATAGAAAGATTGGACATTTCCAAAAGGATTGTCCAAAACGCAAAGGTTGGTTTGAAAAGAAAGGTAAACCTAATGCTTATGTATGTTTTGAATCAAACTTAGCATAAGTTCCCTATAATACTTGGTGGATTGACTCTGGATGTACTGCTCATGTTTCTAATATTATGCAGGGATTCATTACGACCCGAACTACAAGACCAACTGAAAAATTGTCTTTATGAGAAATAGAGTGAAGGTTCGAGTGAAAGTCGTTACGACTTATCTTTTAATCCTTGACACTGGACATCATTTAGATTTATTTGAAACCATTTATGTACCTAATATATCTAGGAATTTGGTTTCTCTATCTAAACTTGATGTTGTTGGATACTCTTTTAAATTTGGTAGTAAATGTTTCAGATTATTTAATTGACAATGATATATTATGTGATGGATCATACAAGTTAAATCTTGATAATATTTTTTCTGAAACACTTTTAATCTTGTATCATAACATTAGAATTAAACGTGGCTTAATTGATGAACGTTCAACTTGTGGCATAAATGTTTGGGACATATTTCCAAAGAAAGATTGAAATGATTAGTAAAGAATGAAATCCTTTCAGATTTAGATTTTACCGATCTGAATATTTGTGTGGATTGTATTAAAGGTAAACAAACAAAACACACAAAGAAAGGAGTCACAAGAAACACTAAGCTTCTTTAAATTATACACACAAATATTTGTGGACCTTTTGATGTTAATTCTTTCAATAAATAAAAATACTTCATTACCTTCATTGATGATTATTCACGTTATAGAGATATCTATTTAGTGTCCGATAAATCTCAAGCATTAAAAGCCTTAGAGATTTACATTACTGAAGTTGAAAGACAATTAGATAAAAAGGTGAAAATTATCAGGTCTGATCGAGGTGGTGAGTATTATGGAAGATATAATGAAAATGGACAATATTTAGGTCCATTTTCTAAATTCCTTAAAAGTCGTGGCATATGTGCACAATACACAATGCTTGATGCACCGCAACAAAATGGTGTACCAGAAAGACGTAATAGAACATTGTTGAATATGGTTAGGAGTATGATGAGTAATTAATATTTACCCATTTCATCGTGGACTTGTGCTTTAAAGACCACCATGTGTTTATTAAATAGGGTTCCTAGTAAGCCAACTCCAAAGACTCTTTTTATATTGCAGACAGGAAGGAAACCTAGTTTAAGGCACCGACATGTTTGGGAATGCCCGACGAAAAGTAGAACTTATAATCCACAAGAAAAGAAATTGGATGCAAGAATAATTAGTGGTTATTTCATTGGGTGTCCAAACAAATCAAAGGGGTATCGATTTTACTGTCCAAACCATACTACAAGAATTGTTGAAACTGAGAAAGCTAGGTTCATTGAGAATGATGAGAATAGTGGGAGTGAAACTCCACATAAAATGGAAATTCAAGAAGTGAGGGTACAAGTTCCATTTATTTGTGTCCCTAATAATATTGTTCCTCAAGTTATTGAACCGATTAGTAAGGATGGAGAGCAAACAAATAATCCCATTTTTTAAAATGAAGTTGATGAACCTATAGTATAAGAATCACGAGATATAGCATTAAGAATATCTCAAAGAGAAAGACAATCTGCTATTCCTGATGATTATGTGGTTTACCTACATGAGTCAGAATGTGACATGGAAGTTGAGAATGACCCAGTTACGTTTTCACAAGCCATGTATAATGATAATGCCAATAAATGGTTAAATGCCATGAAAGATGAGTTAAGATCTATGAAACAAAATGAGGTTTTGGACCTTGTTGAGTTACCAAAAGATTGCAAAACAGTTGGTTGTAAGTGGGTTTTCAAAACCAAACGTGATTCTTATGGTAACTTAGAACGTTATAAGGCCAGACTTGTAGCAAAATGTTATACTTAGAAAGATGATATTGACTATAGAGATACATTTTCACCAGTCTCTAAGAAAGACTCACTTAGGATTATCATGGCATTGATGGCTCATTATGATTTAGAGTTATACCAAATGGATGTGAAAACTGCCTTTCTAAATGGAAATTTAACAGAAAAGGTCTATATGGATCAACCAGTGAGATTCATTAAGAAAGGAAAAGAACAGATGGTGTGTAAACTTAAGAAATCAATATATAGACTTAAACAAGCTCCACGATAATGGTATCTTATGTTTAATGATACTATTGTATCCTTTGGGTTTAAGGAAAACATTGTTGATTGATGTTTGTACCTATAGGCCAGTGGAAGTAAGTTTATCTTCTTGGTTCTATATGTTGATGATATCTTGCTTGTAACTAATGATCTTGGTCTTTTAGATGAAACTAAGATGTTTCTCTCTAAAATGGTTGGAGTAGAAATATTTCATGATAAATCACAAGGACTTATAGGCTTGTCATAGAAAGCATATATTAACAAAATTTTAGAGAGATTCAGAATGGACAAATGTTCAACATCTCCCGTTCCAATTCAGAAAGAAGACAAGTTTAGTATCATGCAATGTCTAAAGAATGATTTGGAACGGAAGACAATGGAAGAAATTCCTTATGCATATACAGTTGGGAGTTTATTATATGCTCAACCTTATTTGTGACCAAATATTAGTTTTTTTGTAGGAATGTTAGAAGGATACCAGAGTAATCCTAGTATATAACATTGAAAAGCTGCAAGGAAAGGTCTGAGATATTTGCAAGTACAAATGATCACATGCTTATAGGATATCAAATCATCTTGAAGTGATTGGATATTCAAATCCAGATTTTTGTGAGATGCATAGACATTCAGTTATATATGTTTATTAACTAGAGGAACTATCTCATGGAAGAGTGTGAAGCGGATTATCATTACTGCATCCACTATGGAAGTTGAATTTATGACATGCTTTGATGCCATAGTTCATGTTAAGTGGCTACAGAACTTTATTTTAGGACTTGGGTTAGTCGATCGTATTGCCAAGCCGCTGGAAATTTATTGTGATAATTCCATAGCAATATTCTTTTCTAAAAAATGACATGTATTTCAAAGGTGCTAAACTTACGGAATTGAAATATTTTGTCAATAAAGAAGAAGTTCAGAAACTTAGAGTGTTAATTGCACATATTAGCACTAACCTTATGAGTATAGACCCTTTGACGAAGGGAATACCGCCCAAATTATTTTGTGGTCATGTTACAAATATGGGTATTATGTCTGCTAATGAATGTTGAACATTATGTTATTAATAAAGTCTCAATTTTTTATACTCCATGCTCATTAATATTTAAGTTTCTCGTTAATTTTATTTTCACACTTAAGTACACATGTGATAATGGTAATGTTAAAAATAAAGTTTTCTTTCTAAATGACATTATTATATGATTCTCATTAATGTGTCATGTTAGGAGTAAGACTAATATAGTAGTACATGAAATGGACTATATCGAATAAATGATGTACAACTGTCATGACTCTTATTAGTTCTTGTTCTTAATCATGACTTATAATGTAATGAATATGGAAAATATATTATGATTATGCATATTATATTTGATATATCATATCATGAATTGTAATGTCATATGAGACAAGTGGGAGAATGTAAGAAGTGTCTCTTGTGACATGAAAATATATGTTATTTTGTTGTGTGAATGACATAACTCTTGAATGGAAAGTTATCAATGAAATGGTAAGACTCTTGAGAAAGAGTCTATGTATAGTGCTTGATGGAAGCACTATACTAATCAGAAAAAGGACCTAAAACATTGTCTCTATCTCTGCCCATAAAATTTGTCTCTATCAGCCATCAATAAAGGAAGAGCATAGAAAAGAAGGTAATGAGATAGAAGAGTTTCTCTATTGACAAAGAACAATAGAACACATAAAGGAGGTTTGTATCGCCATGGATAGAAGTAACCTATAACCATTATTACTATGTGAAAGCTATGAATTCTTAAGATCCATTTACACATGATTTCCATGATAAAGTTTACAGTAACACCTTGCTAACCAAATAGTTTATGATATTGGCATACCAAAATGCACCAGTGGTAACCAAACAGATGAGAATTGCTGAAAGGAGAAAGATTCATCTATTCTAAGCTCTCTCTCCTCACTCACTTTGATGCATGGATTTGAATTCATTTCACTATATTCATCTTTATGCAATGATTTCTATGATTTATTCTTGTTCGTAATGCTTATTTTAGTGTGATCATGTAAAGCATGATTGTATATGTTGAATGTGTTATTGAAAATCACATGTTTGAGTTTGAACTAGAATATATCATTTAATTGTTCTAATTTACAGGAATAGGGTTAGAATGATTAGTTAAGATAACGTCAAAGCTTATTACACGTCACTTTTGAAAGTGCAAGGTGTCAAGAGAGCACTTAGCTTGCTTATGTTTTGATGTCGACAAAGGACTTAGTAAAAGCTTAAAGACAACTCAACAAATCAACAAGCCAAAGATTCAAGAGCTTCATGTCTAGACTACAGTCTTAGATGTGTCTTAGTTATTGAGTCTAGGTTAGGTAAACCTAGATCCAAATCTCGCAAAGTCTAAAAACTATCATATCATTTACATGAGACATGTCATCTAGCTTATTATATGTTCATGCATTAATCATACATATTATTTGTGCATATTAGGCATAAAATAAAGGTAAAACATGTATAGTTGATAATCATAATATATAGGTAGTTTACCAATTAACATCTTAATTGAAAATATGTAAGTTAATCGATTAAGTGAAACTTTAATCGATTAACGTGAAAACAGTTTTTAACAGTTTTAACAGATAACTGAAAAACATAATTCAGTTACTCTCTAACAGCATGTTAATCGATTAACACACAACATAATCGATTAACTGGGTGCAAAATAACTTTTCTATATAAACTGTGTTTTTACGCCATGCTTCATACATTCATTTTAGAATTGCTAAGTTGCACATTTTAGTATTCTTTGTATGTCATATAGGCAGAGAGAATTTCATGTGAGATTAGAGTGAGATAGTATTATGCTTAGGGATTAACATGTCATCCATTGCATATGATCAAACGTGTTCATCATTCTATCTTGTTCTTGCATGATTCTTTCATTACTGTTTAGAGATTTCTTAAGGGTACAAGGTACATGTTCTTCATGATTATGATCTTATACATATTCTTCGTAATTGTATAGGGTTTATAGCTTGTTCTTTCTTTTAATATTTAAGCTATTTTGTGCTTCACATTACTCTGTTTTTTGTGTTGTTTGTGTAACAAGGAAAGTCGTCTCTTTGTGTCTTACCACCAACGAGATTAGAGATTCTTCACCAAGACTTGGAGATCTTGAGTTTAGAACAAACTCTTGGCTGGGGCTGGATCATAGGAAAGGTTTTCCTAGGCGATTGGGTAAGGTCAGACTAAGGTAGAGTTTCTGGGCATTCAAGAAGGTAGCGTTCAAGGTCTTGTAATTGGAAGTGTATATGTAAGATACATTAGCTTCAATTTTAGTGAAGAAAATCTCCCAGATCAGAGGGGAGGAATGGATGTAGTTTTGTAGTGGACCACAAAACGAACCAGTATAAAAACCTTGTTGCATGTTGTTTCTTTCCCTTATCTCTTTATTGTTTTAAGTAGTTTTTAATTGCATGTTGTAGCTGATATTTTGGATATAGTATTACTGCTAAATAAAGATCATTTGTGTTCAAATATATCTGCTATATCATTTTTGTATAATCTATAATTAGTTGCGTAATTGAGCCATTCAGCAACTGCTAATTCTGTGCGACTTAATCGATTAAGTCATAGCTTTAATCTATTAACTTGGTGATTTTTTATAATAGGACTTTGGTGCAAATAGCGGTAAGTGGGAACCGCGACACCTATTCAACCCCCCCCCCTTCTAGGTGTATTCTGTCACTGATACCTAACAAGAGGTATCAGAGGTAGGACGTCGTGCTAGCTCAACCGTATCCACGTGATCCTTTAGGGAAATTAAATGGGTTCCACCAACCCTTTTGGCGCTGATGGTGCATCCATTAACCGCCCTCCGATCAGTAGCGAAGAATATGCCTACTGAAAATTTTGCATGAAAATCTTTATAGAGGTCATCGACTCGGATATTTGGAAATCCATAGTCCACGGGCCCTTCATTCCACAACATTTAGTGGATGGTGAAACGAAAGATAAACCGAAGAGTCTATGGACCGATGATGAATTCAAAAAGGTTCAGTATAACCTGTGTGCCAATAATATCATCACATCGACCCTATCTTATGATGAGTGCTTTCAGGTTTCGCAATGCCCAGACATAAGAATATGAGTTATTTCATATGTTACCAAATGAATCTATCAGTGACATGCAAAAATGATTTACCCATATAGTTAACCATCTAGTTGCTTTGGATAAATTGTTTAACAAAGTAGAGCTTACTAACAAAGTTTTACGGTGTCTTGACAGGAGATGGCAACCAAAAGTAACAGCTATTATGGAATCAAAGGATCTTGACTCCATGCCTTTGGTGACATTGTTCGGAAAACTCCAAGAGTATGAAATGGAGCTTGGACGCCTGACTATACACATAGAATCAGATCGCAAAAAGAAAAGTATATCTCTCAAGGCAACAACGTCTCAATCTATGGAAGAGAGAGAAGAAGATGAATCTGATTCAGATGTGGATGAAGAAACTTTGAGCATTCTCGTACACAAATTTGGGAAATTCCTAAAGAAAGGAGGCTTCAAACATTTCCAGAAGAAAGAAGTGCGCTAGTCGACCAGAAAATGCAAGAGTAAAGAGCGCTTCACTTGCCATGAATATGGTAAACCAAGACATATGAGGTTCCAATGTCCTACTTACCTCAAGAAGGTTGATTCGGATAAGAGCATTCCTCGGAACTTCAAATCGAAGAAAGCTTATATAGTATGGGATGTACCAGAGGAGGACACGACATTCAACACCTCAGATGAAGAGGAGACGACAAAGTTATGCTTAATGACGAGAACAGATGATGCTTGTTGCTCAAATTTGAAAGAAGTATATAGCGAGGTATATTCTGACACCTCATCTACTTCATCTGATGATTCTCATCCTTACAAGGACTTGTATAATGCGTATGTCCAATTGTATGATGATCTATTCTTGTAATGCATGCAATTTCTCTAATGATAATTTATGTCAACCAACTGCTTGTGATTCTTACGATTATTTGAAAAATGAAAAATTGAGATTAAATGAAAAACTTGAAAAACTCACAGAGAGGCAAAACATGTTAGATACTATGCTTAGTAAAACCAGAAATGTTGCTGACCATACCGGGCTCGGATATATTCCCCCTACACATAGAAGAAGACCATATAGGAGACCTATTAATTGTTATATTCATAGGCAAGTCGCTCATATTCATGTAAAGCATCTAGATAAGTTGTCTAAAAATAATTTGGTTGATGGGCTACCAAAACTTGATTTTAAAACTCAAGAAACTTGTGACACTTGACAAAGATATAAATAAGTTAAAAACTCTTTTGCTAAAAAGAATGTGATATCCACAACAAGACCTTTGGAGCATCTCCATATGGACTTGTTTGGACCATCACATGTTATGAGTTTTGTTCGCAGTTTTTATGCTTTAGTGATCGTTGACGATTTCTCTAGATTCACATGGACATTTTTTCTATCGTCCAAGAGCGATGCCTTTAAGTCTTTCGAAAACCTTGCCAAGAAAATCCAAAACCTGTTTCATCATAAGATAGTATATATTCGACCTGATCATGGTGGAAAATTTGAAAACCATTTATTTGATAAATTTTGTAATAAGTATGGTGTTATGCATCAATTTTCAGCCTCTCGTATCCCTCAACAAAATGGAGTTGTTGAAAGGAAGAATTGAGTCTTAGAGGAGCTTGCTAGAACCATGCTAAATGAAAGCAAGGTTCCTAAATATTTTTGGGCTGATGTCGTGCATACAATTTGCTATGTGATTAATCGCATGCTCTTGAGGCCTACTTTTTCAAAAACTCCTTATGAACTTTTAAAAGGCCGTAAACCTAATATTTCTCATTTTCATGCTTTTGGGTGTAAATGCTTATATTAAATAATGGAAAAATAGCTTTAAGTAAATTTGATTCAAAAGTTGATGAGGGTATATTTTTGGGGTAATCATTGCATAGTAAAGCTTATCGAGTCTTTAATAAATATTCAATGCAAGTAGAAGAGTATGTGCATGTCCATTTTGTCGAATCTTCTCCTAAAGAGAAGAGGAAGGTATTTTCTGATGATGTTACAGGTGCTTTGGAAGAAGCATACTCTAAGGACATGGACCAAGACAAAGAAACAGAAGCAGAGCAAACTATACAAGATGAGCATCAGGACTTGCCAATTGCGTGGAAGACCAAGAATGATCATCCACTCGACAAAGTGATAGGTGATATAACAACGGGGTGGTAACATGTAGCTCTTTATGTAACTTTTGTAACTTTGTTGCTTTTATATCTCAAATCGAGCCTAAGACCATCGATGAGGCCATTGAGGATGTGCACAGGGGTGTAGCTATGCAAGAAGATCTAAACCAGTTCGAGCGTAATAATGTATGAGACTTGGTCCCTAAGCCTAAAGAACATCCAGTGATTGATACTAGATGAGTCTTTCGTAATAAATTGGATGATTCTGGCTTGATAATCAGAAATAAAGCTCGCTTAGTGGCCAAAGGCTACAACTAGGAGGAGGGCATCGATTATAATGAGACCTACGCTCCTGTAGCGAGATTAGAGGCCATAAGGATACTTTTATCATTTGCATCAATCATGAACTTCAAGCTCTTTCAAATGGATGTCAAGAGCGCCTTCTTGAATGGTTACATTCAAGAGGAGGTGTATGTAGATCAACCTCCCGACTTTGAAAATTATAAATATCTGAACCATGTATATAAGCTCAAAAAGGCCCTTTATGGCCTGAAACAAGCTCCCAGAGCTTGGTATGATAGATTGAGCTCTTTCCTCTAGGAAAAAGGGTTCGTGAGGGGTATGGTTGATACTATCCTCTTTATTCGTAGATTAGATAATCATGTGCTTTTAGTTCAAATATATGTTGCTGATATAATCTTCGGATCTACTAATGACATTCTTTGTAAATAATTTTTTGAGATGATGCAGGGTTGATTTGAGATGTTGATGATGGGTGAAGTGACCTTCTTTCTTGGACTTCAAATCAAATAAATGGAAAGTGGCATCTTCATTCATCAATCAAAATATTGCAAGGAGTTTCTAAAGAAGTTAAATATGGAAAATTATAAAGAGACATCAACACCTATGGCGTCCGCATGCTATCTAGATAAAGATGAAAAGAAAAAGGTAATCGAGGTAACCAAATATCGTGGGATTATCATCTCATTATTGTATTTAACTGTGAGTCGCCCCAATATTATGTTTAGTGTTTATATGTGTACTAGATTTCAAGCTTTGCCTAAAGATTTACATTATATTCCTGTAAAACAAATCATGAGATATTTAAAAGGAACAACTAATATGGGATTATGGTATCCTAGGGATGCCTCATTATCCTTGGTAGGGTATTCCGATTCTGATTTTGTGGGATGTAAGTTGGATTGGAAAAACACTAGTGGGACCTGTCATTTACTTGGTAGTTCCTTAGTTGCATGGCACAGTAAAAAGCAAGCGTGTGTTGCTTTGTCCACCGCCGAAGCGGAATATATTGCCGCCGGTGTGTGTTGTACTCAAATCCTTTGGATGAAGCAACAACTTAAGGACTTTGGACTTAACCTAGAAAAGATTCCTATAAAATGAGATAATACAAGTGCCATAAACCTATCTAAGAATCCCATTTTGCATTCTAGAACCAAGCATATTGAAATTAGACATCATTTCATGCGTGACCATGTACAAAAAGGCGATTGTGTGCTTGAATTTGTTCAAACAACTAAGCAATTGGCTAATATTTTCACCAAGCCTCTCTCACGAGATACTTTCTATGTTCTTCGAAGAGAACTTGGAATTCTTGACGAAAATTATCTTGATTAAAATCGTCTAAAAATGTTATTATATGTTTCACATGATTAATGTCTTATATGCTTCAAAATGTATACTTGTTATGAATGTGCATTATATTCCTATTATGACTCATGATCTTGTATGACAAGCTGAAAATGTATATGTGTTTAAGTAAAAATTGTTTGATAAATGTTAGAAATCTTTGCATGCTTTTAAAATCCAAAAATCTCTTGATTCTGCATATCTGATGTTAGTTAATCGATTAACTATCCTTCTTAATCGATTAAAATGAGTTCCAGTAGCAACCATTTCATTTTTCACTAAATTTAATCGATCAAGATCCATTTTAATCGATTACCTGGGCTCATTTTTTTTTGAAAAACCTGGAATTTTTATAGTGCTTAATCGATTAAATGCAGCACTTAATCGACTAACGACAGCATATGTATTAGAATCAGAAGCATTTTTGTCAGTTTTTCAAACCCTCTCCTCCTCCTTTTCTCTGCAAATCTCAAATGCAAACAGCAAATTTGAAATCTAAGCTTAATAGAAGTATTAAACCTCACCTTTACCCATTTTTGTACCTCAACTCATCCAATTCGTTTCTCTATTTCCCAAGAAACCCCATTCCCAATTCCAAACCGTAAGCTCTAGCTTCCCTCCCTTAACCTCATTTTCCTTTCATTACTCACGATTTTTAATCAACGATAGATAAAGGACATTTGAAGAGGTTCAAGACAACTGCTCAACGCACTCGTAGGCCTCCTAATGCTTCATCTTCAAATCCGAACGTGAGGCACGACCGTGGAGATCCCTATTACTCACTCATACTTCACGAGACCCGAATGTCCAAATTTCTAGGAAGGTAACCCACCTACATAAGGTATGCTGACCTTACTTGGATGGCGGAATAGAACTAAGAATTTCTACAAGGTATGCAAGCTCATGGAGCTGTAATATTTTTGGAATTAACGGGTAATCTGTACCCCGCTTTGATTAGGGAATTTTACGCTAACTTCCATTATAAGGATGGTAGATATTGGTCTATGATTTCGGGAACTATGTTTGAGATGGATAGTAACATTTTTATGAATGTGGGTGGCTTATCCACTACTGGTGTTAGCCTAGGTGATTGTGAATGACTTGCTGATTTTGATGCTTCTTAGGTATATAAATCATGTCTGTGAGGTTCCCATCTGTATGTCTAGGGAGAACTGGCTAAAGTTGGTTCTTTATCGGTAGAGAATAGATTGCTTCACTATTTGAATGCGTTCATCTTGATTCAGAGGAACACTAATCATGCACAACCTAATGTTAATGACCTGAAATTTATATACGTTGTGAAGGAGAATATAATGGTTAATTAGCCTGAAGAAATTCTGAAGGTCATGTATAAAATCTCTACATCGCAATCCAAATTGCTGCCCTACAACATCTTCATATCGAGAATTATTATCTATCTGCATATTGACTTATCTGACCCTATCATCACAGAGACTTCTGAAAAAGACCACCTTATTGGTGAAAGCCTTATCCACATGATGGGTATTTACAAGTATGAAAGTACTTGGCAATACCAGGAAGATTTCACGACCGTGGATTTGGAGCTATCTGATGATGAGGATCGGGCTGGTACAAATCAGCCTAATGCAGAAACTCGGGTGGAGCCATCTGGAACTGTGCCGCAGGAATCATCCTATGGATTAGCTCAGTTGGACGCCATGGAACAAAGGCTGAACAACAGGATGGACTTACACTTTCAGCCTTTGAAGGACTCCTACCATACTGATTTGGAACAATTTGAGGAGCGCCAGGTTGCTTACATCGACAACCACTATCAGGCTATGAGGAGTTTTGTCTAGAACACTGTTGAGGCACAGAATGAGAGGTTTTTGCATAATTTGAGAAGCTGAGATTCCTCATCCAGGGTGATAGTTGTCTGACCGTACCTGATGATAGAGATCCTCCTCAGCATTCCTAGATTAGAAGGCCTTAGACCTTAGATTGCCTTAGGTTTAGTCCTTCTATATGGATAATTTTCAGGATTTTATGTTGCGTTGTAATTTCGAGACATATTTTCTCTTTGCTTTCTGGATTGTAACTCTAACTATCTACTATTGCTGCACTTTTGTGACTTGTTATGCATACCATTTGAACTTAAATCTTTCCTATTGTGGTTTCATTTTGCTTATATATGTCAAATATAGCATGATTGCATGTTTAATGGTTCTTGATCATGTTTGGTTATATGTATATCTTATGTTTGATTGAGCCTGTTGTTTAGGCTATAATGTAAATACTTGATCATTCCATGCCTGATTGGTTCATGTATAACCCTTCATGCCATTAAATCTGTCATATTGCTATATTTTGTTGGTTTAATCAATTAACCTGCTATTTTAATCGATTAAATATTGATAAATTTGTGCACTTGTTCAATTTTTCATCAACTTGTTAATTAATTACATTCCCAATGTTAATTGATTAATTACAGCTTGAGTTCACTTCATATCTCTTCTCACTTTTGACCAAAATTTCATTTAGTTTATCTTTTTGATAATGTCAAAAGGGGGAGAAAGGTTGTTTTGTTGTTTAATGTGTGCAGGTTGTATAATAAATTCATCTTCCATTGTCTAGTTATGCGCTTTAACTTATAAATCAACAACCATGCATTTTGTGATCATCTTCAAGCTATGCATCAAAAAAAATTTGGTGTTGAGTTTGTCATCATCAAAAAGGGATAGATTGAAAATGCAATGTGTCAAGAGAGCACTTAGCTTGCCTATGTTTTGATGAAGACAAAGGACTTAGTAAAAGCTTAAAGACAACTCAGCAAATCGACATGCCAAAGATTTTTAACTGAAAATATGCCAGTTAATCGACTAAGTGAAGCTTCAATCGATTAACGTGAAACAGTTTTTAACAGTTTCAATAGATAACTGAAAAACAGAATTCAGTTACTCTCTACCAGCCCTTTAATCGATTAACATGCAACATAATTGATTAATTGGGTGCAAATCAGCTTTTTTATATAAACTGTGTTTTTACACAATGCTTCATATATTCATTCATTCATTTTAGAATTGCTAAGTTGCATATTTTTGTATCTTTGTATGTCATATAGGCAAAGAGAATTGCATGTGAGATTAGAGTGAGAAAGTATTATGCTAAGGGATTAACATGTAATCCATTGCATATGATCAAATGTGTTCATCATTCTATCTTGTTCTTGCATTATTCTTTCGTTATTGTTTAGAGATTTCTTAAGGGTAGAAATTACATATTCTTCATGATTCTGATCTTATACATATTCTTAGTAATTGTATAGGGTTTATAGCTTGTTCTTTCCTGTAATATTTGAGCTATTTTGTGCTTCACATTACTCTGTTTTTTGTGTTGTTTGTGTAACAAGGAAAGTTGTCTCTTGGTGTCGTACCACCAACGAGATCAGAGAGTCTTCACCAAGACTTGAAGGTCTTAAATTTAGAACATACTCTTGGCTGGGGCTAGATCGTAGGAAAGGTTTTCCTAGGCGATTGGGTAAGGTCAAACTAAGGTAGAAGTTTTGGGAATTCAGGAAGGTAGCGTTCAAGGTCTTGTAATTGGAAGTGTGTATGTAATATACATTGGCTTCAATTTTAGTGAATAAAATCTCCCAGATCAGTGGGGAGGATTAGTCTCTTTGTCATATGCAATGATTTTATAACTATATTAGTCTGACGTGTTATCTTTCGTTGTCACGATTTTATGGCTTTTGACAATATTTTTTTAAAATTGTTGTCTACTAAATAAAATAAATAACTATTTTCCTTCATTAACACAAACGGTTTAAAACTATTGTTGGTTTAAAACTACTGTTAATATAAAAAGTTTAAAACCTTTAGCTTTGATGCTTTAGTATTACTTTGTAACCTTGGCCGAAGACCATAGTCCATATAAGCAATAACATGAAATTTGTTGTCTTTGATCATTTAGTATGATTTTAAAATTGTGGCTAATGTTTTTGGTCCATATATAACAACAAAAAATCATGGTTTTATAATACATTTTTTATTGCCAAAAGGCAATATTTATTTAATTAGGTATTTAAGAGCAAATTTGCCATCATAGACTTTTTTATCTTACATTTTTTATGTCAAACATGACATTCAATATATAGTGAATGTAATAAAAGTATAACATATATAAAAATTAAAGTTATAAAATTATATCTTTATTTGTCAAAACAGATAATACAAAGAATACAGTTATGAATTTATTATTGTTTAACTAAGATATAATTATAATATAAAATGGGAAATCTATGTCAATCGTAGGTTCGTGGTTGAATAAATCCTACCAAAAAGTTAAAATGTGGTAGTTGAATATGAATTTTACATATCAACCTCATGAATAATAGGCCTTTGTATAAATACCATTCGCATAAAGGTTAAGTACTTCACAGTGTTACGTGGGAACTGGAAATATGATTAGAATATTATTTTGAAACTGGAAAGCAAGTTTTAATGAGTTTAATATTTATACATATAATTGGACAATTTTTGTAGTAATTGGGTACAAGCTTTCCTATAGTTCTTATCGTCAATGGACTCTTGGTGTATATGAAGGAGTGTAGTTTGATAAATTTTCACCTCTCCTCTCTATCTATTTCTAAGTTGTTTGGAAGTAAGATTTCTTTTAATTGTTAGTATATATTTATTATTCATATGTACTATTATTTACAATTAAGAACCAATAACTATTAACGTATGAATGTTGATTAATAGACAAATAAATCTTATATAGTGGGTCCATAAATATTAAACTATATATATTAATATCCTCAATAAATGTATAACTTTCGTACCTACATAATCTTTCATCTACCCTAAAACATTAAAACTGTTCATAGATTACTACATATTACCATGTAACATGTTTATAAACTTTTACTTTCAAAATATAAAAAAGTTCTTACTTGACATGCTATCGCATATTACCACAATATGTCAATATGATCACATGACATAATGTGTGGTGGTTGTGTGAAGGAAAGTGCTCAGAAGTCAAAATGTAGTTATAACATTGGTCAATTTTTGTTGTCCCATAAAATGTACCACTTCATATATCATTAGTTGTAATTGGTCATAAAATAATCCACTTTTTAGGACAACAAATATATTTCCTTTGGATTGATTCTAGTATTCTACTACTAAGGTGTGAAAGGATCTATAAGATAGGTTCTCTCAAGGAGACATGTTTGGAATTGTTGAATAACAAGATGATTTTTATCATCTAAACCAAGGTAACATTACTATTTCAAATTTTTTTACCCAACTGAAGGGTTTATGGGAGGAAATTGAAACTTTCAGATCCATCTCCAACTGTAAATGCATCACACCTTGTTTATGTGGAGTGATTCAGTCTGTAAGAACCTATAGAGAGCAAGTTTATATTATCAGGTTTTTAAGGGGTTAAATGAATAATATCTTAGTAATGCTCCTTCATCCCCTTCCAAACATCAATAAAGTCTTTATAATGTTAATCCAGCAAGAAAGACAATTTAATGTACCTAGCCTTCCCTCATTAGGACCTGAAAATAACTTTCTTTCTATTAAATCACGACAAGAATTCCATATTAGAAATCACATTCCCTATACTGCTATTTTCAAGGGAGGGGAGGTTACACATATAGAGGAAGGGGTCTTAGATCCAATGGATGAGGTCGAAATCAAGGCAACAAATTTTACTTTTTGTGAGAGAACAAGCCATACAATTGGACATGCTTTCTTACTCGATATCAAGTTAACAGACATGCCAAAATGGCAAATCATACCATTGGATTCTCTCTTGACAAGGAAAGCCCTTATGACAATGAATTGCAATAATCCAAACAAACATAAGGCACAAGTAAGGTGTTCACTAAGGAACAAGTCCAAGACATCTTGGACCTTCTGAGCCAATCAAAGGAAGAAGACCATGTTGCCAATTCTGCAGTAAATATCACAGTCCCTCCTACTTCATCAAGTAATATCAACTCTCAATGGTTATTGGGTAGAGGGGCTACAGATCATATTACTCATGGTATAAACAATTTTTGCACTTATAGATCTATATAACCTATGTCCATTACTCAGCCTAATGGTAATAGAGTATCTACTTAGGACAATTAATCTCAGCATTTCACTCACCTTAACAAGTGTTTTAATTGTTCCCCGATTTCATGTTAACTTAGTCTTTGTTAACAAATTGATGCATAACTTGCAATGCCACTTAATCTTTTCTCAAAATCAATGCTTGATTTTGCAAAACTGTACCAAGAAAATGTTTGATTCAGCTAGGCTTCAGGGCTATTCATGCTTAAGCTTATGCACTCAAGAACTTCTATGTCTGTGAACACTCAATTTTTGTCCGGCCCAGATAAAGCCCAAAATGCTTAAATGAAAAATAATAGAATATTTTTTACTTAATTTCGGTTAATAAATAATAATTACAATCATGTATGGGGAAATATAATGAGTAATAATTTTAAATTTAGGTTGATAAGGTCCCTAAATTTATGTGTTTGGGTTAACTGAAAATATAACAAATGATAATGCTAATTTTATATCGATAAAGTTCATATATCTAAGTGATTGGGTTAACCAAAAATTCAAAATAATAAAAAGTAACTAAAAAGAATTAAATTAAAATGGACCCTGAAAAGCCCACAATCGTTTTTTAAGAAAATGGGATAAAAATAAACTTTATTATATTTTGCTTTTTCGAATTTCATTATAAACAAAAAATAAAATAAAAATATAATTACTTTTCCATTTATTTTATAATTTAATTCGAATTTATGATAAATAAAAGATGACATATCATAAATATTCATTTTTGAATATAAGATAATAGAGTAATGATAAAGTATATAGAATAAACCAAGTCAAATAGGGCTGGGTAAGTGCCTATTATCAGGGGTTATGGGTTAGTGGTTTCTTTTATTTGTTAGGGTAGATTAGGTTAAATATAATTATTATAAATAGGGGTTAAGGTTAAGAGAAAAAGAAAAAAATTTCATCACTTTGCTGCGTCCAAAAAGAATCAGTGAGAAAAGAATTACTCTACCAAAAAAAACGCAATTATAGCTACCGTGTGAGAGAATTCATTTTTATTCAGAGTGATTCAGTGCAACCACGCCTATGGTAGCGCTGTGCACTCACTACGTCTCACCATCACCGTCGTTGGATCTGCGTACTTTTCTTCCATCACGTTGACCCAGAGCTCCGTCCAATCATAAGGCGAAAACACACCGAGGTCTCACTGTGATAACACGGGATCTGCTGCGGACAGGCATACCGCAACCTTCCGTGCAACCTCCAGGACAACCAACTCACACGCGCCACGTGGCCAGGCGCGGTAAACCTCCCAATCCCCTCCAATCCACATCTGACATGTGTCAGGCTCTTTTCCAACTACTGCACCAAATCCAATCCCCCCAGTGTTAAACAAAAGCATTCCTTCTTTTGCAATCAGGTATAGTTCTAGATTTTTTATCATTTACTTATTTTACATGGTATTTGTTTTTATGATCCCATTATTAAAATGTAAAAATGATTTTTTATGAACCAATAATTCGTTGATTAATATCCTTATTTTAGCAATGTAAAAAACATTAAATACTAGAATTTTATTGATAATGAGTAAGCATAAAAATAACTAGTATATTATTATTTTATGGGTAATTAATATTCTGTTTTTATTAATTTTATAATTTTATTATTAATTCTTTTATTTTTGCAATTTTTTGTAATTATCCAACAATTGTTAATAAAGAATAATAATCTCCTTAAAATAATTTAATAAACATTTAAAATGTGAAACAAATCACTTTAATGTATTTTTCATCTAAAGCAAGTATTATCCTAGTCATGTAAATAATCCATAAATTTTTTATTATATATATATATATATATTAAGGATTCAAACTGCAAATTTAACATTTTAAATAAACATGACCTAAAAAGTATCTTTCAAAAAAATAAATTAATTTTGAGATTTAATCAAAGATGGAGAGAAGGTCGCCCTAGAGGCCTCTTTCTTCTCATATTATCTTCGAAATGTCGCGTTACGCCGCTTCTTTTCAATCGATTAAATCTTAAAATCAATTTATTCCATCTTTTTAAATAACCAAATAAAAACTGTTTTTTTTTTCAATAATAAACAACAATTACAAAATATATATTTTGACTGAAAATATATTTTCTTTAATTAAAATACACTCAACCAACAAATCATTTTCTAAAGAACTACGTAATTCTTGATCCCCTTAATAGGGGTACATAGGATCAAAGTCAATATTGTCGGGCTCAATAATAAAAATAAATAAAAATTTTCATAATAAGTAACTAATTAATCAGACAATTTAATAAATAATAATAATAATAATGTCATATATTTTAATGAAGTACCGCTTAAGGCGGGCGGGTAGGGTGTTAATACCTTCCCTACCTTGTAACCGACTCCCGAACCTGGATATCAAAAATCCAAAAGCCCAAGGTAATTGGGCTTAAAAGATTTTTCTATATTTTTAACTATAAAATGTAGTGGCGACTCTAAACAAAGTCGTGCAGTCGAAAATCGAGGCGACAATGTGAAATCCTTTCATTTTTAGCAATTCAACTTGTCAAACTTTAATAATTGCTTATAGCACTTACATTTAGGACATGTATCTGATTTTATCTTATTAATTCTTACCAAGCAATTTCCATTCATTCATACTAAACATCACTCTATTCCTTGTGATATATGTCATATGTCCACACAAAAGAAATTTCCCTTTACTACAAGCACAATAAATATTTTGATATATTGCATGCTGATATTTGGAGACTATACTTTGTCTCCTCATTATTTGGACATATATTTCCTAATCTTAGTGGCTAACCATACTCGATTTACTTGGATCATCCTCATGAAATCAAAAGCAAAAGTTATGCCTCACCTCATCAATTTTATATCATACATATAAACACAGTTTGACACAAAACTTAAATGTCTAAGGAGTAATATGGTGTTAAGTTCTTGGTTCAAGATTACCTTACTTTTAAAGAGATCATCCATCAAAGAACATATGTTGAAACCCCTCAAAAAATAGGATAGTTGAAAAAAGGCATCAACACATCCTTAATATTGTAAGAGTTATCTTCTTTCAATCTCCTATACCCCTAAACTTTGGAAATTTGTTGTCCAAATGATGTTTGTCTTATGAATGGATTGTCTACTCCCCTCTTAAAACAACAAAGTCCCTCCCAATGTTTACACCACACATTCCCCTAAATAGATAACTTATGGGTGTTTAGGTGCTTAACTTATGTAACCACTCTACACTCACACAAAACCAAGTTTCATCGAAGCGCTATCAAAGTTGCTTTCCTTGACTTCCAAGAAGTTATATATTTTATTACCTAAAATCTCACTCTATCTTCATCTTTAGAAATGAAATCTTTTATGAGGACCAATTTTATTTTCACTCTTTTATATATTATATTACTTTGACACATTCTTATCTGTCGTGAAAATTACTACTGTAAGGGTGATCCTTGCCTTAGCAACTGTCAAATCTTGGTTCTTGGATTAGTTAAAGATCAATAATGTCTTCCTTCATGGTGACCATCATAAAGAAGTCTATATGCAAGCTCCTCTTGGCTTACTTCCTCCTAACTCTCCCTTGGTTTTCAAACTACACAAGTCTCTATATGGTCTCAAACGGGCCAGTCGTGAGTGGCACACCACCCTCTCTTCAAAACTTCTCTCTTCAGGAGTTATACATTCCTATGCTGATCAAACCATATTTACTAAATCTTCTTCAAACTCTTTTACAACAATCGTTATTTATATTGATGGCACTGTTCTCACAGGCAACAATCTTTCTGAAATTAATCATGTCAAACAAGTCCTAGACATTACCTACAAGATCAATAATCTAGGACACTTGAAATATTTTTTCGGGCTCCAAATTGCAAGGTTCAAGCAACCATTGATGTCATTACGTTTTCTTTTGTTTTCTTCCTATTTCTATTCTTTCCTACTGATATTAGGCTATTTGTTTATTTAGAGTCAGTTTATGTTTATTTCTCTAACTTGCTTTTGCGATAATGAAGCCCACTTGTCGTTATTCTTTTTCACCAGTACTTTTACTTAGCTTTTTATAGCTATTAGTTAGGACTATTACAAGCTACTTTCCTTTTTTCGGATTATACGCATTGCAATGTAAGTTTTGTATTTCCTTCTTCCTCCTTGCCATTTGTTGAAGAGTACATAACAATTTCTTTTCATTTCATTTCTTTTCTCATCTGCGCTATCAAGCTAAGAGTTTCATCGACTAATTTACCAAACCTTAGTCCTTCAACAGCTGCAAAGCTGTTTGTGGACTTCAATGACCTAGGTTAGTGGAGAAAAAATCTTAACGAAAAAATTCAAATATATGAGATAATTGAATATGAATTGTACGTGTCAACCTCATCAATAACCGGTCTCTATATAGATGCCATTTAGATAAAGGTTAAGTACTTCCGTCTTATTTGTAACTAAAAAGATGATTAAAATATTATTTTGGAAATTCAACCTTAATTTTAATGCAGTTATATATGCGAGGAATTCATATTATATTCACTATATCCAACATTTATACTTAATTATTTTTTACTCCTCAAAAAGTAATCTCAATAAATAGTGAACGATACAGTAATTATGTATAAATTATTAGACTAACAGTTAATACATATTATATTCATCTTTCATCTACACTAATATTAAAACTGTTCCTAGATTACCACATACTCCCATGTGATATGCTTCTAAACTTTTTTGTTTTAAAATATAAAGAAAATTCTTTCTTGACATAGTAGCATATTACCACATGCTACCCCAGCAATATGGTCATCAATTTACTAGATATATTTATATTTATATATATATATATATGAAGAAGATATTTGCTCCTGATCTTGGCATGATTTTGATGAAGATACCAACATCACCAAAAAGAAGAAAATGAAGAATACTTATGAAGATAAACAAGATTAAAGCTTCAAGATAACTAGATTAAGTCTCTATAGGTACTTCTATCCTAAAACTCTTAAATATACAAAGTAGTAATGCTCAAATTATTTTTAAAGAAAGTTGAAACATTTTTAAATACTTAAAACAATTTTCAAAAATAGTGTGTAACGGGTTACTTCATCTAAGTAACAGGTTACGTGTGTGAGAAAAGAGTTATCCAACTTAAAACTGTTAAGAGTAATCCATTACTGTCTTTGAGTAACAGATTACCAGTTTTGTGTCGGCTCTAGAAGAAAAAGAATTCCTTAGAGTGTCAAGTTGCAAAACGTCGAAAGAAATTTGGGACACTCTAGAAAGGATACATGGAGCCAAAGAAGTACAAAGGTGTACAACAAATAGTGAAACATCAACATCAAAGCAAAAATCTACATGCTCAATATGCAGAAAACTAGATCATCTAAAATATGCTTGTCCAGCTCTACAAAAGCATCATACTTTCAAAAGAAAGAAGGACATGAAGCGTAGAAGAACAAATGTTATATCAGAAGATAAAGATGGTGGTTCAAATGCAGAACTCAAAATTAAGGAGCAATCACATATTTCATTGATGGCTTCACACAATTCAAATGACAAATATGAGGTTAATAACTCTGAACCAAATGATATTTTTTCATATGATGAGTTACAAAATGCTTTCAATGATTTACATCAAGAATATGTTAAGCTTTCCAAACTTTTCCTAAAACATAAAAATGAAATTTTTATTTTGGAAAGCCATAAGAAAGTTCTAAAGAAATATATTGAAAAACCCACTTCTTCCTCATGTCAAAAATGTGTTGCTCTTGAAACTAAAGTTTCAACATTAAGTCTTGAACTTCATAAACTCAAAAAGAGCAGTCACAATTTAGACAAGATCATAAAAGTCCAAAGACATTCAATAGACCATAGAAGTCTTGGTTATGCAAATAGTTGTGTGGTTAAAAATGAGAATATCTTAGGAAAAACAATCGTAGGAAGCACTATATAGTTTTATAAAGAAAGTGTCCATATTAATCCTATTTTTAAAATAAAATCTTGGTCACATAAATATCTACCCACTTGTTCTTACTGTGATAAAATTGGTCACACACCTAACACTTGTCATATTAGAAAATATGGTGTGTCATCTGGCCAATACAAATGGATAGAAAATGGTGCTAACCCTGCAGGACCTAAATCACATTGGGTACCTAGAAAATATTTTTAATTTGTTTTGCAGGAAAATTTGAGTGCCACCTACAATTTATGGTACTTGGATAGCAGCTTCTCAAAACACATGATGGGCGGTAAAAGTAAATTCTATGTCTTGACTCCAAGGGACAAAGGATATGTCACATATGGTGATAACAACAAGGAAAAAATTCTTGGAGTTGGTAGAATTGGAAAGCCACACTTAACAACTATAAAAGGTGTACTATATGTTGAAGAACTCAAGCAAAACGCTCTAAGCATAAGTCAATTACGCGATAAAGGATTTCATGTGGCGTTCTACCCAGATAAGTGCATCATTGAAAGTAAGGATTCTAAGAACTCTAAACTTATTAGTAAGAGAATAAATAATATATATATGATTGAAATGGATTCTGCTTTACCTATAACATGTTTAGTAGCTAATGATAATC
>NC_032021.1:9674155-9674671 GCF_001865875.1 Lupinus angustifolius
ATAGTGAACGATTTTTCTAGATGTACTTGGACTCTATTCTTAGTTCATAAGAATGAGGCATTCAAAGCCTTTAGAATTTATGCTCAAAGAGTTCATAATGAAAAATCTCTAAAAATCGCTGTTATACGAAGTAATCATGGTGGAGAATTTCAAAACTCTTCTTTTGAAGAATTCTGTGATGATCTTGGGATCAACCACAATTTTTCTGCTCCTAGAACACCTAAACAAAATGATGTTGTAGAGAGAAAGAATCGGTTCTTAGAAGAACTGGCTCAAACAATGTTAAATGAAACTAACCTCCCAAAATATTTATGGGCTGATGTAGTTAGCATTGCGTGTTATGTTTTTAATCGAGTTCTTATAAGACCTATTATTAAGAAAATCCCCTATGAACTCTTCAAAGGTAGAAAACCAAACATTTCTCATATGCATGTTTTTGGTTGTAAATGTTTTGTTCTGAACAATGGTAAGGATAACTTGGGCAAGTTTGATGCAAAAGCTGATGAAGGAATTTTC
>NC_032021.1:9674771-9676941 GCF_001865875.1 Lupinus angustifolius
GAGTAAAGCTTATAGAGTCTTTAATAAAAGAACTCTAGCCATGGAAGAATCTGTTCATGTATCTTTTGATGAAACCAATCCTGTATTAAAAGATGTGATATCTTGTAATGAAGACGACTTGCCAAGTTCCTCTGCTAAAGAAAATTATATTGTTGATATTACAACTGATCCTGAGGAATTGAGAATGAATGATAATCTATCTTCTCAAGAAGAGCATATTCATTTTGATCTACCAAAATAATGGATAACTCACGAAATCATCCTATTGACAACATCATCAGTGATATAAGTAAAGGTATAACTACTCGTAGAATGCTTGATGATTTTCTGAACATGGCCTTCGTCTCTCAGATAGAACCCTCCAATATTGATGATGCAATCAAGGATGAACATTGGATTCTTGTTATGCAAGAAGAATTAAACCAGTTTGAGAGGAATGAAGTTTGGGAACTTGTTCCTAGACCGAAAAATAGGCATGTCATTGGAACTCGTTGGGTCTTTAGTAATAAATATGATGAAAATGGTGTTATTGTTAGAAATAAAGCTAGACTAGTAGCCCAAGGATACAATCAGGAAGAAGGTATAGACTTTGATGAAACCTTTGCTCATTTTAATTTTCAGTTATATAAAATGGATCAAGAGCGCTTTTCTCAACGGCTACATTCAAGAAGAAGTGTTTGTAGAATAACCTCTTGGTAATGAAGATTACAAAAATCCTTCTCATGTCTACAAGTTAAAGAAAGTCCTCTATGGTTTAAAGCAAGCTCCACGAGAGTGGTACGATCGTCTAACAAATTTTATGATAGAAAAAGGTTTTACCAAAGGGAAGGTCGACACTACTCTATTTATAAAGAAAATAAATCATCATACCTTACTAGTTCAAATTTATGTAGATGGTATTATTTTTTGTTCTACTAATGAAAGTTTGTGTAGTGACTTTGGCAAAATGATGCAAGGAGAATTTGAAATGTCCATGATGGGAAAATTGAATTACTTCCTTGGACTATAAATCAAATAGCTTGATAATGACATTTTTGTAAGTCAATCCAAGTATTGCAGGGATTTGCTGAAAAGATTTGATATGGATGACTGCAAGCCAATAGCTACTCCTATGGGATCTAGCACATACATTGATATCGATGAAAGTGGAAAATTGATTGAAATATCAAAGTATCGAGGTAAGATCGGATCTATTTTATATTTGACTGCTAGTAGACATGATATCATGTTTCGTGTATGTCTGTGTGCATGCTATCAATCTAAACCAAAAGTACTTTTTTACAAAATTAAACTTAAATTATGCATTCTTAATGAAGCTTACCTGTCTTAACATGCTTATATGATTATATGTTTGCTTCATTATGTTTATCTCATGCCTACTTGATCTTAAATATATTTATTTGTGTTCAAACAAACTTCAATTTTTGGGTTACAAATCATTTTCAGTGCCTCAGTATGCTTAAAATAAATTTTTTCTGGGGTCAGTAACCGATTACTCTGGAGAGTAACCGATTACAGGGTGAACAAAGAGTTTCAGTAACCAATTACCCAAAGTGTGTATCGATTACACAAACTCTCTGTCTGAAATCTTTTAAAATTTCAATTTGAGTAACCGATTACTCAAAGTAGTGTAATCGATTACTCTATGCGTATTAATAGGATTTTCTGCACTTTTTCAAACTTCATCTTCTTCCTCCTACTCTCTCACTCGTGCATACCTCTCTCTCACTCTAAAATCTTCATTTCTAAACCGTTTTGGGTGATTTTTGTGTTCATTCCTATCATATTTTCGATTCTAAACACTTCTAACCAATAAATTTCGTGATTAGTGGCTTGAATCAAAAAACCCCAAATCTCCTTTGAATCAAAAACCCTCAAATCTCCAAAACCCAAAAACCTAAAATTTCAAAATCCCAAATCCGTGGCTTCTTCTTCTAGATCAAAGAAACAACACACCAATACATCTCAAAGGAGTCAAGGAACAACTTCTATGGAGTCCAACCCTTTGGATTTGGTAAGGCTTCTAGCTAATGAGGAACAACGCAAAGTGTTTGAAGAATACTTCCATGGATGCATCATTTTCACTCCAAAATTCGGTAATGTTGGAAATTTGAGTTTGAAGATTTTCTTTTCCCTTATCTTTTACGTCAACAAAACCTTTTTGATTTTT
>NC_032021.1:9677041-9683997 GCF_001865875.1 Lupinus angustifolius
TACTGTAACTTGAACTTTCGGAAAAATCGTCTTACTTCCTATGTCAAAGGAAAAGGCATTGTTTTAGATCTTAAAACCTTCAGTTCATTGTTATGTAACATACCCTCTCAAGGTAGCATAACAGGTTATGACCTTGTGTGTGAATGGGATAATTATGATCGAAAGGATTTTTATCATACTTTATGTAGACTTTCAAAAAGGGAAATAGAAATACGCAAGCAACAGGGCTTTGGCGAGACCGTCAAAAACCGAGACATCCTATATGTTGGATATCTCAAGCTTGAGGACCGTTTGCTTCATTATTTTTTGAGCTATGTCATCTTACCAAAATTTTCAAATCATTCTCAAATAAGTGACATAGAACTTCAATTGATGTATGCTTTAAAGTTTAACATCAAGATCAATTGAGCTCTAATGATAATGAGACAAATGTTAGGTGCTCAAAGTCCTTTGCCATATGCAATCTTCATAACCAACATTGTTCAGCATTTTGGTGTTTCTACAAATGGTGAAACAAAGATGCCTCTGAATCTTCGAGAAAGTCAAATTGATGTGGAAGTGATCCACAAAATGGGTTTCATCCAAGACCCTCGAACTCGCACATACAAACATAGAACTGACAAGCCGACTGCTACTGTTGAACCATTTGAACCTGAAGATCCTAACCCTCCTGAACCACAACCGTCTAAGTTTCATGCTCAATCGTCCTCGTCTGCTGCCATGCCTACGAACCAAAAGATTATGGATGAGTTGTTTTCTCTCCGAGGTTACATCACTAACCGGATGGATGCTCTTGACTCTCAGAATCAACAAATCCAATATGAACTTCATTGCTTCTCCTCTAGGATGGATAGCATGGATATTGATGAAGACAATTCGGAGCCTGAGTCTTAGAATATTTGTTGGTAGGATTTTCTGGGTGTATTATTTTTAAAATTTGGACAAATTTTTAATTTTACTTATTTGTTGTTTTTAAGTTATTGCTGCATATTCCTGGACAAGTTACTTTATGATGTTTTGTGTTTTATTGTTCCATTCCTGGATACATGTTTGAAACATCTTATTTATGCATTGCAATACTTGCTTATTTATATCTTGATCCATATATGAGTATATGATATCATATTGATATATCTTGATTATATAAGTGTATGCATGCTATATATATTATGCTGGAATCTCTTTGTTTTGCTACTTTTTGATGAAGTCAAAAGGGGGAGAAAAGTTGGGGGAAGCGTATTTTCTGTAAAATTATTTCAGGCACATTACTCCAAAAGAAAGGGGAAGCATACAAGATAGGGGGAGCATACTCAAGTTAAACTTCAACATATCTTAAAGTATGCTAGTCTCAAGAAAACTATACTGTCAAAAGATATTGGTTTGTCATCATCAAAAATGGGGAGATTGTGAAGAAGATCTTTGCTCCTGACCTTGGCACGGTTTTGATGAAGACATCAACATCACCAAAAAGAAAAAAATGAAGAATACTTATGAAGACAAACAAGATTAAAGCTTCAATATAATTAGATTAAGTCTCTATAGGTACTTCTATCCTAAAACTCTTATTCATCTAAGTAACAGGTTACGTGTGTGAGAAAAGAGTTATCCAACTTAAAACTGTTAAGAATAATCCATTATTGTCTTTGAGTAACAAATTATCAGTTTTGAAAAGTTGAGTAACCGATTACCTAGATTGTTGTAATCGATTACTCTAATTTGATTTTAAATGAAAAGTGGACAGAGTGTTTGGGTAATCGATTACCCACTGTCAGTAATCGATTACTGAGAGTTGTTGCATCAGATTTCAGATTTCAAAATGAAATGTTCTCCCTCCAAACGAAATCTCTTCACTTCAAACAACTCCTTCACTTTCAAAAAGGCACCATGGGTGTTTGGAAAGTCTATATAAGGCTCTAACTCTCACAACACAAACACACAACAACAAGAAACTCTTATACAATTTCCAAAAAGCTCTTAAAATTTATTCTGAAGTTATTTCTCTACACTTTTTGCAACTAGTCCTTAACTTTCAAAGTTGTTTTTTCTGAAGTTTCTTAAAAGTATTTCAAAGTTTTCCAAAGAGCATTATTACTTGGTATACATAAAGAGTTGATTGGATTGCAAGTTATACTACTTTTATACTTGTAAAAGCAATCAGCCATTGTTGTACATTCTTCAATATTGTTACAGAATACTTTCTTTCACGGGTGTGAAAAGAAAGGGGATTAGAATCACTTGAAAAGGTGTTTTCCAAGAGTGAATAAGGATTAGGGAGTGTGTAAGCTACATAGAAATCTCAGGGTGAGATATTGCAATTACAACTCATAATTCTTAGTGAAGAAATCTCTTGTGCTGCAAGAGTACTAGACGTAGCCTTCGGTGGACTAGAATGTGAACCAGTATAAAAGTCACTGTGTATTCTCTTCTCCCTTATCTCTTTCACTTTATCTTGATTATTTTTCTGCATATATTTTCTGTTGCG
Organism: Lupinus angustifolius; assembly: GCF_001865875.1. Taxonomy (NCBI): domain Eukaryota; kingdom Viridiplantae; phylum Streptophyta; class Magnoliopsida; order Fabales; family Fabaceae; genus Lupinus; species Lupinus angustifolius. Next base: position 9,679,524 of record NC_032021.1, read on the forward strand.
CGTTAACTCTTTATTTTGCAGAAAAAGTGGCCATAATTTTTAAGTCAACTAATTCACCCCTCCTCTTAGTTGTGACCTCGTTTATAAAATTGGCACCATAGCTATATTTGAGTAAGATATTCTCAAGTCTGATCCTATATCAGGATGGTCTCAAGATCATTCCTAGGAGAAGGTTCCAACATCAACCGCCCTCCAAGCTTTGTTGGAGAGTGCTATGATTTCTAGAAAATTAGAATGAGGATCTTTATTGAATCTCAAGACTTGGACATATGGAATGCCATTGATCTCTTAGTTGTAACCGCGTTCTTAAAATATATATACATACATATATATATATATATATATACCCCAATCCCAAGTGAAACTTTCTTATTTGGTGGAAAAGGTATTAATGATATTTGGGTATCTTAAGTCGTTGGAAATTAGTAGTGAAAAGCAAAATAAACAATGATAATAGGTAATGAGGAGATAAGTTCCAGAAGAAAATCTACAATCCAGTAAAAATTTAGACATATATCTAAAAGATAAGGACCATTCTCCTCTTTTAAGCCATATATAAGGCAACCAACCACAAACCTCAGCATCAACCATAACAGCTCTCTTCACTTTCAAGTATACATATATAATAGCTTTGTTTATTCAAACATTGGCAGGACGAGCAATCAAGTTCTTTCCCTCCTCTCAGGAGCTTGGCACTGGACGTGTCACCATGACAGAAGCCATTGCTAAAGAGGATATCTCCTCTGGAAGCCCATGGTACGGCCAAGATCGTGTAAAGTATTTGGGCACATTCTTTGGTGAGGCACCATCCTACCTCACTGATGAGTTCTCAAGTGACTATGGTGTTGAGAAAAATGTAATTCATTTAGCTAGTTTCGTTAATCGATTACTAGTATGGATAATCGATTAATCAGACAGTTAGGTTAGTTAGTTAAAATGTGTTGTACATGAATTGAATAATATACAGAAAAACTCAATTTCCTTTCTCTCATCTCTCTCGATAATCGATTACTACCTTACCTTAATCGATTAAAACATTATTTCCTTCTTTTCTTCCAACAATAATATTAGAGTTGCAAGGTCATAAACTTGTGGTAGTGTCGGCTACAGTGTAAGAAGCTTCACGTGGTGGAGCTCATGGTGGTGATTAGAAACTTAAAGAAAGAAAGAAAGAAAGAAAGAAGAAGGTGAAGCTATAAAAAGTGAGGTGACTACCTCAAATGGATTTGCCAAGAATCTTCCCTTTCTTGATGGGAAGAACTGTGATCACTAGAGTATCCAGATGAAAGTAATCTTCGGCTTTCAAGAGTGTCATGATATTGTGCAGCTTGGACTTCAATCAATTGATGAGGAGTTAGCTGAACATAGAGAAGCCAATAAGAGAGATTTTCCACTAAATATTATGATTTGTAATTACAATATCTCACCCCAAGATCTCTATGTACCTTACACACTCACTAATACTTATACCCTTGGAAAACACCTTTCCAAGTAACTCTATCCCTTTTATTATCACACCTCGTGAAAGAAAGTACTTACAATGAATGAAGAATTACAATGATGGCTTGGATTGCCTTTACAAGTATTAAATATGATAACACTTACAATCCAATCAACTCTTTTGTATACTTAGTAAATAATGCTCTTTTAGTTTACAAAACTTTAAAACACTTTACTTCGAGCAACTCAGAAAAGTAGCTTTGAAAGTTTGAGTTCAGGTTGCTAGAAGTGCATAAAATTATATTAGAAAAGTGTAGGAAAGTTGTGAGAAAAATGTGAAAGAGTTATGAAAGAGTTGTTTTTGATTGTGAGTTGTATGGCCTTTAAATAGGCTTTCTAATCAGTCATTGTGGCTTTATGAAAGAGTATGAATTGTTTAGAATGGAGGCATTTTGTCTGTGATGAAAACTCTTGAGTTTTAAATCTGAAAAACTGATGTAACAACTCTCACTAACCAATTACAGCAAGTGGGTAATCGGTTACCCAAACGTGACGTTTTGAAAAATTATATTGAGTAATCGGTTAATCACTTGAGTAATCGGTTACTCAAACTCTCAGTCCAACAGTGAATTTAAAATTCACTTAGAATAATCGGTTACTCAAATTTGATTAATTGGTTACTCCAATTCAAATTTTGTTGGATAACTGATTCTCAGTCATGTAACCTGTTACTCAAATTTCAGTAACATGTTTCATAGTATTTTGAAAAATGTTTTCATTTAAACTTGAAGTGTTTCAATTTCTTTTAAAGCATTTTGAGCATTACTACTTTGGTATATTAAAGAGTATAGGATAGAAGTACATATTTAGACTTTAGACTAATTGTCTTGAAGCTTTAATCTTCTTGGTCTTCATAAGTAATCTTCCTTTTCTTCTTTTTGGTGATGTTGGTGTCTTCATCAAAACCTTGCCAAGGTCAAGAGCAAGGATCTTCTTCACAATCTCCCCCTTTTTGATGATGACAAACCAAGATTTTTTTGACAGTGTAGTTTTCTTGAGAGCAGCATACTTTGAGATATGTTGAAGTTTGACTTGAGTATTCTCCCCCTATCTTGTATGCTCCCCCTTTCATTTGGAGTTATGTGTTTGAAATGTTTTAAACAGAAAATACGCTTCCCCCAACTTTTCTCCCCCTTTTGACTTCATCAAAAAGTAGAAAAGCAAAGAGATTCCGTCACAATATATATAGCATACATACACTTATATAATCAAGATATATCAATATGATATCATATACTCATGTATGGATCAAGATATAGATAAGCAAGTATTGCAATGTATAACTAAGATGTTTCAAACATGTATCCAGGAATGGAAAAAGCACAAAAATTTGTTCGAATTAAAGACAACATATAAGCATAATTAAAAATTTGTTCGAATTTTGAAAGTAATACATATATAACAACACAGTGTAATCGGTTACTCACTTTGAGTAATCGGTTACTCATTTTGAGTAATCGGTTACTGAAACATATTGTTCAACCCTGTAATCAGATACTCTTCAATGTAATCGATTACTGACCCCAAAAAAACTTATTTTTAGGCAAAATTAAGATATGAAAATGATTTTTAAACCAAAAATTGAAATTTTTAAACATAAATACACATTTAAGTTGAAGTAGGCATGAAATAGATATAATGAAGCATACATATACATATATAAGCATTTAAGATAAGTATGCTTCATCAAGTATGCCTAATTCTCGTCTAATTTTATAAAAAGTTTCTTTTGCCAAAGGTTTAGGGAATATATCTGCTAGTTGGTTATGAGTATCAACAAATTCTCCAAACCCATCCTTCTTTTGGACATGGTCCCTAAGGAAGTGATACCTTATATCAATGTGTTTGATTCTTGAATGCATAATCGGATTCTTTGTGAGGTTTATTGTACTATTATTGTCACATTTTAGAGGAGTGCAATCCAAGTCTAAACCATAATCTTTTAATTGTTGCTTAAGCCACAACACTTGGGCACAACAACTACCTGCTGCAATATATTCAGCTTCAGCAGTGCTTAGGGCTACACATGCTTGTTTCTTACATGACCAAGAAACTAAAGCATTCCCTAAAATATGACAAGTATCACTTGTACTTTTCCTCTTAGTTTTGCATCCTGCAAAGTCTGAATCTGAATATCCAACCAAGTCACATATACTTTCTTTTGGATACCACAGTCCAACATTAGTTGTGCCTTTAAGATATTTCATGATTCTCTTAACAACAACTAAGTGTGACTCTTTTGATTTGGATTGATAGTGACCACACAGATACCCACTAAACATGATGTCAGGTCTACTACCAGTTAAGTATAAAAGAGATCCAATCATACATTGATACTTTGATATCTCAATAGATTTTCCTGCTTCATTCGTATCGATGTAAGTTCCAGATCCCATAGGAGTTGCTATTTGCTTGCATCCATCCATGTCAAATCTTTTTAGCAAATCTTTGTAGTATTTAGATTGACTTACGAAAATACCATTGTCAAGCTGTTTGATTTGTAATCTAAGGAAGTAATTTAACTTCCCCATCATAGACATTTCAAATTCTCCTTGCATCATATTGCCAAAATCACTACATAACAACTCATTAGTAGAACCGAAAATAATATCATCTACATAAATTTGAACAAGTAGAGTATGATGGTTTATTTTCTTTATGAAGAGAGTAGTGTCAACATTTCCATGCGCGAGGAGCTTGCTTTAAGCCATAGAGAGCTTTCTTTAATTTGTAGATATAAGAAGGATATTTGTAATCTTCAAAACCAGGAGGTTGTTCAACAAACACTTCTTCTTGAATGTAGCCATTGAGGAAAGCACTCTTTACATCCATTTGATATAACTGAAAATTCAAAGAGCAAGCATATGCAAGTAATAGCCTAATAACTTCAAGTCTAGCGATCGGAGCAAAGGTTTCATCAAAATCGATACCTTCTTCCTGGTTGTATCCTTGGGCTACTAGTCTAGCTTTATTT
>NC_032021.1:9684097-9704714 GCF_001865875.1 Lupinus angustifolius
GGAAAGAACGAGAGATTCTTTGGCTGGGAAGTTCCAATAACATGCCTATTTTTAGGTCTAGGAACAAGTTCCCAAACTTCGTTTCTCTCAAACTAGTTTAATTCTTCTTGCATAGCAAGAATCCAGTGTTCATCCTCGAGTGCTTCATCAATCTTAGAGGGTTCAATTTGAGATATGAAGGCCATGTTAAGACAAGCTTTATCAAGCAGTCATCGGGTTGTGATACCCATGCTTAATTCAGTAATAATATTGTCAATTGGATGGTATCGATGAGATCTCCAATCTTTAGGTAAATCGGAATGAGTATGCTTCTCTTTAGATGGTAGGTTATCATTCATTTTCAATTGCTCAGTATCAGTTGTAGATTCAATAATAGAAATTTCATTTAAGGATGAACTTGACAATTCCTCTTCATCTTGAGTTATCACATCTTTTATCTCAGCATTGGTTTCATCAAAAGATACACGAATGGATTCTTCCATGGCTAGTGTTCTTTTATTAAAAATTCTGTAAGCTTTACTCGTGAGAGAGTAGCCTAGGAAGATGCCTTCATTTGCTTTTACATCAAACTTGCCCAAGTTATCATTTCCATTATTTAAAGAAAAACATTTACAACCAAATACATGCATATGAGAAATGTTTGGTTTTCTACCTTTAAAGAGTTCATAGGGGGTTTTCTTGAGAATCGGTCTTATGAGAACTCGGTTCGAAACATAACAAGCAGTACTTCATCATTTGAATTGAGTGAAGCCATCAAGGAAATATGTGATTGCTCCTTAATTCTGAGTTCTGCATTTGAACCATCATCTTTATCTTCTGATATAACATTTGTTCTTATATGCTTCTTGTCTTTCTTTCTTTTGCAAGTATGATTCTTTTGTAGGACTTGACAAGCACATTCAAGATGATATGGTTTTCTAGATATAGAGCATGTAGATTTTTTCTTTGATGTTGATGCTTCACTATTTGTTGTAGACCTTTGTACTTCTTTGGATCCATGTATCCTTTCTAGAGTGTCCCATATTTCTTTAGACTCTAAGGAATTATTTTTCTTCTAGAGCTGACACAAGAATTATTTTGGCTTTAAGGTCGTATTGGACTTTAAGGTCGTATTGGACTTTATTTTTATCTTCAATGGTCCATGAACATTTTGGTTTTGGTTATTTAACCCCATTAACAACCATGTATGGTATGAATGGACCTTCTTCTATTGAGTCCCATATATCTAAGTCTTGGGATTCTATGAATATTATCATTCTGATTTTCCAGAAGTCATAGCATTCTCCAACAAAACTTGGAGGGTGGTTTATGTTAGAACCTTCTCCTAGGAATGATCTTGCGGCCATCTTTGATGTAGGATCAGTTTTGAGAATAACTTACACAAAAAAAGCTCTGGAGCCAATTGTAAGACTGAGATTGTAACTAAGAGGGGGGTGAATTAGTTGACTAGAAATTATGACCACTTTTTCTGAAAAATGAAGAGTTAAAGTGCAGCGAATAATATGGCAGATAATAAACAAGAATAAATCAAAGAGGTAAGGGAGAAGAGAGTACACAGATGTTTTATACTGGTTCACCTTCTTGTCCACTGCAGGCTACGTCCAGTACTCTTGCAGCACAAGAGATTTTCCACTAAATCTTATGAGTTGTAATTACAATATTTCACCCCGAGATCTCCATGTACCTTACACACTCACTAATACTTATACCCTTGGAAAACACCTTTCCAAGTAACTCTATCCCCTTTCATATCACACCCTATGAAAGAAAGTAATTACAATGAATGAAGAATTACAATGATGGCCTGGATTGCCTTTACAAGTATGAAATATGATAACACTTGCAATCCAATCAACTCTTTTGTACACTTAGTAAATAATGTTCTTTTAGTTTACAAAACTTTAAAACACTTTACTTCGAGCAACTCAGAAAAGTAGCTTTGAAAGTTTGAGTTCAGGTTGCTAGAAATGCATAAACTTATTTTAGAAAAGTTTAGGAAAGTTGTGAGAAAAATGTGAAAGAGTTATGACAGATTTTTTTTGTTGTGAGTTATAAGGCCTTTAAATAGGCTTTCCAATTAGTTATTGTGCCTTTATAAAAAAGTAGGAATTGTTTGGAATGAAGGCATTTCGTTTGGGATGAAAACTCTTGAGTTTTAAATCTGAAAAACTGATGTAACAACTCTCAGTAACCGATTATAGCAAGTGGTTAACCGGTTACCCAAACGCGACGTTTTGAAAAATTACATTGAGTAATCAGTTACTCAAACTTTCTGTCCAACGGTGAATTAAAATTCACTTAGAGTAATCGGTGACTCAAATTTGAGTAATCGGTTACTCCAATTCAAATTTTGTTGGATAACTTATTCTCACTCATGTAACCTGTTACTCAAATTTCAGTAACCTGTTACACAGTATTCTGAAAAATGTTTTCATTTAAACTTGAAGTGTTTCAATTTCTTTTAAAGGATTTTGAGCATTACTACTTTGGTAGATTAAAGAGTATATAGGATAGAAGTACCTATTTAGACTTTAGACTAATTGTCTTGAAGCTTTAATCTTCTTGATCTTCATAAGTAATCTTCCTTTTGGTGATGTTGGTGTCTTCATCAAAACATTGCCAAGGTCAGGAGCAAAGATCTTCTTCACATATTTTAGCAGCTTCTTCCTCCAAGGAAGCATAGGTGGAGTGAAAGTGAAGAAGGTGAGACTTCAAACACTTAAAAGGCGATATGAGTTGTTGCAGATGGATAAACAAGAGGGAATTGCATATTATTTCACAAAGATTTGTAGTTTGATCAACTTAATGAAAGGTTTTGGGGAAAATTTGTCTGAAGAAATAGTGGTTGAGAAGATACTCAAGACCCTCACCAATAAGTTTGATCATATAGTAGTGGCTATAGAGGAATCAAAAGACCTTGAAAACTTCAGGATTGATGAGTTGCAAGGTTCCTTGGAAGCACATGAATAGAGGTTCACAAAAGGACAATCTGATAGGCAATCTCAATGGGCCTTAAGTGCTCAATTTAGAAAGAAAAGTTATGCACACAATGACAGATTCAAAAGGAACAGAGGAAATTGGCATGATGACAATAATGTTGGACCTGAAAATTCAAGATTACATGGGCTACAGTCTCAAAGAGTTAACTCCACTAATCAAAGTTGTGATATTGAGATCATCAAGACCAAGAAAATGGGCAATCAATTGAATGGAATGAAGAAGAAGGACAAGAGTAGAATCCAATGCTTTAATTATAGAAATCGGGGTCATTTTGCATCTGAATGTAAAATTAAGAAGGCCACTCATGTAAAAAAAGGAGAGACCATACTAGCCAAGGATGAGGACTCTGAAGAAAAGGTGTTGTTATTAATCAAAAGAGAAGACTCTTATCAAGAGGCTAGTGATTCAGATTAGGCTCTATTGATGGTGACAACCCAATGTGATTGGAGTTCAAACAGTTGGTATCTTGACACATGATGTTCCAATCACATGGCAGGGCATAGGGAGTAGTTTGTGAACTTATATAATATCGTTAAGACAAAGATTAAGTTTGCATATGATAGTGTCATCAATTCAGAAGGAGTTGGGAAAGTGATGATCAAGAAGAAGGATGGATCAACCACCTACATCTCTAATGTGTTGTGTGTGCCAAGGATGAAGAGTAATTTGTTGATCCTAGGCCAACTGATTGAGAAGGGATACAACATGAGATTGGAGAATAAGATGCTAAAGGTGTTCAACAAAAAAGGAGTACTGATCTTAAAGGTTCCACTTTCTCAAAACATAACCTTAATGATTGATATTTAACTTGGAGATCACAAATGTTTGGAATCCATTATTGATGACATGTGGATTTGGCATCAAAGACTTGGTCACCTTATATTCAGGAGCTTGGAATTGTTGAGCAAAAATGGAATAGTGACTGAACTACCTAACATCAAAACACCCACTGAATTGTGTGAAGAATGTCTCACAACCAAGCAAACCAGAAACTCAATCAGTTCTCAAATACCAACCAAGTCCATTAGACCACTTGAAGTTATGTATACAGATGTATGTGAGCCCTTGGAAGTTCACTCACTTGGAGGGAACAACTACTTTGTGACCTTTAAGGATAACTTCACAAGGAAGCCGCCAATTTATTTGATAAGGAAAATGAGTGAAGTTTTTTGGCAAGTTTAAGAGTTTCATGGCACTTGTTGAAAAACAGTGTGGCAACAAGTTGAAATTGTTAAGGAGTGATGGTGGTAGAGAGTATGTATCTCATGAGCTCCAAGACTTCTATGATAAAGAAGATATAATACATGAGATAATTGCACCATATACTCCTTAGCATAATGAAATGGCGGAAAAGGTCAATAGAAGCATTCTAAATATGGCAATGAGTATGTTGAAAACAAAGTAGGTTCCAAAATGATTTTGAGGATAGGGTCTTGCTGCTACAGCCGACATAATGAATAGATTCCCTAAAAAGAGGTTGAGGAATATGAGACTTGAAGAAACTTGATCAGGACTCAAGCCAAGTATGAAGCATCTCAGAGTTTTTGGCTCAATCCGTTATAAATACATACTAGATATCAAGAGAAAGAAGTTGGGTGACAAGGGAGAAAAACTAATCTTTCTATGATATCACTCAATAGAAGCCTACAATGTGTTTAATCCTGAGACAATCACCACCTTATATAGTATAGATCTCAAATACAGTGAATCTCCATCTTGCGATCGGGACTCACACAATGCAGCCTCAAACAAGTCAATCAAGATGGATATTGACAACTCACTATGTACATCATAAATGCAAACAATCAAAGAAGATAGTGCAAATGTTATTGAGAGACCACAAAGAAAAAACACACACCACCAAGGCTTAGTGATTATGAAGTGTTCGATGATTCACAAATCACCCATGAGGGAGATCTTGTGCATATGGCTCTGCTAGCTGAAATGGAGTCAATCTCACTTGATCAAACAATTAAAGAAAATTGTTGGATTGAAGCAATGAATGAGGAAATTAGTTCAACTGAGAAGAATGACACATGGGAGCTTACAACATAGCCAAAGGATAAGAATGCCATCTTAGTAAAATGGGTGTATAAGGTGAAATTGAAGCCTGATGGAACTGTTTCCAAGTACAAGGCCAGGTTGGTAGCCAAAGGATTCTTGAAAATACCAGGATTAGATTTTGATGAGGTCTTTGCTCCAGTGGCAAGAATGGAGACAGTGAGACTTGCCACTACAATTGCTAGCTCAAAAGTATGGTCTCTATGTCAAATGGATATGAAATAAGCCTTCTTGAATGGCCCATTAGATAAAGAAGTGTATGTATCACAACCTCATGGCTTTGAAGTTCCAAATCAAAAGAAGAATGTGCATAGATTGCATAAACCACTCTATGGAATGAAACAAGCACCCAGGGCATGGAACAAGAGGATAGATGAATTTCTATTGAAGTTAGGCTTTCTGAGATGCACAAGTGAACATGGCATTTATACAAAAAGGTATATCTACTAAAGCATTAATCATAATATGCTTATATGTAGATAACATGCTAATAATTGACATCAATGATGGTGAAATTGATTGGTCAAATCAAAGCTGAAACTTGAGTTTGAGATGTCAGATTTAGGAACTCTCTCATATTTCTTAGGGATTATGTTTTCCATGACTGATGAAGGGATATTGATGCATCAAAGGAAGTACATTTCTGATGTACTTGAGAGGTTCATCATGCTTGAGTGCAACCAGCTTCAACACTAGTTGAAACTGGTCACACTCTATGCAAGGAAAACCTAGAAGATCAATTAGTTGACTCAACTCTTTATAGGAAAATGATAAGATCTCTAAGATACATTTGCAACTCAAGACCTAATTTAGGTAATGGTGTTGGATTGGTTTGTAGATACATAGAGCATCCTAAACACTCACATACGCTGGCAGTAAAGAGGATACTCAGGTATCTCAAGGGAAGTATGGACTATGGTGTTATGTTCTCTACCGACAAAGGTAGAGAACTCAATACAATCTATGGTTATACAGATGCTGATTGGAGTGGTGATAAGGATGATAGGAAGATCACAAGTGGATATTTGTTCAAGCTTGGAAAACCAGTTGTGAGTTGGTGCTCTAAGAAGTAAAAGATTGTTACTCTATCATCATGTGAAGTAGAATACATGGCAGCTTGCTTGGGAGGACAACAAGCATTATGGCTACAAGCTTTGGTTATGAAATTGGAATGCAATTAGAGGAACCTATCTTGTTGTTTGTGGACAACAAATCAGCCATCAATTTAGTAAAGAATCCAGTGTCTCATGGTAGAAGCAAGTATATAGAGACCAAGTATCATTTCTTGAGAAATCAAGTGGAGAAGAACAACTTGAAGTTGGAATTTTCAAAACTCAAGAAAAACAAGTTGATATACTCACCAAACTAATGAAAAGATATGATTTTCAAAGGCAAATAAGGCAACTTGGTATGATAAGCTTAGCTAATATTAATAAAGGGAGAATATTGCGAAAAGTGTAATTCATTTAGCTAGTTTTATTAATCGATTACTAGTATGAGTAATCGATTAATCAGACATTTAGGTTAGTTAGTTGAAAGGCATTGAACATGAATTGAATAATATACAGAAAAACTCAATTTCCTCTCTCTCATCTCTCTTGATAATCGATTACTGCCATACATTAATCGATTAAAATATTCTTTCTTCTCTTCCAACATATGGTTTGGACACTGCTGGGTTTTCTGCTAATCCAGAGACATTTGTCAAGAATCATAAACTTGAGGTCATTCACTCTAGGTGGGCTATGCTTGGAGCCTTGGGTATTGTCTTCCTAGAGCTCTTGGCCCAAAATGGTGTCAAATTTGGCGAGGCTGTCTGGTTCAAGGCAGATTCCCAAATATTCAGTAAGGGTGGGCTTGACTACTTGGGTAGCTCAAGCTTGATCCATGCACAAAGTATTCTTGCTATTTGGGCTACCCAAGTTATCTTGATGGGTGCGGTTGAGGGTTATCACGTTACTAGTGGGCCTCTTGATGAGGTGAACGACCCACTATACCCAGGTGGCAGTTTTGATCCATTGAGCTTGGATGAGGACCTATAGGCTTTTGTTGAGTTGAAGGTAAAAGAGATCAAGAATGGTAGGTTAGCCATGTTATCTGTGTTTGGATTCTTTGTTCAAGCTATAGTGATCGAGAAGGAACCTTTGGAGAACCTTGATTACCACCTGTCTGATCCAGTTAACAACAATGCATGGGCTTTTGCCACAAACTTTGCTCCTGGAAACTAAGCAAAAACTATTTTTATACAACATGAAGGGACTTAAGAATATGTGAATTTCATATTTGTTTTATGGTGAAAATTTTAAACCAATTTTTAGTCCAAATAGATCATCCTTCAAGTTTTCGTTGTGCTTAGTTCAAATAGAACCTCTATTCATGTGCTTCCCATAGTAGATGCATAAGGAACCCATTACATATACATTAAACTTGAAGGGTGATCTATTTGGATATATCCTTCAAGTTTGATATATGCAACAAGTTCCTTATGCATCTGCTGTGAGAAGTTTGATGTATGTAATGGTGTGTACAAGACCAGATATTGCACATTTTTTGATACAATTAGTAGATTTCTATCAAATCCAAGTAGAGAACATTTGAATATTGTGAAATAGATTTTGAGGTATCTTTGTGGTACTGCTAGTTTGAGGCTTTGTTTTGAAGGTGATAAACCTACTCTTATGGGCTATACTGATTATAGTGGAGCTTGATTGACTGGTTTGTGCCCGTGGTTTTTACTTCTCCCATTGGGAAGGTTTTCCACGTTAAAATTATGTTGTCTTTTGTGTGTTCTTAGTTAGTGCATTATTTGTTATTGCTCCTCAAACATTCTAGCATGTTGAGGAAATTATTATCCACTGTATATATTATGTTAATGATTTCCTTGTCATTAGGTTGAATTTCCCATTAAGATACCCATTCTATCAAAAACAACATATGCTCAACTTAACATAATATTGTGTTATTTGTACCTTTTATGTCACATCAGTTAATTTTTTTACATGAAGCATGTTGGGATGGACATGATTTGTTCTGATTGGTAAGGCAAATTAATGCATCTATAATCTTTTACACGAAAATCCCATGTATTTATATTTATTGGCTTACAGTTTGTTAAATATTATTTTCAATTTATACAACTGACAACTTGTTCTAGACATTCCTTCATTGATTGATTATTTCTCAAATGTTGCTTCATGCAGCACCAAAAACAAATCACAATTTTAAATACTATCCCTTGCAAACTGCTATATGATTTAAACTTAATTGTCCTCACCAATAATATTTTATGACCAATCAACTTTAGATACAATACAAAGTCCTTTTTCACACAAATGCTCATTGTTCTAATGCTACGTGATAAAAAAATTGACCTATTTTCTGCACTTTTTTCCTTGTTCAGTTATTTAATTTGATATTTTTCAAAAAGTAGCATTATATTAAAATTGAACTTAGCTTTCACAAGGTGGAGCAATTTGCCTTTTTTTTTCACATGACAAGCACTGTAGCAAATATTTTTTAGATTTACACACAATAAATATAAAGTGCATGCATTTAAAGGAAAAGAAAGTGCCAAAGAAAAAGAAGAGTTTCAAGAATAGAATTAGAACTTTCTAGCTTTAGTAAGTGTTAGTTTGTTCTGTTATATTCTGAATTTCGTTTATAAAAACAGTTAGTTTTTCTGTCTAGTTAGTTGGTTAGCTTCTATTCTTCTCTTGTTATATAATAGTTTGCATCTCTAACTCTTAATATTCATTCATTCAATAAGAAATTGATGATGTATTATTCACAAAAGATTTTTGTCCTTCATCCTCTTTAGTGAATTCCTTTTTTCTTCTTCTTTGTTTCATATCTTCTTCATTTACTCATACACATGGATGCCATCTTCTAAGATGGTATCAGAGCTTAAATAAAAAGCTCTGCTGCGCATTCCATTTCTCAAGGTTCCTTCTCCTTTTTATAAATTTGTTTCCCTTCTTCAATGGCTACTAATCCCTTATCAGATCCATCTAATCCTTTTTTCATATACCCTAACGAAAATCCAGGGGCAACACTAGTATCTGTTATTCTAACTAAGGGAAACTACCATTCTTGGTCTAGAGCCATGTGGAGAGCCCTGAAAACCAAAAACAAATTAGAATTCATTGATGGACGATTACCTAAACCTTTACCCAATGAGCCCCTCTTTGATGTTTGGGACAGATGTAACACACTTGTGGTATCATAGATAAGTCAATCTTTACATTCTTCAATTGCTCAATTTGTCCTCTGGCTTGAGACAGCTTATGAAATCTGGAATGATCTAAGATTCTACCAAGGGGATGTGTTCAGAATTGATGAACTCCAAGAGGAACTTTACAGCATTAAGCAAGGTAATCTTTCAATCAATGCATATCACACTCAATTAAAGAGTGTAGGGAAGAACTTGACAATTTCAGACCTATACCAACTTGTTTATGTGAAATCAAATGCCACTGCACTTTGATCCCAATAATTAGACCATATAGAGAGAATGATTATGTTATTAGGTTTTTAAAGGGATTAAATGAGCAATATTCCCCTGTGAGATCTCAAATTATGCTCATGGAACCCCTACCTAGCATAAACAAAGCCTATGCTCTCCTCACACAACAAGAAAGACAAATGGCAATTTCTTTTGAAGAACCCAAAATTCTTGTTAACAACACAGAAGATCCAAATAGCAGAGGAAGAGGAAGAAGTTTTAAAAGTTATAATCCTAGTTCTTCAGGAAGGGGAAGAACCAATTTTGGGAGAGGAAACACTGCCAAGTTTTGCACATACTGCAATAGAACAGGGCACACGATTGATGTGTGTTATAGGAAACATGACTTTCCCCCAAGATCTGCACCTGTAGCTGGAAAAATTAATACCATATCAGTTGGTGACAATGATAGTGATGAGAAGAGTCAACACAACAATGACAAGATGCAAGAAGAAGCAAGTAATTCTCATTCCATGCCATTCACAATGGATCAACAACAAGCTATCCTGAACATCATGAAGCAAAACATATAGCAGTCGCTCCATACTACTAATCAGATGAGCACAAATCCTTCAAGTAAATATCCAAATCCCTTCTGCTTTGTAAAGTCAAAAGATTGGATTCTTGACACTGGAGTCACTGATCATGTGTGTTACTCAATGTCAGAATTCCAATCTTTTAGAGAAATACAACCTATTAATGTGAAGTTGCATGATGGAAGGATTATCCTAACTTCAATTTCAGGAACTGTCTTGTTTTCCAATCATCTTTATCTATCTAATGTTCTCTATATACCTAGTTTTAATTCAACATAATATCTGTTTCTAAACTCACTACTGCTCTTGATTGCAAATTAATCTTTTCAAAACACAAATGCTTGATTTAGGAGCAGAATACCTTGAAGATGATTGGTGCAGATGAAATTAGGAAAGGACTATAGGCTGTAAATAATTCTAGCTTGACAATTGGCACACCTACTTGTATAAATCACTTTAATAGCTACTATAATGATGTATGGCATAAGAGGTTAGGCCATTTATCTCATGCCACACTAGTAACTATGAATAAACAGTTTCCCTTTTATACAATCAAAAACTAATAAAGATCCTTGTGATGTATGTTACTTTTCTAAACAGAAAAGGTTGCCCTTTTAGTCTAGTGCATCTGAATCCTTAAATATGTTTGATATAATACATGTTGATATATGGGGACCCCTGTCCATCCCCTCTATATTAGGACATAGATATTTTTTAACCATTGTAGATGACAAATCTAGATACACATGGATCCACCTTATGAAACTGAAATCTGAATCCTCCACTCTATTAAGAGACTTTATTGTTTTTGTGGAAAATCAGTTTGACATCAAAGTTAAATGTGTAAGAACTAGTAATGGTCTTGAGTTTAAATTGAGTACATTCTAAAGATATCATTCACCAAACTACTTGTGTAGAAACTCCTCGACAAAATGGTATAGTTGAGAGGAAGCATCAACACATATTAGGAGTAGCTAGATCTTTACTTTTCCAATCTTTTCTTCCAAGATGTTTTTGGAATTATGATGTATGTCATGTTGTTTACTTAATTAATAGGCAGCCTAGTGTTTATCTATCTCATAAATCACAATATCAAAATTTGTTTAAACATGATCCTAATATCATGGTTCTTAAAGTTTTTGGATGTTTATGTTTTGCAACTACTCTTGTTGGTCACGAGAAGAAACTTGATCCAAGGTCTAGGAAGTGTGTTTTTATTGGATTTAGAGCGGGTACAAAAGGATACATAGTCTTTGATTTGAAAAATAGAGAAACCTTTATGTCTAGAAATGTGAGTTTTTATGAAAACTCATTTCCCCTCTGCGTAGAACCTATTTCTGATAAAGAACAAGATAATCATGCATTGCCTACAAACTCTTTTAGTGATAATTATCATTTTCTTGACTACCCTACTCACACAACAACCAATGAACAGAACCCATCACAAGAAGTTCAAGATGAGCCTGTCCTAGAGAATGAACCTACTCATGTTATTCAGGATACCACAAACATTAGAAGATCCACAAGAATTAGGGGTCCTCCCTCTCATCTCCAAGACTATCATTGTCTTGTATCCTTGACCATATCTTCTCTAAACAACTCCAATACTAAGTACCCTATAAGTGATTACTTGTCCTATAAGAGACTCTCATCTAAATACAAACATTTTATCCTGAACATTAATTCCCATACTGAACCTTCATCATTTGTAGAAGCTCTGCAACATAATTCTTGGAAAAAGGCCATTTATAATGAACTCAAAGCCCTTGTGGATAATAACACTTGGATGTTTACTAAGCTCCCTGATAACAAAAGAGCTATTGGTTGTAAATGGATTTTTAAAATTAAGCACAACTCTGATGGGACTATAGATATATATAAGGCTAGATTGGTTGCAAAAGGGTATAATCAAACTGTTGGTCTTGATTATTTTGAAACTTTTAGCCCTATTGTAAAAATGACAACCATTAGAATTCTATTAGCCTTAATTGCCATCAACAAATTGAACATCCATCAAATGGATGTTAATACAGCTTTCTTGCATGGAGATCTGTTGGAAGAGGTTTACATGAAACTTCCACTACGTCTACAAGTTCCTAGCCCATCTTTGGTTTGTAAATTGCAGAAATCTCTCTATAGATTAAAGCATGCCAATAGACAATGGAATGCAAAGCTCACTGTTGTTCTCAATCAATTCGGGTATTCTCAATCCAAAGCAGATTATTCATTGTTTACTAAATCAAGTAATGATACTTTTAATGCAGTGCTTGTTTATGTTGATGACTTAATTGTAGCAGGAAATGACATAACAGAAATCAATCTCCTGAAGTCACTTCTCAATAAGGAATTCAGCATCAAGGATCTAGGAGAATTGAAATACTTCCTTAACATGGAAGTAGCTAGAACAACATCAGGAATCAACTTATGCCAAAGAAAATACACTATGGACCTACTACAAGAGAGTGGACTCCTTGGTACTAAGCCATTTGCTGTCCCTATGGACCCTAATGTCAAAATGTTTGGAAATTGTGGAGAATTACTGAAGGATCCTACCAAATACAGAAGATTAGTTTGGTAAGCTAATCTATCTAACTCACACAAGGCCAGATATAGCATTTTCAGCTGGTCATCTAAGTCAATTTCTAGCTAATCCAACTAATACTCATTATCAAGCAGCATTGAGAGTGATCAAGTATCTCACAAATGCTCCTGGTAAAGGTCTCTTCTTCTCTTCTCAGAACCACCTGAAAGTCACAAGATTCAGTGACTCTGATTAGGGTTCTTGTGTTGACATAAGAAGATCTATTACTAGATTATGTTTCTTCATAGGAGACTCCTTAATCTCATGGAAAAGCAAAAGACAAAAGACAGTATCAAGATCAATCACTAAAGGAAAAGAAAGTGCTAAAGAAAAAGAAGAGTTTAAGAATAGAATTAGAACTTTCTAGCTTTAGTAAGTGTTAGTTTGTTCTGTTATATTCTGGTTTCCGTTTATAGAAATAGTTAGTTTTTTTGTTTAGTTGGTTGGTTAGCTTCTATTCTTCTCTTGTTATATAATAGTTTGCATCTGTAACTCTTAAGTGAGTTCACAAAAGAAATTGATGAGGTATTATTCACAAAAGATATTCGTCCTTCATCCTCTTTAGTGAGTTCTTTTTTCTTCTTCTCTGTTTCCTATCTTCTTCTTCATTTACTCATACACATGGATGCCGTCTTCTAAGACCATGACCATACAAGAATAATAACACAAAATAACCATCCCGCACCACCACCATTGTTGCTCCCACTAATCACTATGGTTGACACCATCACAAACTATTAAGATGAGCAAGACTAGTGA
Source organism: Lupinus angustifolius (assembly GCF_001865875.1). Classification (NCBI taxonomy): domain Eukaryota; kingdom Viridiplantae; phylum Streptophyta; class Magnoliopsida; order Fabales; family Fabaceae; genus Lupinus; species Lupinus angustifolius. The sequence continues at coordinate 9,697,536 of NC_032021.1, forward strand.
ATTTCAAACTCACCTAGATGTCAAGGTAAGTTGGGTTGGGCATATAAGCTTATTTTTGGTATAATCAAGGTGTTCAACCGCCTTTTCAACAAGCATTATTTTTATGAATCAAATTCTATATTTTGGCTTATCTGACTTTCGAAATGGGTTAATTATGGTCAGAATTGCTTAACTCATTATTGGTCACTCAATTCAACTGGTAGTAGCATTGGCTGTTGATTCAATTATTATTATTATTGTTTTTTCTTTAAGTTTATGGTGACTATTTATTTTATGATGGTTTGTTGGGTCACCCATTTTCTCCATCCCTATTATCTAAACTCTCAACTCAACAATAACAAATGGAAACGCGACAATTTTTAAAATATGATTTGAGTAATAGATGAAACTTCTTAATGAAATAAGAAGTATAAAAAATGAATGAGAAAGAAAGCTTAAAGAAACTTAAATAAAATAAAATAAAATAAAAAAATCAAAACTTTCACTGAATAATGTTTCTCATCATGAATTAAATACAAAGATTAGGGGAATAACATTTTATATATAACGACCACCAAAATAGAAAACATAATATGTTAATCAGATAATCGATTAACTCTGTTGTTTAGTCGATAATAACATACAAAGTTCACTTTAACAAACTAGACCAACTAATCAGTTAATTGATTAACTACAATGTTAATACAGAATCTCAGTTATTCTCACATCCCCATAAGCTGGAATGTATCATCAAAGAAGCTAGAATGTATAATTCTCTTCTAAGATTCGTCAAATATTCAAGAAAGAATCATCACCGAAACATGATATCACGATTTTCAATAGTCGTTTTGAGTTCATTGAACACATACTCAAGCTCTGATACCATGTTAAGAATCAAGAGCCGAAAGAGAATATAAATTTCATTCATTGGATGAGTTACATGATATTGAAGTGAGTTTATTGAATAGAAAAACTACAATTGAGAGCTTATATAGAAGGAAGAAAAACTAATCAACCTAACAACTAAAAACTAACTAATCAACTAACAAAAGCATAATACAAAATAATGCAAATGACAAAAAACATTTCAACATTGATAATCGATTAATCATTTTGTTAACTGATTATCCATTACATAATCACAACTATTTTAACATCCTGCAAGCTGGAATGTATCATGCATTCCAAGCTAGGAATGATTGTGTTGAACACAATATATACTATAATTTATCTTTTTGCTAGTGAGCGAATCTTCATCTCCTACTCTTGAAATCTGAATGTGAAGCAATACTAACGCTTAACCACCATAGGGAGAAGCAACTTCATTCAAAATTTAACCATATATGAAGCTTAACCAACCAAACCAACCATAATAGATGAAGAGAGAAAAGAAATGAATCTTAATCTTTGATCCTAATATGTTGTTTTAATGGGGGAAAATTACACACTATAAAAAAATTGTATTTAATGAGAGAGATGGGTAAAAAAAAATAGAGTAGTAAAAAAAGATATAAAGAAATATATAGTGATCTTGTCATGTGTTGTAGATCTCACGATCTTCAACTAAATGTGCAATCTTCTACTAAATGAGCACTTTGCTTTTATTGGACTTGAAACAACTACATTGGCTTGATTGAATGCAACATTGATAACTGTTTTCATATTTCTTTGTTTGGGCTTGAAATTAGGAGTAAATTGTATATCTTCATCAGATAGATGGTCTCTTTCATATAATGTTGTCCCATCTTCATTCACAAAATTTCCAATATAAATTTTCACCAACAAAACATCACCACCAGACAACACCGTGTATAATTGTGTTGAAAATAAGTTTCTTAGAAATTCTTTCTCTTCTTATTCATTTTTCTTAATGGTTGGCTTAACATACAAGACATTCCTAGGAACGTCTTTACAAAGATCCCATACTTCAATCGGAACCATCTTGTGCCAAAGCATGAACATAATTGTAGCAAGAATGTAGTTACTATTATTAGGAGATGGGGATCGATTCAACACAGCTTTGATCACAAACATTTTGCTCAAGTATGTTACAGAATTGGTTTCCGATAAGGGATGCAAGAATGCAAATGGAAAAGGTGGAAGTGAATGAACACAAGAGAAGATGATTTTAAAATAAGGGATGTAGCTTTAGTGCTTAAAAAATCAAGGCAACCATGAGAAGAACCAACACACCATGCACCAGCTAATTAAGTTCTTGAACATGTTCTTCTTGAAGATCAGAATGTGTTTGTTGGACGCTAGGAAGAAAGGCGTATGGGAGTGAAAGAAAGAATCGGCGCATAGTAGAGCACTCCTTGAAGATCAGAATGAAGATGACAAATTCCAGCAGCCACACCACAAACTTCAACAATGTTTATTGGTTCATCATCTTGGTCTACTTGGATGATGATGAAAGGAAAAGGGAAATGATAGATGTATAAGTGGAAGTCATCAAAAAAATAATTATGCTTTGATACCTTGTTATAATGTGGTATAAGTCATGGATGAAACTTTTTGATGAATCAAAAAGTATGAGAAATAAATTAACAAGAAAGAAAGCTTAAAGAAAGAAGAAAGAAAAAAAATAAGAATCAAATATTTCACTAAATAATGTTTCTCATTAATGAATTGAATACAAATATTAAGGAAATACTCCTTTATATGTAATAACTATCAAAACAGAAAACAAAATTTGTTAACCAGACAATCAATTAACTCTGTTGTTTAATCGATTATCGCATACAAAATTCACCTTAACAAATTGAACCAACTAACCAATCAATCGATCATTATTAATCGATTAACTCTTACAAAATCTCAACTATTCTAACACTAATTAACTTAGCTCCGTTGGGGCAATAGACTCCAAATCCACCAATTCCAAGGTTTTAAATGATGGTTAAAATCATAATTTCATACACTTCTAAAATCTCATTTTCAAGAAATTGTGGCTACTTTATATATATATATATACTTTTCAATACTTAACATATCACCAGATCACTAAGCCATATTTAAAACCTACCATTTTAATACATAAAATTGCATAGAATGGAGGATTGGAGCTATAATAGCAAATGCAGCAATCCATTGCACTCCAAATCCAAAGAAGAAAAAGTGCTGACTATTTTAAAGTAGAATGTAGAAGCTTCATAATACATAGTATAATCATAATTCATCAATCATAAAACCACTTTAGCCTCAATCACAGTCTTTGGTGCAACATCAGTGGGTTACCCTCCCCACCCCATTCTCTTCCCATTTTCCTTTGTTAGAAACATAAAATGTCTCCATCTCTCTTCTCACAGCAGCAGAAAAGTAACAGAGTGCACAGCCAATACAAGTCCAAATGATCCAATAATCACCTGCGATCATCAACAATAAGATAGAGAGAGTGAATACTGAATTTGGTTTTCGCCACAATAGTGTTCCATTCTATTTTTTGTTGCCTTTTATTTTAAAAAATTCTAAACGAACACCACCACATCATTAAGTATAGGTGATCTTTATCCTTCCACACTTACCTCCTAGATAAATTTGCTACAAAATTATATCTCTTATTTCTATAAAAAAAACTTATTATCATATTAGTCAAGATTAAATTTCTCATAAATTTGACTAAACAAATTTTTTATTATATCAAATAATATGTCATGGAAGATTATATGACTAAGTTTGTAACACCAATTGTACATGTCGGTTGTCTTTGTTATAGTTGAACGAAATTTACTTTATATTAATTCTCAAAATCGTCTACTTTTGAAATCATTGATCACATTATATAAAACATGTGTTTCCTAACCTATATTGTAAATATATGGCAAATTTCATAAAGTATAAGTAATTGTTTTGCATCTCATTTGTACTCTCCTCAAAAAATAAAATTTGCTACCAAGTTATTCCATTAGATAATATCTTAACATATAAGACTTGGTGAAAATTTTAATTTTTTAACAAGTAAATATGATGACAAATTTTATTGGAAGACTAAGTTTTATTGGAAACTTAATCTTTCACGGATCACTATGATAGTAAATTTCTTTAAATGGATAAATAAATGATGAAAGTAATTTTTTAATGACTTATATAATGAGAAATTTCTTTAAAAATAAATTAATGATACTATAATCTTTTGAAAAACCAAATTTACTACTATCTCTGTAGTTCTCCAATCAAAGATATTATATATTAAAGGAGTCCTAATATCAACACACGTTTACCTATGTATCAACACACTAATATCAACATAGTTTACCTATGTATCAACACACTAATATCAACACAAGTTTACTATAGATGAGAGAATGTTTTCAAGTGTTTTAAATCCATCATTAATTATAGAATCAAACATATAAATTCGAGAAAAGTTTATAACAACATCCTAAAGTAACTTTATGTTTTTTTATAAAAAGTTATTATAAACTATTTTTTTCTTCTTAATTACCTCTTAAACTTTAATTGTTAGTAACATTGGTCCCTATATAAAAAAGGTTATGTTAAATTAATAGCAATAAATTTGTTGTCATGTATTTTATTTTAAACTCCAGTAATGTTATTTATTTATTTTTTATATAAACCAATATTATTGCATTAACTATTTTAACTCTTAAATTACTTATTATCTACTATTCAATTAATTTTATATTTTGATACAGTTTAATGTTGACTAACATGTTTTATTGTATCGCTACTATTGTGAGTTTGATTGCAGAATTTCTTTTGTTGGTCCACTAGTAATTTGACAATATATTTATGTATGAACCAATTTTATCAACTATAAAGTTAAAGGGTAATTAGGAAGAAAAAATATTCATAATATCTACTTAAGAAATGCATAAAGTTTAGGGGAGATTTTTATGCACTTTTCCCTATAATTCAATCTTAGAAATGGTTGTGTTTTTTGTATAACCAATTATATCTCATCACCAGGAATTAATTCATTTCAGGATGTGTGATTACATCTCCCAACAAGTGTTATTCATAATAATCAATTTTTTAATCTTTTGATCTACCTAGATATTCAAGGGACCTTACAACATTAGAGCAACGCCTTATTGATAGAAATGGATGTGTTCAATATAATAAAACTGAAATTTATAATTTTAGATCAATAATTTCTATATGTTGATTACATGAATTATTAGTAAATTAAGATTTTGATGTAACTTCAATTAAATAAAAGATAATACATATGTACCTCAACTCTTTAAAAACTTTTCATTTCAGATTTAAAAAATTATTATTGATACACTAAATTATTTATTCAAAATACTCAATCACAATTTCGGTTTATAAAATTATGATTACTTAGTGTATCAATAAAAAAATTGAGAGGGCTAATAACCTTATATTATTCCATATCTATTTAGTTTTCATTATTTATTTCTATAAATATCTGCACCATGATTCACTAATATAAGTGAGGCAACTATTCTTCCTTGAAATTTAAATCATACAGTTTAATATTTTTACTGTTAAATTTTTTATAAAATTAGTTTTTAAAGTATGGCCTCTGTCATTATTTTGCCCTAGGACCAACGAAATATGACCAATAGGCTGCTATTAACCTTAACATTATTCCATATCTATTTAGTTTTCATCATTTATTTCTTTGAATATCTCCACTATAGTTATGCTGCTATTGAAATGTGAAGTGGTGTCCTCATTATATTTTGAGTGTAATAGGAATGGAATGAATATATAAAGATTTATATATAATTATTAGATCATTCATTATTCATTTGGATTATTTTTTTTAAAGAGTTAATGATTATTAAATATATATAGTAAATGATACAATAACAATGTATAAAATCATATATTGTTTATCAATATATTTTTCTCTCTTATATTTTTGTGCATCACATTCATATATTAAAAGCTTATATCTTGTAATAGTTAACACATTAATATTCACTAACACACAAGTGGGGCACCTGCGTTTGATGGCCAGATTTAGGAAGAGGGCTTGTTGTAGCAGAATCAACTTCACCAGTACTAGGAAGAGGAACTGCAGGGTTACTATTAATCAAAGGCATAGCAGAAGAAGTTGGAACTGTCACAGATGAAGTACTTGCTGGTGATGAAGGTGAAGGGCCAGGTGATGAAGCTGCTTGGTGAAGAAGGAAAGGCCATGAGAATGGAAGGGATGATGATGACACTTCTCCACCAGAGGAAGGAGATGGTGCTGCCATTGGAGAAAGGTTTGAAGGCATTGCTGAAGCATGTGGTGAAGGTGCTGCTGCTGCTAAAGTTACCTTTATGGCTTGCTTTTGAGAACCTTGGCATGCTTTCAATGATCCATTACTGAAGCTAAAGTAGAACAAACCGGGTCTTGATGGATGCCACTGATATCATTAACAAAAAAAGTGTTATTTGCATCCGAATCTTAAATAGGACAATCAGTGTTTTAAATCGTCTTCGTGGTTATCTCGAGAGTATCCTAATTGCGTATTATTCATGAAAAATATGGCCAATACGTGCAGAAGTACATGCAATTATGAAGAACACCAAAATTATAAAGTTACAATTTAATTGCAATCACGGACCCAAATTTGAAACATTATACGTAACGTTTTTATATATATAACAACAAGGTTGTCCAGAGTTGTTACTCAAATAACATGATTGTTAACATAATTTGGTCAAAAAATAAAATAACAAATATATTTTTTCAAAAGCCGAAGGATGAAACTTTTGAAGCGTTGGGGTTGGTGAGAAGAGTGGCATGAGTGAAATTGCAGATATCAAATGCTTTCTGGCTGTGTAAAATGTAGATACTGTAGTGCTTATTGTGCTTGAAAACTGAGACATGAGAGATAAAGTAGAGAGTTATTTATTAGGTGTTAGTAACTTCTATAGTATTAAACAATGTTTATGAAGATTGCATTCCAAATGCCTTTTGTATTTCTCGGGTACTATTACTACTTACTGATGGAATCTCCAATGTGAACATTGGGGTTCTTCCATTCTGAAGATCCATCTACTAGAATTGTGATGCAATGAGAAGACTGGAAGAGTAAAGGTAGAAGAGAGAAGAAGAAAATGTAAAAGGACATTGTTATGAATCTGCTTTTTCTTAAGGAAAATTGCAAGGGAATGGTGAACAGAGGCTTCGTTTCTTTTGTGTTGTATGTATAATATATATATTCTTGGCGATATGAAGAAATCTACTATTTGTAAAGAGAAATCTACTATTTG
>NC_032021.1:9704814-9794276 GCF_001865875.1 Lupinus angustifolius
AATGGTGAACAGAGGCTTCGTTTCTTTTGTGTTGTATGTATAATATATATATTCTTGGCAATATGAAGAAATCTACTATTTGTAAAGAGAAAAAATGTATAACCGGCAAGTGTTTTTATATCGTAACGATAGTAAATACATATTAAATTCTGTTTATAATATAGTTTTGTTATACTACCAAAGGTAATTTTTACTTTTTTAGGTAAGGAAATAATGTTTTTTGAGTTTGTGATTGTCCCCTTTTAATAAATGTTGGTCATAGACATCAAATCTTGAACATTTTAATCATCCTAAAGATTTAACGAGTCTAACATCACTGGACCACTACATTGGCTAAGCAACTAATACTTTTTTTTTAATGTACATATTTTCTTACGGAATTCTCAATAACCCTATAAATCTCTAACCAATTATATACCTAGTTGAATTCATGGTAATTTACAATGTGAAAAAAGTATTGATCAAAATGATAAAATATGATAATATTACATTTACCATATATTTCTAGGATTTAAATTGTTCCTAACCACAATTATGGTCCTAATATTTCGAATCTCCATAATCACAATTATAGTCATGTCATCCCATTACCCACCACATTTATTGTGATAAACAAAACCAGAATTCAAAACACTACATATACCAAATTTGATAGCTAAATTCTAAACACACTTGATTACATTTTTTTTCTTCTCTTTTTTCCATATATCAAATGTCAATAAATGGGGCACATTACAACATCCTTACAATAAATAAATAAATAAAAAAGGATTTTGAAAACTGTTTATGTTGGGAAGGACACTGTTGAATTGTCAGAAGTTTTTGCTTTTGATTATTAGACATATGCAGTAGCAGAATGATTTGGAGAATTTGGAGCTATAATAAGATGGTGATTATTATTATTTTGAAATGATAGTAGCTTAGTATCAGAACGCAGTGAGTTTTGATTCCAAAAACTTTCTCCTTGGTTGGTGAGAAATAAAAATGCATTTTGTATTTAGATTAAAGTTGCCTTGATTCTGAAGCTTTCATGCCATGGGAATAGCATCTTTCAATCCTCAAGGTATTTTTTTATGCTAGTGTTTGTCGCACATGTAGTTATATATGACCATAAATTATTATAAAGCTAGAAATTTCAGAGATAGGAAAAAGCACGATGAGAAAATGAAATGACAATTGCCAGGCCTAAAGAACCCTGTTCTCTCTGTCCACTGTATCAGTATAACTATATACTGCAGAGACAATTATGCTATAGAATTATTAGTGCTAACTAAAATAATGGAAATAACTGTAATACGTTAGATTTGCCCTTTTTCAAATTTTGTGTTAGATTAAACAAAATTGTATCATTTATTCGTTATGATCATTGTCATTAGCAGATATATTTGCTCGTAAAATAAATGACATCATAAGTAAACATAAACTCATTCAATCTCATTATGATCATTATGCTTTATAACCAACACTTAAATTAGTTGTCGCTAATGACATAAGGATAGCACTAAGAGATGATTTAAATGAATCAACAGTGCATGAACAAACATTGTGTTATCATTATTTTAGGACTTATAGGAGATGAATAAAGATATGATACACAACTGGAGATCAAATAAAAATTTGCATTTTATATAAAAACTGATAATATTCTAAATAATGTCGGAATGAAGAATTTTTATATTAAAATGTCATTACTAATAAACATTATAACATTTGAACTTATCTTATTATTCAAATATTTGTTATTTGTAGAATTACTATGTTATGAAAATGTCTAAAGGACTAATAAAGGGTAAGGAAACTTGATGTATGGTCCAATGAAAGTTAGATTTCAGTTTCTCTATTAGGTTGTAAGAAATGATTATTGTCATACTTAACAACATAATATGTAATGTCAAAACTTATCTCATTAGCATTCAGAAGATGATGAGTGATGCATGGTACAAAGGGAAGCTAAACATAGTAAATTGTAAATAACTCATTTTGATTCATTACAATATGTATCAATAATTCTAAGGAGATACTTTACTTATCTGACATCTTTAATATGTAGATGATACTTTGCTTATCGGGAAGAACTCTTCTGATAATGTCATGGATCTTAAAAGCATTTTAAAATGCTTTGAGTTGATGTCTCGGTTGAAAATCAACTTCCATAAAAGCAATTTTATTGCTGTGAAGTCTAAGCGAGACTTTATCCAGATGGCGATTGAAAATTTTTGTTGTGAAACCGGAGCTATTCCATTCAAGTTTCTAGGCATCCTTGTTGGTGCTAACCCGAAAAGGCTCTCCACTTAGTCTTCTATTATTACTTCTTTCAAGAAGAAACTCTCTCTTGACATCACAAACTTATTTCCCTTGATGGATGGGTAACTCTCCTAAGTCGGTAATATGCTCTTTACCTATCTATTTCTTTTCTTTCTTTAAAGCACATATTTTTGTGATAAATGAACTTGACAAAATTCAAAGATGTTTCTTTTGGGGAAGGGAGGAAGAGAGTAAAGGTATACAATGTGTGAGTTGGAAGAAAGTGTGTAGGTCTAAAGAGGGTGGGGGTTAGCTGTATAATTCATAATTAGTAACATATATAACAATTAGTAACATGTATAACAATAACATATATAACAATTTATGGTATATGTTATATTCAAACTCAGTACCACAAAACGTAGAAGATATATATCATATCATAAAGACACTAAGAAAATAACACACATATATATATATCAGTTTAATAAATTTTTTGATGGACAATGGTTAGTATGTTAGTATTTTTGTTGTGAGTGAAACTCGAACGCTCAACATCATTCACCATAACCTTATAACTCCTTTTTTTGTTGGTGAGACTCGAACAATCAAACCACCTTATAACAATTTAATAATTAGTAATATATATAAGGATTTAGTAGTATACATAATAGTACAATTCACATAAAATTGATAATTTAAACAGAAATTTGATTGAAGAATTCAAGCAATAGAAGCACTACATTAGTACCTAGTATTTGTTTTTTCAATATGTGGTTCATTACAAACGGTTCATAAATTTTCAAAATCTTGAACCGAACTTAAACATTTCCTTAAAAAATCAAACCGTGAAACCGAACTTGAACATTTCCTTAAAAAATCAAACCAAACCGTGAAACCGAAGTTAAACATTTCTTTAAAAAATCAAACACCAAACCAAACTGTGAAATTGAACCACATTTTATCATTTGGTTTGGTTCGAACCCATTAGTTTCATGATTTAAATCAGAACCGCTTGTACAAGTAGATTTTTTGTTCATAGGTTTTCCATTTGAAATGTCTTTAAATAGAATTTTGGTTTCGAATAGAGTTTTATTTTTTAAATGTACTATGTACCTTCCAATAGAAAATTATGCCAAAAAATTAATAAAATGATCCATGTGTGTAATAGACATTTCCATTGAAAGATTCATTTTTCTAATTTTGACCCAAATTTCTTCAGAAAATAGCATTGTTATTTCGGATGGATATTCTGTTGCAAAAGATGTTTTTGATGATATACTCTATTGAAAACTTTAATTACCTGTCAAATGAGTAAAACATTGTGTTAAATGAACATTTAGGCCCTCTTTGGTTTATGAAAAAAAAATTGATAGAGAAAAGAGGTGGGGAAGATAGTATGAAGAAGAAAGATATAAGAAATTTGGTGAATATTATTATTATTTGGTACAAGAGAAAGATGAAATAAAAAGAAAAGAGATATAAAAGAAGAATAGATAAACAATATCATTTTTTAAATGTAAAATTATCATTCAGGCAAATATAAGATAAAAATATTAATTTTTATTGGTTTGTGAAAAATTAATATATTTAATTATTGTCAAATTTATTATTTTTAATTTTTAATTACTAACCAATGATTATTGTGAAATAAATATAAAAGAATAGGTGAAATTAAAAGACCAATTTTTAGAGGATATTATTGATATTTTATATTAGATTACTCCTTTCCTTCTCATTCTTCTCATAAGTGGAGAGAGATAATTTTTATAGACCCCATACTTTTTCACCCACACATTTCTTACTTTATTCTCAACTAAATAGTACAATCTTCTTATTTATCTTTAACTTCTGTCTTCCTATTTTCTCTCTTAAATCTACCCTCCAAAACAAAGGGTTAATATTCTAACTGAGCAAGTTTGTTGTAATTAGGGATGGTGATTTCCACCAATTGGCAAATAACCTAATTTGCTTGTATATCATTGGATTGTTTTTTTATTAAAAAAATTAGACATTTGCTTTGATTTTTTTGTTCCAATTTTAGGGCCACTTCGGTCTTAGCCAAAACAACAGTTATTGCATATACACATTAGATGAAGATGATTATGCTGTTGAGTATGATTAGTCTTGCAATTGATAATATAAAATATATATATCTTAATACTTTTTGTGTGTTAAAAGTTTTATACTTTATCAGTTAACATATTCAAAATTTTAAAATCATGTTGATGATCTTGGTTGTGGTGTTGTCTACTTTGTTGGTGCTTTAATTTTTGCCTTCTTTTTAATTTTTATTGTTAGTGGATATTATTAATGTTGAATTAATGTTTGAATGTATATGCCACTTGACAATGTACTGCACTTGTTAATTTAAAATAGGCATATTTTTTTGGGTTTTTATATGAATTTGACTCTTTAATAATATACTACACTTGTTATTTTTCTATTAAAAATTTGAACCAAATCCGACTGAACTAAAATTTAATTTTTGGATTGGATGTCTTGTAAACTAATCAAACCAAATCATACCTCATTTTATTTATTTTTGGATTTGGTGACTTTTACGTAATCCGGTCCCAAAACACCCCCTGTGATTAACTATCCCATTTCTTGCTTAGCTAAAATGATGTTAAAATGACTTTTTGGAGATGTATTTAATCACGGACACTTGATTTGCACACTTACAACCCCCAATTACACACCCACCAAAAGATTTGATGTCAGTGAGTTAGTTTGACACTTGCCCTATTAACATGTGTTGGACTTAATCACTACTACATAGTTTTCAACCACGAAGTTTCCATTTTTAATGCCCATGAGAAGAGTGAAAAGTCACTTATAAGTGAGATATCACACTTTCAACTAAAACGTTAAGGCATTAGGTCTATGGTTATGAATGACAACGGGGCGGGGCGGGTCGGGTTTGCACATATCCAAACCAAAATCTGAAATTCAAAACTTGAATCCGAACCCGAATTTAATAGGGTTGAAAATAAAGATATCATCCCCAAACTCGTCGAGTTTCGGGTAACCCGAACAAAAGAAAACCCAAAAATTATGTATGTAGTAAGAAAAGTATGATATCATTTCGTTTCATTTTTCTCTAGCATTTCTATTTTCTATTGTATTATTTCATTTCTTTTATATTTGAAGATCCAATAGTGTGTAAAGTAAAATTAGAAATTAAAAACAATGGACACATGATAGAAATTTCAATTTAAAATTGAATTACATTACTTCGAGGCGTGTTCGGGTTAGGGTTTTTGCTCTACCAAACCTTAAAATTAAACCCGGGTAAAATATGAACCCGAACCCAATCATATTGGATTTTCCCCATTAATTTCGGATTCGGTTCGAGCAGGTACCTACGAGTTCGATTTTCATTGTCATCTCTATCTATGATTCATCCATTTATATGTTTTTTTAACTCATCCACTTATACTCAATTTGAGACTTATTCACTACACTAACTCACTTAAGATACCCAAATGTTCCCCTTATGTGTGACTTAATGTAGTGAAGAAGTTCCACATTACATAGAAGTGAATGAGTTAAATAATATATAAGTGAATGAACACATAGATCTATTGTCTTAAAAATTATAAGCGGATCTTCACTTTCCTATGATTTGGTAAAAATGGGGCTCCATAGTGGTTGTATACTCTTTGGTTGCTCAAGGCTTCCTGGTTACAAAAGAGACCAACCAGTCTAATAGTTGGTGGTTAAGGGTTCAATCTGGTATTGAAGTCAGGGGTATTCAAATTCAGACCAGTCCAAAAATAAAACCGAAAACTAATCCAAAATAGACTGAAATCACAAAAACAGAATGTGCTTGGATCGTGTTAGACTGATTGGTCCAGATTTTGGTTTCACCTCTTGGATCCAGACCGACCGAAATAGTATGTAAATTTTAAGTGTGTAATATTTTTAATTGTCTTCCAAACTTAATCTTAACTCCCAACTCTAAAATTGTACCTATATTTTGTTTGTTATATTCTACAACACATGTGTATGTATACATATATATATATATATATATATATATATGTTGCTATGTTTTAAATCATATTGATTATATTTGATACACTTTTTTAGAACTTAAACCAATCCATAACTAAATGAAAAGGATTCAAGTGTTGATTCTGATTAGGCGCTTTATTATCAATTTTATTGTTGTGAAAGTATTATTGTTATTAATCATCGGTGGAACACTTTAACTGTTAAAATTAGGTTGCAAGTGTTCATATTGTTGTTGTTGTTGTTGTTATCTTGTTATTTTGCTATCATGTTATTATTGATGTCTTGTTGTTGTTGTTGTCGTTTTTTCTTTTATTATTATTGTCTTACTGTTTATTACTATTTTATGATGTTGTTTACTTATATTATTGTTGCATACATTTTAATGTTGTTCTAATGTTGTTGAACACTATTTTTATTGTTGTTTTATGCTTCATATTTATTTATTTTTATAAGTTTTGAATGGAAGTGCAATTTCAATATTTTATAAAAAAACTGATTCGAACCGAGCCGAAACCGCATATAATATTTGGATCAGACATCTTAATATAAATATACCAGACGGACCAGCCCGCATGTTAATTATGTATTTGGATCAGATCATTTTTTTGCCTAAAACTGATCCAAATGGACTACAAACACCCTTAATTGAAGCGACAAGTGGTTGATAGATCAATGTGATGATTCTTACGTCAAAAGTCTACCCTAATTGAAGCGACGGGCGATTGATAGATCCATGTGATGATCCTTACGTCAAAAGTCTTCCTGACGAAAGGTTATCTGTCGTCTTCCATTAAAAAGAAGACAAGCCAATGGTGGTTCAAATAGATAAAGAGTTGAACTCTAGTTTACCAAATACATGAAAGAGAGTAAATAACACGTGAGGGATAGATGTTGGTATTCAAGTATAAGTTAGTGTAGTGAGGAAGTCTCACATTATGTAAAAGTGACTTTAAGGTTTTGGTTCACGGTGTGATATTTCACATATAAATGAGTTCACTTTTTCATGTTCATGCAATAGTGAAACTCTTTAGTAGTTGGAGACTCTTATCATAGACGGTACCACAAAATTGTTGCAATCCATCCTTTCCCTCCACTACTTAAGGACCTCAATGCTTGATTTTAGTTGCATTTTCTCAACACATAAGTGCAAGCCCCTTCTTCCTCTATTTCTCTTGTGTATTTCGAACGTACGCACTACACACTACTCTCTCATTTTTCTTCCAAAAATGTAGCAAAAGTCTTGCATGTTGGTTATTTGTTCTGCATCATTATCTTGCCTCTGTTTTCATGAGTTTATTTCACAAATTCTCTTCTTTTATCTAATTTCAGTTATGTCCCTCATGACTGGCTTGATTATTTTGTGGTTGCATGTAATTGCTTGATGAAGAAAATATTTGGTAAAGTGAAGTCCAAACTTTAATCACCACCATTTTGTATTTCTCAAACCTTGGTGAGTGTCATGGTTTTGTCCACTTTCAATTAAGTTATACCGTACACTTAGAATCTGCAAGATAAAAAATAATTATTTAACACTTTAATTGCTGTCAACTAAGGCAAATAATACACACATAATGTGTGTGTATAACTGTATACATGTTTTCTATGCATATAACAAATAAAAGGACCATAAAAAATAATGGTTGAATTGCTACTGACCTATTCACGGTGCTGTTTATCTGAAAGTGAATCCAAAAATGATAACCATATCAAAATTTTCAGCAATTGGACAGTGAGAACACTTAGGAATTTAATCATATGAGATAATGAATCTTGGCCATCCAATAACTCAATGTTTACGTGCATTTATCTATTCAAATAAGATCTAATGGTCAAAAGTTTATTGTTCTCATTTTTCATACTAAATAGCTCCCTATGTATATCACTAGTAAAAATTTATTATTAATGAATCAAACAAAATACTGAATATAATAATAGTACTTGCACATACATGTGTAAAGAAATAGAGAAGGAGCTTAGGCAACTTCATATGTAGTTGGAAAACATTAATCTGATACAAATCACAAAATAAACAAACAGGTGAAGAGCTTAGATTATAGGTAACGCATCTACATGCAACATAGTATTATTAATATTTCATACTCTTTTTTTCTTTCTATTTAGTCAAAGAGTAAAAGCAAAATGCAGAGCTTGCAATACACGTCTTAATAAAGTTATTTTGAATTTTTCAATAAAAGTTCTTTATTAACACAGCCTCACTACTACTCTCACTACACAATGTAATCTTCCAAGCTAGGAACCACTAATTATAACATTCTCAACATATACAAAGCTCTAAATTGGATATATCTTGAATCTGGGTCTTCTAATTGTAAACTATCATCTCTTTGTGTTGTTGATCACTTGATAGATGTAGTTAAAGACTTAAAGTCCTGAAGGACATGGTTACGGTAGGATGTGTTTGTGGTTTAGAGATTACACACACCATTGTTATTGGTTTGATCATTCAATGTACATCATCAGATGCACTTCCCAGACATTGGATTTGGTGATGCAAATGGTGAAATATGGGGGTGACCCTAGGACAGGAATGCTGATCAAATTATTAGTTGCGCTACGATCAAATATAGATATTGAGTATTTGAGACAAGCACCATAACACACAAAGCAGTTTTTGCTCCAACAAATGTCACTTACTACCACTAGATGCTAATAAAATTGAGCTGTAATGAATGCAATATGACACAACACATAGCAAGCGCCCATTTTTTAGGCTTAAAAAAGAAGTGATTTAAAAAACTAATTTGACAAAAGTGTTTTTATAAAAGCAGAAAATATAGCTTCTAAAAAAAAGTTTATTTTCAGCATTTTTTTCATCATTTCTATTATTATTATTATTTTTTGTAACAAACCTAACAAAACGAATGTGCAAGTACTAGCCTATACTTATTTTTTTTATGAAAATAATCACATTTTTGTGGTAAAAAAACTTAAAACAAACTGACCCTATTACTACAAAGAAGACAAGTTTGTACAACAAATTCATAAGCAGAATATGAAAGTAGAAATTGTAACATCACAAACATGAGCTCAATAAACTCACTACAAACGCATCAATTTACACGCTCAAGGAATTCAATGACTACAATGTCAGCACTAACATAACCAAAAAATAAAATAAAAAACTATCGTTTCTCCAATATTACATCGATCAATAAAATTTAAAAAAAACGTGTCACATATCAGAAAAGAGCAAACAAAAACGTGGAACATAGAGATCTATGATTGATTGAAAGAGTGAAGGTATTGAAGAAAAACAAGAGAAAAATATGCAGTTTAGTGGAAAGGGGAATCGTTAAACAGCCAAAACAATTATTTTGTAGTAAAATAACGACAAAAACGAAGCCACAATTCTTCAAAAAAGACAAATCACAACTTCACACAATGTAGAGAAATTGGAAACTTACGAATGGAAAAGAAGAGAGAGAACCTGGAGAGAGAGGAACCAATCATTCACAACTTCACACAGTGTGTAGACAGTGTAGTTTTAGGTTTCTTTGCTGATGCAAATAAATACATTTAGGTTTTGTTATGGGAAATGAATATTAATAGATTGGTAGTTTTTCAAATTGACAGATTAAATAAAGACCTCCACTATATTTTTAATTACTTGTCCGGCCCATCTTGTTTAATTTATTTGTGGAGGTTTCAATAACTTCCACAGAAGTACAAAATACGAATTTTGGTATAGTGTACTCTTATATATGTTATTAATTCTGGGGTATACTAGTATATATGTGATCATTTTTTTATGTTTTATAAATTACATAATTGTTATATGTTGCAAACTATTGGTTTTGAGTTTCATTTTGTTTATTTATCTACTTATGACTTATATTTTTGTCAATAATAATAATGCTTTCATTTTATGGACAAACAATATCTTATGGAATACATTTTAGATCTTCAGTTATGCGGGATTTAAAAAACAAGAAAATTGCGAAATTGAACTTAACTAAACAATTCATGACCGATTCGGTTCGATTCCTACATTATAATTTATAGATGATTGAGATGAACCAAAACATATATGTATGTGACTAAGCAATTGAATCGCATAAAAAATTGAACTGAATCTTTACCCCCAACACTTTTCTAGGCATTTTTCTCTGATAAATGCAATTGTTGTTGTAGTGGTATTTTATGAACTTAATTTAATTAGGAAATAGTTGTTAGTAACTTTAAGATATATTTTTTGCTATATAGTAAAACTTTCCCACTAAGAAACATATTTATTTGAATATATTAATATATGTAATAATGTCCATAAACTACTTTTTTCTTTTAAGTAAAACTTTCTTACATAAACTACTTATTTGCACGATCAATAACATTAAGTATACATTTTCTTTTATGTATCAAAAGTAAAGTAATAACTTTAATATTATATAGTTAATTAACATGATATATAAAAATAATTATAAAATAATGTATAAGAAATAAGTTATTCTATAAGTATCCAAGTAAATTCAGGCCTTAAAATTATTGAATTATTTCTTCCTAAACATATATATTTTGAATCTCTGACATGCTTTCTTTAATCTCTTTTAAAAACAATTTGAATTAATTTAACATAATTGAATAGAAGACATTTAATTGTTTTGATTTAATAAAAATATATAAATAATTACTATTGAATATGTACAATACGAGAAATTGTTTCCATTAAAAATGATATTGGAAACTATAAAAGTAGTTAAATTATATATATATATATAGGACAGAAAATATTAATGTATTTTTTGCTTTTAAACAAATTTTATCAACATGTTATTGTAAGAAATTTTGTTTCACACATATAATATTTAAATATATTTAGTGTCATTATTTTAAGCAGTCAAATTAAAGTGGTCTAATTGAAGTAAAGTTTATGGCTATAGACATAATTGTCATGAAAATTAATGTGTAAATACCAAAAGTCTTATTTCTATTTTATGATGGACAAAATTGAAATAAGAAAATAAAGTAGCATCACCCTTCATGGGAGATTATGCACTTCTTATAAATATGAGGTTATGGTTCTCAATTGTAGACTAACACCATAACATAACATGTGATAGAATTGTAATTCAAAAGCTTAGTTAGTTTACTTACTATAAATAGCAATATGTTATTAGTTAGTTAGTTGGATGGTTGCTATAATTAGAAGGTTCTTATCATTGCTTTGATATATGAAAATTACTCAATCTCCTTCTAACTATCTCACTTTCCTCTATTCTTTCACTTGTCTCTGTTCTAACAATTTGGTATCAGGAGCTAGATTCGATCTAGGGAGAATACGAAGATGATGAATCTTGGACAAAACTCAACCTCCTTCCCTGCTCATCTTCCCATACTCAATGACAAAACTTGGAGTCGTTGAAGCACCGAAATGAGAGTCATCTTTGGATATCAAGAAGTAATGGAGATAGTAGAGAGTGGATTTGAAATGATAAGCAATGATTCCACTGAAGAAGAAAAGGCAGAGTTCAAATTGAACAAGAAGATAAATTGCAAAGCATTGTTCTTGATACAACAATGTGTATACAATGCATACTTTGAGAAGATTGCAGGTGCTGCAAATTCTCATGAAGCCTGGAAGATTTTGGAAAGATGTAATGAGGGAGCAGAGCAAATGAAGAAAGTAAAGTTGCAGACAATGAGGCATCATATGAGTTGATGCAGATGGAGAACTCAGAGAAGATTGGAGAATTCTTCAACCGTGTGGTTAGCTTGACAAATGCAATGAAGGCACTTGGAGAAACAATGAGTGATCAAACCATTGTTGAAAAAAATTCTTTGCACCTTGACACCTCGGTTTGATCATATCGTGGTTGCCATAGAAGAATCCAAGAAGATGGAAGACTTGAAGATTGATCAACTCCAAGGCTCACTGGAAGCTCATGAACAAAGAATTTTGGAAAGGTCCACTAAGAAACCTACAGATCAAGCCTTACAGGCTCAAACATCAAGAAGATGAGGTTTCCATTGGAAAGGTGGTTCAAGAACTCAAAGAAAGAACAAAGATTTTGGAAAAGGGCACGCAATCTACAAACGTGCACCTGATCCATATGAACCCGGGAGGAGCAAATCTAATCACACAGAAGGACATCTCACAAGAGGCAACTCAAATTGGAGGGGAGGCAAGAAGAGAGTAGACAGAAAGAGAATCAAATGCTTCAATTGTAACAAAATTGGCCACTTCTCTACAGAATGTCATGCACCAGGGCAAGGGAGAGAAAGACCTCAGGTTGAAGCCAATTTGGTGAAGGAAATTAGTGACTCTGCATAGGATACTCTTCTCCTCATGTTGACAATACACACTAAGGCTAACAATGCAGAGAATTGGTATTTGGATTCAGGATGCTCAAACCGCATGACTGGCCACAAAGAATGGTTAATCAACCTTGATGAATCAAAGAAGAGCAGAATTTGGTTTGTTGATGATAGAACAATTAAGGTTGAAGGTGTTGGTGATGTGGTGATTAAAGGGAAAAAATGAAAATTTTGCAAAAATCACAGAAGTCCTGTATGTCCCTGGTATGAGAAGCAACCTAATCAGCATGGGACAACTATTGGAAAAGAGATTCACAATGCAGATGATCAGAGGCCAAGTTGAAGTCTTTGATGCTCAAGACAAGAAAATATTGAAAGCACCCTTGGCTGAAAACAGAACTTTTCAATTCAGTATCTCAACATTAGAGTCTCAATGTATGTCTGCTGAGGTAAGTAACAATAACTCATGGCTTTGGCACTTAAGATTTGGGCATTTAAACTTTAGGGACTTAAGTCTACTACACACTAAGGACTTAGTCTCAGGGCTGCCAGAAATAAGAATCCCTAAACAACTATGTGAGAATTGTCTAATTAGCAAGCAACCAAGAAAATCCTTCACCATACATACTCATCAAAGATCATTGAACCTATTGCACATAGTCTACTCAGATGTGTGTGGTCCACTGGAAACATGCTCATTAGGAGGAAACATATATTTTGTATCCTTTGTTGATGAGTATAATAGGAAGATCTGGATCTACCTAATCAAACACAAGAATGAAGTCTTCACTATGTTCTAAGCATTAAAAAATCTGGCAGAAAAGCAATCAGGAAAGTATATCAAAGTCCTTAGAACTGATGGAGGAGGAGAATTTTGCTCAACAGAAATGGAAACATTTTACAGAAATCAAGGAATAGTGCATGAAATTACAACACCCTATACTCCTCAACATAATGGCATTGCTGAGAGGAGGAATAGGACAATTCTGAATATGGTAAGGAGCATGATCAAAGGCAAGAATTTAGCTGACAACCTTTAGGGAGAGGCTGCTACAACTGTTGTTTATGTCCTAAACAGAAGCCCAACCCAAAAGTTGAATATGCAAGTCCCTGAGAAAGTCTGGAGTGGAAGGAAACCTTCTGTCAAACAATTCAAAGTGTTTGGATCATTATGTTATGCACATGTTCCAGATCAAAGGAGAAAGAAACTAGACAACAAAAGTGAAGCTTTGATGTTTGTTGGCTACACCTCAACTAGAGGCTATAGACTCTACAGTCCAATAACCAAAAGGATCACCTATAGTAGAGATGTGATCTTTGATGAACTACAGGAATGGCATGACACTAAACCAGACATGAATTCACAAAGTATGACTGAACTGGATCTGGAATTGAGAGACTCAGATGTACAAACAGAGGAACACACCAACCAAGCAGATGAAAACCCTGCCAGAATAGAGAATCAAGGCACCATCAATATAGATAGACCACTTAGACACAGATTGGCACCATCTAGACTAAGAGACTTAGAGATGATACTAGATGATGCAGTGAACGATGATGGAAACTTGGTACAACACATGGCTCTCTTTGTAGACACTGAACAAATCCAATTCTCAGAGGCAATCACAAAATTAGTATGGAAAAAGGCAATGCTAGAAGAATTGCAGGCTATTGAAAGAAACAGAACATGGGAATTAATGACCATGCCTCTAAACAAATCAACCATACTTGTCAAATGGGTGTTCAAAGTAAAACTAAAGCTTGATGGTTCAATCTCTAAATACAAAGCTAGGCTTGTTGCCAAAGGCTTTATGCAAAAATTTGGATTGGATTACTCAGATGTATATGCCCATGTTGCAAGAATTGAGACAATAAGAATGATTGTAGCAACTGCAAGCAGCAAACAATGGCACTTATGGCAATTGGATGTAAAATCTGCATTTCTTAATGGGCCTCTAGAACAAGAAATCTATGTGAAGCAACCACCGGGATTTGAAATCAAAGGAAGAGAGAGTGAAGTCTTCAAACTGAGAAAGGCACCCCATGGTTTAAAACAAGCTCCTAGATCCTGGAATAGGAGGATAGATTCATTCCTTCTACAACTTGGCTTCAGCAAGTGCACAATGGAACATGGAGTCTATGTAAATCATCCATAAGCAACAGTGTTGTGTTGTTATGCCTATATGTGGATGATTTGCTCATAACTGGAAACAATGAATCTGAAACCGAGACAGTGAAGCTAAACCTGAAAGGAGAATTCAAAATAACAGATCTTGGCAAACTCTCATTCTTCCTTGGAATGGAATTCATAGAAACTAAAGATGGAATTGTGATACATCAGAAAAAGTATATTTTTGAGTTATTGGAGAGATTTCAGATGCAAACCTGCAACACCTCAGAAACTCCAGTTGAAAGCAATCTAAAGTTAGACTGCTGTGAACAAGAAGCAAGGGTATATAGAACTCAATTCAGGCAACTGGTTGGAAGCCTCAGGTTTGTATGCTATAGCAAACCCAAAGTCAGCTATGGAATTGGTCTAGTTAGTGGCTTTATGAGTGATCCAAGACAAACACGCACGACAACAACTAAACGTGTGCTGAGATACCTAAAGAAAACCATAGAACATGCCCTGCTATTTCCAATTCAAGGAGAACAGAACAAACTACATCTTGTAGCATATTCTGACTCAGTTTGGTACGGTGACAAAGTAGAAAGGAAGAGCACAATGAGTTACATTTTCCTACTAAAGGGTGCCCCAATCTCTTGGTGTTCAATGAGGCAAAAGGTAGTAGCCTTGTCAACATGTGAGGCTGAGTACATATCTGCTTGTCACGCAGCTTGTCAAGCAGCTTGGGTGTCATCTCTCTTAGAAGAATGGAAGGTGTTTGATAAGATTTTAGTCACACTGCTAGTAGATAATAAACCTGTAATAAATCTAGCAAATAATCCGGTGTCACACGGAAGGAGCAAATATATAGAAACCAAGTTTCATTTTCTTCGTGACCAAGTGAACAAAAGAAAACTTGACATGAGGCATTGCTCAACCGAAGAACAACTTGCAGATATCTTTACAAAACCATTGAAGGCTGACAGATTCAACAAGCTAAAAGGAGAAATTGGCGTTATAGATTTAAAAGCAATTTTGAATTAAAGGGGAATGATAGAATTGTAATTCAAAAGCTTAGTTAGTTTACTTACTATAAATAGCAATCTATTATGAGTTAGTTAGTTGGATGGTTGCTATAAATAGAAGGTTGTTATCATTGCTTTGATATATGAAAATTACTCAATCTCCTTCTAACTATCTCACTTTCCTCTATTCTTTCACTTGTCTCTGTTCTAACAACATGAACCACAATATACAACAAAAAAGATTATCTTCATCCCATTAGAAGAGAAAGTGAGGCTAATGATGATCTTCAACTGGAAGACCAAAGAACCTACATATTCTACAATGAACATGCACTTGCTTACAATGATAAAAAGACATGGAATTAATGGAAACATGATGAAGAACAATTGAAGTTCATTTCACCATATTCTCTATAAATACATTGAAATATGTTTCTACTATAGTTTTGTATAACTTCTTGATGATTTGACATAAAGATCTTGAAAATATATGATAATAATGTTTATCATCTTTAATATGTATTTA
This sequence comes from Lupinus angustifolius, assembly GCF_001865875.1. Classification (NCBI taxonomy): domain Eukaryota; kingdom Viridiplantae; phylum Streptophyta; class Magnoliopsida; order Fabales; family Fabaceae; genus Lupinus; species Lupinus angustifolius. The sequence goes on from NC_032021.1 coordinate 9,721,013, forward strand.
TGTATTTTAAGTATAAATCTCTCACCATCTATTAAAGTCTATCTATTAAAGATTTTTTTCCAACACTTATTTATAAATAGATTAGTTATCTAAACCTATGAAAGAATTACCAATCATATTTTTACATTAATGCCTTAATATAAATTCTTTTTTAATGTAGTAAGTCATTTTTTATGATATGCAAATCCATATTTATATGTTATTAGTGTTTTGACTGTCTGGGAGTCAAACTACTTTTTAAATTAAATAAACTTAGGTAAAGCTGGTCACTTAATTTATTTATATTTTAATTTGATCTCTCCATTTTCCCTCATTTTAATCCTTCAACTTTGCTTATATTACCACATTTGCCTACCAATTACTTTTTGTCACGTGTGTCTTTTTTGTGACGTTCATGTGTTTAAATGTGTCACATCTCGCTTTCTTATCGTGACACATTAGGAAAAAAAATAATACAGAGAAACAACGTAAGAGTGAAAATAAAGTTTAGCAGCAAATTTAGAACAGATATTAGGAGACTAAAGAGAGAGCAAATACATTCTGTCGTTAATTTATTATTATACATTAATACTAAGATAAATAAATATTATAAAGATACTTATAATACATTAATGTTACACTAAATTACACTAACATCCCATAATAAAATTATATAAATTCCCCCTTCATTTTTTACACATTCAAACAAACTCTAATTTTGTATTCATACATTACCTTCTTTGAAAAATATGTGTGATTTTTTGAACAAAAATGATTGATAAATGTAATTAAGTTAAACAAATGTGATATATTGAGGAAACAATTACAAATAGTATATGAGTCAATATATTTTCCTTATTTTTTGTTCGCTACACTATTGTATAAGAGTGATTTAAACAATCTCTCATTGAAAATTATTGATGCATTTTGTAATGAACAAAAAAATAATAAAAATTATTTAATTCATATATTATTTGGACTTATCTTCACAATATATCATATTTGTTTAACTTATTACACTTATAATTTTTTTTCTTTAAAAGATCACCACTTATTTTCATACATGGTAGTTATGATGTATATATAAAATCTAGAATTTTTGTAGGTGTAAAAATGAAAAAGTGATTTATGTTATTTCACTAAAAAATGAGAGGGTGTTAGGATAATTTACTTATAAGTTTAAAATATGTGTTGACAGTGTAAAGTTTTTTTATACTGACACAATTGATTTGTATTACTTTGTTTATTTTATTTGAGAGTCAATGATGGCTAACGATGATTTGCTGAAAGTGTAAAAAACACCGTCAAAGTATATATATTAAATATTTTACTCTTAATGTTATTATACATTAATATTAGTGTGACGATATATTTAATTGAGTTTAAAATCTACTCCTCGTCAATGTAAATTTTTTACACTGTCAGCACATCATTTACTTTGATTTGTATTATTTTGTCTGAGAGTCAATGCTTATTAATATATGAATGATAAATGATTTATTGATAGTATAAAAAATACCCATATTGTTAATGTATACATATTTAATCGTATTTAATTTTAGAAAGATATTTAAGATGATAGGATCAAAATATAAATTTTTAATAATTGTAGTATAAGGTAAGCCAAAATTACAAAGTCTGATCACAAATCCCTTGATAATAGTAAAAATAGTATAAAGACGGAATAGATATAGTTTTATTGGTCTATATTCAAACTTACTTTTTCAGTTTTTAGTACCCAAACCACACAACTTTTTAATTTTCTGATATTGTTTTCATCAAAATATTTTTATTTCATATTTTAATGCTAATAAACTTAAAATTCTCCGACAAAATAAGTCACATTCATAAAATGAGGCAGTTAGTATTTATTTGGTATACAATAAAGTTTGTGTACTTATTTTTAAAATAAGCTGCAGAAGTATATTTAACAATGATTATAAACTCAATTTATTTTTATAGAAAAAAAAGCTCAAAAATATGACTCATATGGAGTTTATTCGATTGGCTTATTTGTTTGTGTTGAAATGTCAATTCTCATTTTACTATTTATTTTAATATTATCTTACTTTCATTTACTCTTTCATCAAACTTTATATTACAAATATTTATCATGTCATTTTTAAGTATAAGTATAACATCTATACATTGTCAATATAATTTTTTTATATATAATACATCACTTATCATTCATTTATATTACTTTTTGAATAATCGATAATAAATAAATATCGATTAAAATATATATATATATATTTAAAAATATGTAAAAAATAATTAAAATATTCATATCATAACAAATAAAATCATATTATTATGTAATTTATTCATAAATTACTTATATGAGTTATATCCCATGTTCAAATGTTAATTAATATATCCAAACATAAACGATTACGATCATACAATTTATAAATAAAACTAAAAATAATATATATAATGCTAACATGCTCCTTAACTATATAATATATATATATATATATATATATATATATTATAATTAAACAGGCACTGTTATAGTATTACTCACTCAAAGGTACACAGATTCTATTGGGGTTTCTTTAAACAACATTCATTGTTATGGTTGAGACGCTGAATGAAACTAAGTACTTCCTTGTCCAAAACAACCACCACCTGTCCACCTCAACCACATGAAACAAAAAATCAGTATTTTTTCTCTAATAAATTTTCATTTTTTGTCCAATTTTCTCTCTGAACAGAATCATTTGTAATCACATGATTGGTGTGCAACCTTGGATAAGATGTTTCTTTTATCCCATGTTATTCCAATTTCATCTTCAGTTTCTGTTACGTGAAGCTTTTCTGAGTAATTTTGGGATTTTGTTTTCTGCTTTTAGTTGAAACTGTTTTTTTTCTGCTCAACGCCAACTATATAGTGAGTTGAGCCTGAAACTTAAACTGGGTCAAGCTTAGAATTGGAAAAAGGTTTGAACTTTATGCTCACAAAACGTTCTTTATGCTTGAGTAACTGGTGGAGTTGAACTAGTTGTTCACAAGCATGTTCATTACAAAAAAGCTTTCAATTATTAAGTACTGTTTCTGTTTTTTAAGGAGCCCCACTTTCCATGTGTTTATGAGTGAATTTAGTATAGCAAAAAAGTTAAAAGGAGGTTGCAGTATTTAGATAACCTGAAAGTGTTGTTGAAGCCCTTGTGAGCTTAGCACTTTTTTTAATTATTATTTTTCTTATTTTTAGATATATGGTGTTAGAGTTTTGTTGTGAGGGGAGGGTATGATTGTTGTTTACTGTTAAAGAATTGCTGAGAATTGAAAGTATAGATTCTGGGAATGGGAAGTAATGGGATTGAATACTTGTCCAAAGAATTATTAGAAGATTTTGATAGCAAACAAAAGAAATATCTTAGTAAAATGAATGATGATGAATTGGTAAAAGTTGGCAACATGTCACAAGATAAAAAGTTTGATTTGGCTTCTTCTAAGGTGCAGAATTCATCAGAAGCTAGTTCTTCACCTCAAAGAGGTTAGTGCTCAATAGTCAACAGCTTTAAGTCTTAAAGTCAAAATTTCTTTTATGACTCCTATTTTTTTCAGCTTAACTAATATTTTTACCTTTGTGTACCTGGCTAACTCTTATAGGATTAATTTTAACTTGTTCTTTTGATATTTTAATTTTACATGCTTTAGAATTCTGTATTTGTTCTTGAATATTTGGACCATTTCATCAGAGACTGCTGGAACTGAGAGGAACTTGCTTATTGCTGACAATGAGATTATGTTTTCGAAATCTATGAGAGAGAAATTGAGGTCTCCAAGCCTTGAACGAATATTGGACAGGCTATCGGAGCGTGAGAAGGTGGATACACATGTTATATTATGCATATAGTCTTAACTTTTTATACTTATGCTTGTGACTTTTTATTCTAATTTGAGTAAGTTATGCTTATATAGTAGTCTTTTTTTGTATGTTCTGTTCTATTAAGGTTGAGTAATTATGCATATAGTCTTTTTTGTATCTTCATGTCAATGTGCTGACCTCACATTTTATTTATTTATAATTTTGTTCTTCTTATTTGGCATGTTGTTGCTTCTCCGGTGATTTAGAATCTAGATACAACGGTTTTGTAATTAGTTTAATATTGTTACTCTGTATTAAATCGCCATAGCTGCATATATGTAAATGTATAATATCTCCATCATGTTACCTTTTCTGGCCACGAGGAAGTGTTTAGAGCTTGTCTACTTCTTAAAAACCTTTATGTCTCTCCATCCGTCACTTGTTTTTAGGTGTATTTGAAAAATATGTTGCATGCCTTTGTAGATTTGTTCTGAAATTGTGCTCGGCAATTGTGGTTTATGCATCAGAGTTGATAGATTATTTTTGATTGATCACCAAACTTTCTTATGTTACTTATCAGCAAAAACTGATTGCTAACCTAGTGAAGATACAAAATGATGGGACTGTTGAAGTTGATCTAGAAAAAAGTACACTTGTTGCATCAGAATTGTTGGAGCTGCATTCTTTCGAAGTGTCAACAGTGAGTGGAAACTTAACTTCTGAAACAAAAAAGGCAATACCACGGTTACAAATTGTCATACTCGTGGTTGGAACTAGAGGTGATGTACAACCTTTCCTGCCCATTGCAAAAAGACTTCAGGCATGTTTGAATATTTCCATTCAATTCATTGGAGCACTAGAAACTTGAAATGTCAAATAAATGTGGTTCATGTCATTGCTTATTGAATCGGGGTTATATTTTGTTTCTACTATAGATTGCAAAAAATCTAGGATATGAATTTAATGTGAATAAAATTGTTGACATGTATTTTACTTTAATATGAGGCCTAAATTCGAATTTTGGGATAACACCTTCCTGGAAATCATGCCACTTGGACAGGCCTTACCCTCTGGTCTTCTGTAGTTTTACTGAGTTTTGATAGTCCAAGTTGAATCCGTAAGCTTATCCCAATTGATCTGCATGCTCTTTCAGTTTGATGAAGACCTGTTAGTAAGAAAATACCCAGCAATTTTGCTACTGGATTGTTAGGAAGATCCAAGTGTTATGTGTAGTTTCTTACTTTAGTAGTTCTAAGGGTTAAGATTTCACCTTCTTTTTACGTGTGAATGGAATTCTTGTTTACATCCCACAAACAGGTATCATCTTTTCATCATCTACCCAGTGTCCCTTATCTACTGCAAGCACTGTAAATTTGTAAGATGTTCCTCTCATATATAAACATGTAAATGACATCTCGGTCTTGTGAGATCGAGGACAATGAACCCAAGTCCTTTTTATTGCTAGTATCTTGTAACTTTCCTCCCTAAGAACTTTATCAACTTCTTGATACCATCATGACTGTGCCTTTTTTAAATGTAACACCCCAGCCTTGATATGCGACTCATCTGGGTGATTCAATGGTCAATGATTATAAGTCCTTGAGGTCATGGGTTCGAGTCGCGGAGGCTCCCTTTAGGGGAATAAAATACTGCTAGGAGTATTTAAGCGTGAGGGTGACACACTCAATAAATTCAAGGGCCCAGATGGGTTGCATGTCAAGGCTGGGACCTGGGGTGTTAGACTTCAACCCCAGTATACTTAACTTATTACTAGTACTACTTCTTGACCTTGACTTGTCTTAGTAGGCCTGTTGTTACTTCGACAAAAAACATAGCATATTATGCAGGCATTTATTTCATTTATATTGGCAATTACATTGTCAAGATACAGCTTGTAGATGTACCTAATTGCTGTCATGAGATTTGTAGTGATCACTTATTTGGAAGAATGCAAAATCAACCATTTTCCTACTACTGTCAATGAATTATATTCCCAACTGTTGCCTTTCATGAGTCCAGACTTTCTTATTACCAGAGATGATGAAATATTTCCTTGCAGGAGTATGGTCATCATATTAGGCTGGCAACTCATTCTAATTTTGGCACATTTGTGAAGTCCGCGGGTGTAGATTTCTATCCTTTGGGTGGTGATCCTCGTGTATTGGCAGAATGTAAGAGGTTCCTTTCTAATACTTCCATTAGTATCTAATTCATTGAATTACAATCTGTACTTTGTTTTTAACTTGGCCATAGAGCCTCTTTTACCTCATTCTCTTTTACTCACCAATTCAATTTGGTGTTAAGAAAACATAGGAGAATCCATGTTGTCTATCCTCTTGGTGCACAAATAAATTCACTTGTCTGAAGAGTATTTTTTGTAAAGGCCACCTTCAAAGTTTTATTGAAGACTTTTCCAGGATCAATATAGAAGATTTTTTGCTTTCTTTCCTCATGCTGTTTCTTCATAATGAATTTTCTTAAAATCATGCCACCAATGTTTATCAAGATAATGCATAAAATGAACAATATTTCTGGTTTTGACACTCCTCTAATATTGGCTCAGTTTCTCATTACTTGAAAAGTGGGTGAAATAATCACGTGTCTGTTTTAATCTTACATCTCTTCTCTTTTTACTAATTTTATATTTTTCTCATATATTACTATATATAAATCTAACCATGAGGCTTCTTGTAAAAATTTAGGCTTTTCGGAAAGTTGGTTATTTTTCTAGACATGTTACCAAAGTCTCTATGATCGATTGGTCAAGAGTTCAATCCTTGCCATTCCATCCTTGCTTGAGGGGCATGATAGATATAAAATAAAACCAATCGTGAGCCGTCACCTAAAGGTTTAAGTTTTAGTAGTGTTGGCTCTTGACATATACTAAATGAGTTATTTCAATAATAGATATGGTGAGGAATAAAGGTTTAATACCGTCTGGTCCTACTGAAATATCTATCCAAAGAAAGCAGCTGAAGGGCATAATTGATTCTCTTCTTCCAGCATGCACAGCACCTGATTTGGAAACTGGTGTTCCTTTTCGAGCTCAGGCTATTATTGCCAATGCTACTGCTTATGGTCAGTGGTTAGAAGAATATTGTATTATGCATTTCTTCATCTTATATCTTGCTTATTATTCACTTATTTGCTTATATTCAATTACTAATAATTCTTGTAACATATATGCTTATCAATTATCATATTTGATATTTGATCTTTCTGTCGTTAGCCTTGAGACTACCTCCAATTGATGTGTACCATTTGAATTTTGAACTTATACAATATTCATGGCATTGCCATATTAACATTGTATATTGTTTCAGCCATTATTTTTACCAAACATTTTCAACTGATTGACCCTAATGTTTGAGTCACAGACTCGCAATTGGCTACTTGGTAAGTTATAACAGAATCGAGTGCATTAGCATCTTGCACATTTACACTCAAGTAATTTTCAACAGTTATAAACATTAATATGGGCTTCAGCTTATATTTCCTTTGATCGTGAACTTAAACTTTTAGGTAGAAAGTAAAGCAAAATTAAGATCTTTGTAGTAATCAGTTTGGCAATAAACTGATTGATCAGTTATAAACCGAAGTATGAAGTTCAGGGACGACCATTTTCAAAGCATGAAAAATAGCAGTATTCTTTTGAAAATGTTGTTTATCAAATTCATAAGGGACTCTAAACTCTAAAACCAGGTTCCTTTCATTAAGCATGCATGTTTGTTTATTTTTTGATGTTTTGCAAATTTGTCTGGCTCATGTTTTTCAATGACTGAATTATATAGAACTATATCTTGTGTTCTGACTTGCAGGACATGCGCACGTTGCTGAAGCCCTTGGGGTGCCCCTTCACATCTTCTTCACAATGCCTTGGACGTGAGTTTAAATTGTTATATAACCATTGAGTGGAAATATTAACATTATGTCAATTTACATATGGAACAAAGAATCATAACAAGATATAGATTATTTCATGAACCCTTATTTGAAATAGTTAAATGTAAAACAGTGCAGATATCATGTATTAAGTACAACCAGGAATAACTGCTGCTTCAAATATTCGTATAAATGCAACGTTTTTCATATAAAATGATTATCCATTATTCAGTTGTTAAATAATGTGCATTATCTTTCAAGGACTACATAGTTGACCCTTTAAAATGTTGTGTTGCTTAGATTTAGAGAACAGAGGATACAGAATCAGATAAAAAATGTTGATCCGTTCTATCATTGATTTTGTTAATATTTGAGGGTGAGGGCATTAGCATATCAGTTATTCTCAGACATCAGAGAAACACTATTAGTCATCTCCTTAGCTTATAATTTATGGTTTAAAGGGGGAAGGATCAGGGGAGAGAGAGGCATTGAACCTTTCAAGTTTCATCTTTTTCTTTGTTAAAATACCTCCAACTTTGTATTCTAATAAAACTATAAAATGGTTTAACAACAATTACTTATTAACGTGATAATATAGGTTCTTTTGAATTTCTTTTTGAGTTAACTTCTTACATATAATTTTTTCAATAGGCAGGCCAACATATGACTTCCCACACCCATTGGCACGTGTTCCTCCGGCTGGTAATTGGGTATATACTTTGCTGCAACAATTTCTTGCTATCTGAATTTGATAATTTATTAAAAAGATTGCCAGATTAGTTTACCAGTAAACCTGTTTCATTATTTCGTCTCTGCTACCAGCTGTCCTATGTAATTGTCGATCTATTAATATGGTGGGGGATACGAGGAATTATCAATGACTTCAGGAAAAGGAAATTGAAGCTTGCTCCTATTGCATACTTCAGCATGTACCGTGGATCAATATCTCATTTACCAACTAGCTATATGTGGAGTCCTTATGTTGTTCCAAAACCAAATGGTATGCAAAAGGATTTATAGACAGTTACTTAATCTGATGTTTTGTTCTTTTTAAATGAATAATCATTTTGTCATTTAAGTCTTCTACGAATGAGATAAGTTCAACTGTCATTACTTTCAAGAGTAGCATTAGTTGCACAGCAGCTTTTTACTTGGAGATGATTTGAGATATATTATTGAGCTGTGAATATATGAAGTTTTATGTGCTATGATTTTATAGTTTGATATGTTTTCTAATCTCATTTCGTAAAGTTTTATCAAGGAGGGTTTCGTAACTGCTGTGTTTAAAAAATGATTTCATTTAACTCTAAATCATATTATCATATTAAGTGCAGGACACATTTTCTGTTGATAATATCATTATTTCTACATGTGCTGATAGACATGTTTTGCTTTCTGTCTTAACTTAAAAGTGCTGCTACCAAGACTAACGAAGTTTAACAAATTTGCAGACTGGGGCCCTTTAGTTGATGTTGTTGGTTATTGTTTCTTAAACCTTGGATCAAAATATCAACCGCGAGAAGATTTTGTTCAATGGATTAAAAATGGACCCAAACCATTATATTTTGGGTTTGGGAGCATGGTATGTAATTTTCACTTGAATTAAGTCATTTTATATGGACAAATATGTGGTTAGTAACTTTTTTGTTTTGTTTTAATTTTTGCGTTCTGGATTTCACGTGTACTACTACGAACTTATAGGTGTTTAATATTTACTAAATTATTGGGAGGCCATACTCGCATCTTTATTTGAAGCAAACAAAATGGTTTCTTTGTCCAAGTCATATTTAGATTGTAGTACTACTTTAATTTCACTCTATCATTTGAATTGCTACTCAAGTTATTGTTCATCACATAGCCTTTGTTCAATGGTGTAGAACAAGAGATGGAACCAAGGGAAATATCCAAAATTCACGAAAATTTTCGTGACCTGTTAAATTTGGAAATTCTTGATCTGTGTTCTATGGGGTGACTTGGCATATTGATCTGACTAGAGGCTTTGAGTTTATATAATAGAACCAACATAACTATTTATATGTGTATATGCTAGAGCTAGCGAGTCGACATTTTATGCCTTTATTTATACCATTATCAAACTTTTAAAACATTTTTGAGTTCTCTAAATGAAAATGCTGTGTTTTACTTGTTAGACTATTGAAGATCCTAAAAGAACTACTGATGTTATAATGGAGGCACTTAAGGATACTGAACAGCGGGGAATTATTCATCGGGGATGGGGGAATCTCGGGAGTCGTAAGTATTTTCCCTCAGTTCTGTTCCTCCCTCATCTTTCCTTTTTCCATATAGTCATTGTTGTTAAGGATCTTATAGTATTTGATTTTGAGTTCCATGATCTGTCATTTGTTAGTGTCAGTGCCATCGAATAGACAGAAGACAATATGGTTAATACTAGCATTTCCTCTTCTGTTTATTTATTTCTCTGCTTTGTTAATTTTCTTTCTTTTACATTTTTATGAATTTGCATATAGAATATAGCAGATCAGTTTCACTTGAGAGTTATTTGATTGCTTTTCTCATTCTTTTATGTCATTTTTTTCTTTGGAGTCTGAAATTCTCCTTTCAGGGATGAGTGATGAACTATAAGATAACATGCAGTGATTCTACAAAATTTTGATAATTTTTCTTTACTTTACAAAGGAATACAAACATAGTAATATTGTAAAAACTCACTATCTAGAGTAATAATTAATAAAGAAGTGCTGAAACTAACACCTAAATGCTAAAGCATAGAGGTTGAATATTTCAGCACATATTTGTAAGAAAGTAAAATTATGCAGAGACAGAAGAGAGAAACTGAAAATGTAACTGAACCTATTTTATTGAAAAATGATTGTTTTGAATCAGCCACAAGAGAAAAGAATCCTATACATATAATGGTCAATTTGTACAGCTCGCACAAGCCCTAACTGCCTCTGCTGACTCATCAGCTATGAAGCACTAATACCGATACGAGTATCGGATACGTATCCAGAAAGTATCAGATTTATAAATCTTTTATTTTTTCAAAAAAATAATAATTTTGATACACTATGAGTACGTATCGATGAAGCATCATAGAGTATCGGCATCGGATATGTAATGGATACGGATTCATGAAAGTTATTGAAGTATCAGTGCTTTATAGCTTATCAGAGACAGTTGCAGATCAATCCTAATCCTACTGCACTCTATCATTTACAGTGTGTTCATACTCTAATAATATTGATATTATCACAATGTTAGCCCACTCAAATACATTTATATATCTCGTGTACATCTAAGGCATGCTTGCAGAATCTTCCTTTTCGTATAAGTTATAACCACCAAGTTGTATAATATTTTCTTTAGTTTGATACACCTAAAGTTGCATGATGTTTTACATTATGTAGTGGAAGAAGTTGATGACAACGTTTTCCTTCTTGAGGAATGCCCTCATGACTGGTTGTTTCCTCAATGTTCTGCTGTGGTGAGTTCCATCTACGTTTTCTCGTCGTCGATCATTTGGAAAAGTAGAAATTTTTTTGGAGGGTGCCATAGTGATTTACATTTCATTTATAGTTTAATACCTTCACTATAATTGTTTCCTAATAGCAAGTCCCACTTAAAAAAAAGGTGACTCGGTGCACGAGGCTGTCACTTAGTAGGGTCTGGGTAAGGTAAAGTCCTGACTATTTGTGAAAAATTGTTTCCACAGAAGCAAAAAGAAAGAAATGCAAGGGGGTTGATTTGGAATGTTCACTCACATATCTAATCACAAAATAAAGACAAATTAACTGATGATGTTATGGCACAAAATTGCAGGTGCATCATGGTGGTGCTGGAACCACAGCCACAGGACTGAAAGCTGGGGTATTGTTCAATAGTGTTGTACAAGAGATATTATGTGGTTATAAGAATTATAAGCATTCATATATTGTTTTCTTTTTTCTCTAATTTCAAGATCATAACTTGCAGTGTCCTACAACCATTGTTCCATTCTTTGGAGATCAATTCTTTTGGGGAGACAGAATATATCAGAAAGGGCTGGGACCTGCCCCAATTCCCATATCTCAACTCAGTGTTCAGCATTTATCAGATGCCATCAAATTCATGCTCCAGCCAGAGGTAATTTCAAACTCTATGAATAAGCAATTAAACACTTGATGATGAATTGAAATAATCTGGAATAGCATTCATCATGTAAATGATAGGATGATAATAACAATCTACTAAGAATGCTATAAAATTACTCTTTTTTTGGTACTATCAACGGTATCCTACCCAATGGGTAAGGAACGAATCCATTTTGGGTGCGTGATTGCCTCTCCCAACAAGTATGGCTCGAACCCTTAACATTTTGCTCTTTCTAAGGATCTAGCATGCCTTATACTGCTAGACCAACAACTTGTTGGTACTATAAAGACTAAATTACTCAGTTCCTAACAAAGATAAAATAAAGAATAAATTATTTATATGTCATTGCTTGATTTGATGAATAGTGAATACAACTATGGATAACTATATACAAGTGGCAAATTCACAATGACTAAGAGTACTCTAGAGCTTCAAGTAATAAACTATACCAATTATTTAGTTGTTGTCTAAATACCAATACAAACAACTATCCTATTCCTTTCCTAATGAAATATTAACTAATAATCTATCAATAACTTATCTTAGTTTGGGAAATACAGATGATAAATTATTGGATATAGCATTAACCGAGCTTTAATTCCACTAATTGGAAATTATACCTTCTGATATTTAAAACCATAATGTGATACTGATACTTTTGGTTTACAAAGTCATATTATAGTAACAAAAATTCTTCAGGTGAAATCTCGAGCAATGGAAATTGCCAAGTTGATTGAGAATGAAGATGGTGTTACTGCTGCAGTTAATGCATTTCACCGCCATCTACCTCCGGAGCTACCACTGCCAACTCCATCTCTAGTGGAGGAGCTCCACCCAAATCCTTTGCAGTGGTTTTTTCTCCAACTTGGAAACTGTTGCTCTGTGCTTTGTGGTGGTGTATAAGTGTTTGGTTTTCACTATATTTAATTCTATTCATTACACAATTATATATTGTGGGGCTCCCCTTTTTTAGAATGGTAGCATAGTATTTTGTTTATATTCTATTCTATTCATTGTCTTATGCGATAGGTTAAAGTAAAAAACTTGGCAAACAACCTCTGACTTTACTGAAGGATGTTAGTTTATTTTATATATGAAAGCAACTTATATGGGGAGAGTGTATAATTCTTGTGCTCTAGCAGGTAATATGAGGATTAAGTAATGTTGGAATATATATTATTATATGAAGTCTCACACTGGAAAAAACTAAGCTTATATATTAAGTTCTTATGGCATGTATAAAGTATAAGTAGGTCATGGGCCTTGGACTTATTAGTGTTCTAAGCATGTAATCCTAATATTTTGTAATAATATATTTGATATCCGAGGATGTAGGCATTGAACTCGGTTAACAAATTTTCTTTTATTGTTCTATTTAATTATGTTGTTTATTTGATTATTTGTGTTCATGCAGAAAATCTATTTGGATGCACCAAACATTCTTTTCTCTCTCTCTCACATTTTATTAGTCCATAAACACTTCACACTGAATTCTAGAAGGTCATTTTTGCACAAGTAAGATAAAAATCACATAAATAGGAAGGATTTAATATTTACACATTAATATTGTAAGTATTTTTTATACTGTTAGCAAATAATATATAATTCATATGCTAATAATTATTAGTTCTTAACTAAAAATAATACAAATTAATAATGAATGATGTATTGATGGTATATAGATATTAAACTCTAAAAAGAAAAAGAATGGGTGAGTTCTATATAAATTAAAGGGCAAGAGACCCAAATTGCATTTGATAATTCTATGTATCATGTGAGAATGCCATGCATAACATGATGTTGGATAATGTCCGACGGATGTGATGGAAAATTTATCTTTGTGCAACACAAATGATGAAAATTGCCCAAAAAAATAAATTAAAGGAAGAAAATAAAGTATTTTTCTTATTAAAAGATGATTATTTCTTCTAGCTATTAAAATTAAATGTTTTATTTAATTATTTTTTATAAAAATATTTATAAAAATTAAAAAAAAAATAACACACATGTCATAATTTTAGATTTTAATGGCAAAATGAGATAATTTATCTTTTGGTATGAATTGGTATTTTATTCTTATAAAAGAATGGAGTAAATATGCATTTAAAAGCTAACATGTTATTAACATAGGTGACGCTACACAAAAATATGAAGTAGTTGACATTTTGGTATGATTAAGAGTGTCCTCTTATTTCATGGGTAAAAAAACTAATTCATTTTGTGTATATAACTATTTTTTTTAACAAAGTCGCTCACAAAAAATTGACTTTTAATATAGTATAATATTAATAACATATTTTTAATTGACTTTTAACCTAATGAAATTATATTTTTTAGCATTTAATTTATCTCACTTTCAGTGAAGTGCTAGTTTAGATTTTTTTTGTTTTTTTGTACAGACAAAATTATAAGGAACAAAGTTATTTTGACTCCAATGATAGCAACTTCTTTTGCATTTACCGTTTCTCATTTTCAAATCAACAACAAACAACATTGTTCGATACAAACGAGGCTCTCCCTCCTAAATCTCAAATTTAGAGGTCATTTTTCCAACCTCCATTCTCATATATCCATACCCACGATCTTCTCAAAAATCTCACACCCTTTCTTCTTCTTCCTTCTTCTCCAACTCCATCATCACCATTTTTTTCTCTCTCTCTTACAATGTCTCATGTTGTAGCCACGGGATCCATTCAGAGCACCCTTTTGTCCCCTGATTCTGGATCTGCACATGAAAGGGCTCAAAACCTCTTAAAGCCTCCAACTTTTTCTTCCATGGTGTTCCATTCAGAAGGGAATAAGTGTTCCATGTTGGAATTTCTGACAATTTATGGGTCACAAATATAATTCTATAATTGTATAATTGTGTTATGGCCATTATCTAATTAGCCAAAATATAAAATGATCTTAAGTAATTAATTTGGTGGCTAAGGCATATGTGTCATGAAATAATAATAAGTGTAGATACGACAATTTCTGATTTGATGAAGGACTGAATCAGAATTATTGCAACTAAAGTAGTAACCACTACGAGGTTACTTTTATGGGTTATGGTCTCATTTGTAGAGCAACAGGTTTTCAAGTGTAAAGGTGGAGGAGAATAAGATAGGATGAGAATAGTGTTATCCAGAATAGGATAACACTATCCACTCATCCATAAGGGCTTATAAGGCATAAGGATAAACCTCCTCCAACAAACCTCAACACAACACTTTTCAGAAACTAAGGTATTCTCTCATTCCCCTCTAGAGAGAACTAAAGGAAAACCGTAAGACGCTCTATCGTTTGGAAGATCATCGCACCCAAGGTATGTTCTTCATTTTCACCATGAACTCATTTGGGTTTCTTTGGTCTGGACCATGGATGTTCCATTCAGGTGTATGTATGGGTAGGTTGTGGGAACAAAGCCATGGTCATAAGGACTTCCGCATTCACTCTATGGATTTCGAATGGAGAAGGAATTTCTCCAACATTCCAAAGTTGGCTTCTACCAAGATAGTGTGTACTATTGGTCCTTCTACCAACACCAAGGAAATGATATCGAATCTGGCTGAGGCTGGAATGAATGTGGCTCGCCTCAATATGTCTCATGGAGACCATGCTTCTCATCAGAAAGTCATTGACTTGGTTAAAGAGTATAATGCACAAGCCAAGGACAATGTCATTGCAATTATGCTTGACACCAAGGTTAGTTCTTCCCTCAATTATTCCTTTTCATTATATTTCCATTTATCACAATTTAGCATTGGACTTTAAGTTGGTGGTTGGTGTTCCTATGTGTTGAAATGGAGTTGTCGGTATCTGAGTTGCCTTGCTGAATTTGGGAAGTCGCCGACTTTGGACCGCCTTGAGCAGGTACATGAAAAGGCACTCTGACGCTCAAGGTAGTATTTATAGGAGTGTGCTTAGATAGAAGCAAAGAGAATATCTTAATGTTTCCTTATGAGTGACTTAACCTATTTATACTAAGGTGAAGTGGATTGTAGTCCAAGGGGAGGTGTCATCATTGTGCTCGGCATGGTAGTCCTGACAATGTTGTGGATTTGGACTACCTTTACCCGTGTGGGCAATGTGAACTTGTGTTGTTCATGTGGCATTATTTTGCCTTTGGCGTGATTGAAGGTCTTCCATCGTAGCAAGTGCCGACCAGCCCTGTCATGTCGTTGTTGTCATTTCCTTTGGCTAGTTCGGCCTTCTGGGCACACTCGACAATAATATAGACCAAATAGTGTCTTCCCAAGCATGATCGACATACGCGTAGACCGAATTGCATATACCTGGTAGTTGGCCTCTGTTCGGTCATGATTCCGAGGTGGAACAGTTGCCCTCAGTCGGGCGTATCAGCAGACTTGAAACAGTTTTGGTTAGCTGATCCACTCTAGGTAGGACTTTGTCAAGAAGACTCTGGGTAATTTAACGCAAACATACTATCAGTTCATTCAACCTTGACCCCTCTTTGGTTGAGTGTTTTTAGGTGAGAATATTTTCAATATCCGACAAATTTTGTTGATTTGAGTAGTGTTTTTTCATCTTTCACAAATTTGGTTCACGCGTGCGGTGCTTAATACATTGTTGGTCAGGAATACGTTGCGGTGCTTAATACATTGTTGGTCAGGAATTGTCTCGCTTTTTGCACAGCTTGCGCATGCAATTGTCTCTTCATCTATCAAGTAATACTTCTCGCTTTGGTCTTTGTGCCCACCATTAAATTCAAAGCAAATGGTGGTTGAGTGTTCGAGGCATTAATGAGCCATTTTGGGGAGTTGATGGGTAGTATTGGGCTCAACTTCTCCTTTGGCCCTTATAAATAAGGATCCACCCCTTCTTCCTCACTTCTTTACCTTTCCTTTCGTCTGCTCTTGAAACTTCTGTCTTTTTGCAACCTGCCTTTGCTTTCATTGCTCTTCCGCCTTCATCAAATCCACCACCGGAAAAGTTTAGGTACACCTATTCTTTTTAGCCTCATTCTTTCTTTCATTTGAGATGGTGAGGATAGTGCCTTTGGAGGATAGATAGCTCCGTGGAGGTCCATCCTGGTCCTCTTCCTTCCTTTCCACCGTGGTCCTGATGATAGCGATGAGCAAGGTTTGCGTCGTCTACTCCTAGCTCTAGTGGTGGATCAAATTACTTCTCTCGTGGGGCACCTCGTTTGGTGAGGAGCTACTGTAAGGAACTCCCATGAGTCTTATCAAGAATAGGCACACCGGGAGAGGTGGACAACTACTTTGTCTTGGCTCCAGGCAACAACAGTCAGGTGTGTTTGGACTTACGTTTTGAGGACGACTACCAATTATTCTTCATGTACAAGACCTACCTCTAGAAGATTGGGCTTTGTCTCCCCTCGAATGACTGGCAAATGGGTATCTTGGCTCATATGCATGTGGCACCCTCTCAGCAGCACCCTATCTCATGGGGTTCATTCGGGCCTTTGAGCTGTTCTGCCAAGTTCACTAACTTCCTTGCGCGTCCAACTGTCTCGGGTCTTCCATAGCACCAACAAGGACAAAGAAAGGGCTGCAAGGCATGGATGAACTTGCACCGTCTCTCTTCAGCCCCTTCGAAGGGTCTTACAAGGCGTAGAAGACCATATTTTTCAAGGTGGAGTTGCAGCCCAACCGGGGGTCTTGGGTATTTGGGTCGGACAGGATGCCCAAGTTCCCCTAGTACTAGAATGAAGGCCATCACCTCATAAACTATAAGCAGTATAACTATGAGGATAGTGATTTGGAAGAGCAGGAGAAATTGGCCGCCGAAGAGATGAAGATTTGGATCGATGTGTCGGCGGTCATCCCATGTGCACTTGGTCAACTTTAATTAAACTTATTAGCTAATTATTGGGAATGGGAAGTTAGCAACTGATCATTAGGATGTAAGGTATCTATTGGTTAGTAGGCTGTCAGATAGCTTCTAGTTAGCTCCTAATTAGCCCCTTGATTACTTTGTTTACTGATTGCAATCAAGCTATGAATAAGATATCAGGTGTGCAGCTTATAACCTTATACACACAATTTCTACCGAACATTTTTTTCAAATGATGAAAGAGTACTTGTTTTTGTGTTATCTGATAAATACCTTCCTGTCTTCAGGGTCCTGAAGTTAGGAGTGGGGATTTGCCACAACCAATCACATTAAATATCGGTCAGGAATTTACTTTTACTATTCAGAGAGGTGTTGGAACTTCAGATTGTGTTAGCGTGAACTATGATGATTTTGTCAATGATGTCGAAGCGGGGGACATGCTTCTTGTTGATGATACAATGATCAACTAATGTATTAAATGTTCAAATTACTTATAACTTTGTGCTATGATCATGGATGGACAATTCAGAGTACAAACATTATAGTTTTTATCTTCCGTTTCTTTATGTTTATTTGAAAAGTATGTCCTGCAATGATCTGTTTATGTAATCTCCTGAGACTACACTTTCGGTAAATATATGTTATCACTGTATTTTGATCTGTTTATAAACATATCTCATTTATGCTCTAGGTTAACAATGCTTCAACCAACTCTGACTCTTGATGGTATGATGTCTTTCTTGGTTAGATCCAAGACACAAGATTCTGTGAAATGTGAAGTTATTGATGGAGGAGAGTTGAAGTCAAGGCGACATCTGAATGTTAGAGGAAAAAGTGCAACACTACCTTCAATTACTGGTTAGAGCTTTATTCTTAATCCCATTCTTGATGATTTCAATTACTGTATATCTCTTTGCCCATGTGTCAGTACTTGGTTGCTCTTGATCTTATTGTGGTTTCCTGTGGATTTTCTGCAGAGAAGGATTGGGATGATATCAAATTTGGAGTGGATAACCAGGTTGACTTCTATGCTGTTTCCTTTGTTAAGGATGCTGAAGTAGTTCATGAACTGAAAAATTATTTGATAAGTAAATATGTAAAACATCTTAATATAGTTCCAAATATATATGATTAGCTTGCTATTTAGATTTTGAATATGATAAGTTTCCCATTCAATGCTGCAGGCTGTGGTGCTGATATACATGTTATAGTAAAAATTGAAAGTACAGACTCTATACCAAACTTGCATTCAATTATCACTGCATCGGATGGGGTGCTAACCTAATTCTTGCATTATTTCTTCATACTTGCTGCTTAGTTTTTCGGTAGTGTGGATGATTTAGAGTACTGTAAATACAATCTTCTTTGAGCTTGAAAGTATTTGCCGAGTGTGTATGGCTAGACTGATAGAGGGTGAAGTATTTGTGTTCCGGCTGTTGATGTTAACCTGTCTACTTTTGCCTTCATGTTTAGGCCATGGTTGCTAGAGGAGATCTTGGTGCAGAGCTCCCTATTGAGGAGGTTCCTCTTTTGCAGGTAAACTTGTTGTGGCAAAAAATATGATAATTATCAATTTTATGATTTTGCATAATAGACATCAATTTGAGCCCGGCTTTAATATCCATAATGCTTGATAATTTAGGAAAATATAATCAGTTTGTGCCGTAGCATGGAAAAGGCTGTTATTGTGGCTACGAATATTCTGGAAAGCATGATTGTTCACCAAACACCGACTAGAGCGGAGGTGTCAGATGTTGCCATCGCTGTTCGAGAAGGATTTGATGGAATAATGCTTTCTGGAGAAACTGCTCATGGAAAGTAAGTAACTGTTTCTCATTGAATAATTCCTCTGTATAAACTTTAGAAACATCACTGATTAAGGCCCTCGAAGACATATCGGGGACTTAACTAGTAATGTTGTGAAAGTTTATACGGAAGCAAGGGTGTGGGCTGATGCTGTGAAAATAGTGCACTTCATTGATTGTTTGTTTTTTATTATCAAGCCAGAAGGAATCATTAAATTATCATAACCCAGGTTCCCGCTAAAAGCTGTGAAAGTAATGCACACTGTCGCATTACGGACCTAAGCCACCTTACCTGGTGGTCAATTGCCTCCTAATATTGTTCTAAGTGTTCGAGGTTTAATCATTATGCTGCCATGATGACTTCTTTTATCCATTGCACTCTCCTCCTTTGATTATCGGTACTGAAATGTGTAGAAAATTTTCATTCAGTTCTGTGTAGAACCACATGAGCGAGATGTTTGCGTACCATGCAACCATGATGTCTAACACCCTTGGAACCTCGACTGTCGTCTTTACTAGAACAGGTTTCATGGCTATTCTACTGAGCCACTACCGGCCTTCTGGCACCATATTTGCTTTCACGGACGAGTGAGTTCCTTCCTCCTTTCTCTTGTCAATTTCTTGGATTGTTTCTGATTTTACGTCTAATACAGCTTTATCATCAACGTAACATTTTTGGTCATGCAGGAAGAGGGTACAGCAGAAGTTGGCTTTGTATCAAGGAGTCTGTCCTATATACATGGAATTCTGTGATGATGCCACAGCGACTTTCACCAGAGCCTTGGATCTGCTGCAGGTAATGTTTGGAGACCTATACAGTGACGGAGATGTTAAGGAACCTGGTTCATTGTACTTTTAGCAAGTAACAGGATAAAGTACTTTAACCCCTCTATTTCTGATATTCATATTTGTTTCTCTATGCATTATTTACCTGTGCAGAAACAAGGAATGGTGAAGGAAGGAGAAGTAGCACTTGTACAAAGTGGCTGGCAACCTATAAGGAGGTTCCAATCCATTCACAATATCCAGGTCCGAAAAGTGTAAAACAAAAACAATAATGGAGAGTGGCCACTACTTATTAAGTTTCAACACACTAAAATAATGGAGAGTGGCCACTACTAATTAAGTTTCAACACGCCAAGTTATATTTTATTAGAAGAGCATTTTCGTAGGATAGAACATTATGACGTTGTTCGATCTATGTAACCGATTTCACCTGTTAGGATAAAGATTTTGTTGTTGTTTGTTTAACATATTAATGCTATTTCGGGTGTTTACGTGGTTTAGTGTTTTTTGGTTGTTTGTTCCTTCGTAGGTTCCAAAGACATCATCTTATGAAGCATAAAAGTACATTCATATGGATATAGGACATGTTTGGGGATAGCACTAAATTCTGAAAATTATAAAGAAATGAACTATAAAGAAATGAACATTGATATCATATAGAAAATTTAATAAAATAATATAATTTTGCGTAAGAACGTTTGTTTAAGATGACATTGGTCTGGATGGGTCCGGGTAATGCATTACCCTGATCTGCTCTGTTGTTTCATTTTTGAACTTAGACTCACCCCAGACTCGTACTAATACTTACTGGGTTTGTTACCTACGGGTCCTTGAGTACCCAATTGATCTATGGATACCCTCAAAATCAAAAAACATTAAAAATGATTGGGGTCATTTATGTAATTATGTGTTTGTTTCTTACAATCATATATATAATTTAGCTAATTAACAAGAGAAAAATTATAAAACATTTAAAGTTTTAAATACATTTTAAATTAATTATTTTAACATTATGATATAAAATTAATTTAGTAAGAATTGTTCAATCAATAAAATATTGAATTATACATATCAATTGACAATATAACAACACAATATAACAATTACATTAATGAATTAACAATATTATATATATATATATATATATAAAGAAGGAATAGTAGCTTCGAGTATCCATGAGTCTGAGTATCTCATTACCCGAACCCAATTATGATAAATGAGAGACAACTATATACTCTAAAGGGATTAGATTTGATGAAAGATATAAAATGTGGAGCTTTGATGTTTGTGAGAAAATAACTCAAAGTAAGTACTAAGAAGTAAGAAAATTGGAATGTGGTAAAAAATAAGAATAAAACATCTCATTATCAGGATATAAGTAATTTCTTTCGACCATTAAAATTATAACATATGTCTCATTTAACAATTTTTATAAAAATATTTCTAAAATCTAAAAAAATGTACACATGTCATAACTTTAGTGACTGAAAGATATGATTTATCTTCTGATACGGGGAGATAGTTTATTCAAAATAGTTGGGAAATTGTTCAATTTATTGAATTTTATTTTTCAAATTTTTAAGCTATAATTGGATTGATATTTTTATTCAATATAAATTTAAATATTACCTATTTTGAAGATTTGTATAAATTGATATTAAATTTTTAAAGCTTTTAAGTTTATAAATTTTTATTTAAAATCCTAATGTATTTCCATGCAACATTTAAACTCATAGTTCTATTGTATATATAAATGGATGTTTTTTTTCTTTGGTCCCTAAAGGCATCAATCAAGATGATCAAGTTCATTTCTTACTGTATGTATATAAATGTGATAAATTATAAAGATCTTGGTCTCATGGCACATGAGTTTGGAGATTGAGATCATTGAATGAATCTCTATTGGAAATTTCAAAAATTTAAAGTCATGTAATAAGGCAATTAGGCATTTCATATTCTTAAGAAAACAAATTCATTCATATTTATGGGTCTATATAGAAAACCAATGCAACATTATTTTTTGTTTTTTCAATTCTACACTTACATAACTTATAAGAGAGTAAATGAATTAATATTCCATTTGTTTTATATCATTAATGATGGTTTGAATGTGAAATTTTGGGGACCAGACCTCTACTTCTATAGACCATTAATGATGGTTTGAATTCTTGTAACAAGGTTAAGAGCAAATAAGATAAACCAAAACATTCATGAAGAAACTTATGATTTGAAAGGTGGCTAGTCTCTTATTTTTTGTGACAAGATAATACACTAATTCAATTACTTAGAATCATGCACAACAACTACATTGAAAGACTATTGGGTAATAGGAGGTAAATAACCAAAATCTATGCAGCACTTAATTGTCTGATGGATAATATCTTCAAGTCCATGCTTGTAGCTAAAACCCAAATCTATTAACTTCTTTGAGGAAATCTCACAAGGAACTTTATCATAATTGTTCTCAGCAATACTGCATGTGTATATTAACATAAGAATAATAGATTCAATGTAAATAATATGTACAGAGATAAAGTATATCTATTGATGCTTGGAGGAAAGAACTTTACCTTTTTATGTTTGAGTAAGAATATTCTTGGCCAAGAAGATTAATCAAGATAGACAATGGACTAGTCTGGCTTCTGCATATGTATCTACCTTCTGCTTTAGCATGCTCCATCAAGAATATATGGGCTCTGCATATGTCTTCAATATGAACTGAAGCAATTGATCCCATTCTTGCATTTACAGCAGCTAATATCTTGGATAACTCAGTTTCACCTAAACATAAGATAAATATAGTCAATCATGGTCACATGATAATTAACTTATAAACTCAAGTAGATTTTAAGCACATAAAGTTAATGCGGTATAGCGTATCAATTACGGACAACATCATGTGATGTAGCTATAATATTGTGGTTACAATGACCACCATAACCGCACACCATAATTATAGTGTGACACCAAATCACAATCGTGCATTTGCATCGAACCGCAGCACAACTGCATTAGACCGCAACACCGCAATGGCTGCAATCGCACTACAATGGCCACAATGACTGCATTTGTAGTATCGACAACAGTGACTGCAACCATAATTTAAAACATTGATGCAACATCTTCTACTGAGTAACATAGTCTTCACACATGAATGATTCAATCAAAAGCTATGGATAAATAACTTGTACTTAAGTACATTGATGGTAACATTACCTGTGATTGGTGACAATAGGACTTTAACACTTGATGGCACACAAGTAGTGAAGAATGGGCCTCCAACAGTGGTAGTTATGACTGATACAAGATCTATGCCATTCTCTTTAGCAAACTTAAATGCTGCTTCTTCTGATAGAAGCTTTGAAAGCACATAAACCTACCATAGTGGAAAAAAAAGGTCAACTATTCAATTTCTGTGTACAATTTAAGCAAGGCATAATGGAATATATTTCTTACCCATCCACTTGCTTTTTTACTCCATACATGGTCAATATCTACTTGGCAAGATTCATCAACAATAGATTTCCACTTTCCATTTCTATCTTTGGCTGTGATAGTACTTATAGAAGATGTGAAAACAAATCTTTTCACAGAATTGGACTTCAAGCATGACTTAAGAAGGTTCAAGGTTCCTTTGATTGAAGGATCAAGTATATTGGTTTGAACATAGTCCTCTATAAGTTGAAAACAAGGCACAAGTAGTCTTAATTATTAAGTAGTAACCATTCCATAAAATGTGAAAAAAGCAATGTGCATTTCAATTTTCATGAAAGCATTATGGTCATGGCATTACCAATGTTTTCTTTGGTGTAATCAACATTGAATTTCATTGAAGCTGCAACATGGAAAACTCCATCACAACCCTTAACAGCCTCATCAAAGCTTCCTTCATCATACAAGTCTGCTTTGAAAAGTCTCAACTGCTCACCTCCACTCCACCATGACAGAAGGTGGATTGACTTTTCTGTTACATCAAAACAAGATAAAATCAAACATTTCTTGTAATACAAAAATACCAGTATGCTCACCTTCAAATAAACCAATAATAATTGTATAAGAAAACCTAGGATAATATTTATAAAGGAACAAATGATTAAATATTTTTAATCATTTTTTAAATATCAATCTCATATATATTAGTTTACCGGAGTATGACTTATTCTTACACTAGAATAATTTATTAATTTTTTTTATTTTAGTTTCACAAGTATTTTAATTCATAAACTAGAGTTAATTAAGTTTTATATTTTTAATTGTTAAGTTATTAGTTAATAAGTCATAAGTTATTTATATTGTAAAATATATACTTATATTTTTTTGCTGTATTTCATTTTTTAAAATACACTTGCTCGGATACTTGCTATTTAATTAGTAAATTATAAATTATTAATCACAGTCAAAACAAGCGGATAATATTAGTACAAATAAAAAAAGTGAAAGATAGTGACAATGTGGAATAAAATATAATCCGAAAAATAAAATAAGTAGAATAAAATTACATAGCCTACCACCTACTTAATACCCGAATTGGAAAAGGGGAAGGATAGGAAAAATTTATTAAAAATGAAATTGCTTTCTTGAGTAAATATTTGGTCCATCAAAATTTCTGCGTCTAACAATTCCATCCCTTGAAAATTGAAAACCAAAATAGCTTTAAAAAATACCAAACGAAGTTAAATTGCTTATTTTAAACATTTTTATGATCACTGACAAAAATTATTTTAACTTTACATTACGGTATTTAAATACTAGTTTGGACTTTTAATTTTTGAAAATAAAATTAGTATACACAACTTTTGTAAGGATTAAAGTGGATTTTCAATCTATTATTTTTTTTAAAAGATACTTGTCCACGAGATATACTAACAACAAATGTTTGATGACATAAAAGTGATTGGTTGATGTTGGAGTGGATTTTGCCTCTAGTGAATTTCACATGTGAAATAACAAATTCAAATCTAAATTCTTTGATTTGAGGAGAGCTTAATCTTATTATGATAACTTCCTTTACCTTATGTCACATGAATCTTTTCTTCAGTTTATGATTTTTTAAGGGCAACCATAAAAACTCAACATCAAAGTTAAACTTTTAATTCTAATCAGACCCCATATTCATTCCCCCCTCACCACAAAAGAAAGACAATTTGTGTCAAAGGTGAATATGCATGATGAATTGATAGTCTTCTAAAATGCACTCTTGATTGTTACAAGCGCGACTATCACAACCTATGCAAGTGCCCAATGTTTTGGTGTGCGTGAAAGGGTCCTTCCCAAAAATAGACAAATTCTTTTATTAAGAACACATACAAGACTCATCACCCAAAAAAAAGAATAATGGTAACCCTACAAGTAATCCCTCTAGGTTTAAAGATCACTAGAATGAATTTTATCACGATTATAAAAGTAGATATCCAAAATTTACTCTAACACAAGGATGGTTAAGAAATTTTCTACAAAACTTAAACAATACACCATGTCAAATCTTGATGACATAAATGAATAGGTAAAAATACTATACATATTTTCTTCATTTCATAGGTTTGAAACAATAATTTAAATTGTGAACCGCATTATGATCCAACTACGATATTACGGTTATAGTGGCCACCACAATCGCATTAAATCACAATTATAAGGTGACACTAAATCACAATGATATGGCCACAGCGCAATTATGTTGGGTCATATTTTGGCTACATCAGACTGCATCAAATTCAACAATTTTTTTATCATAAAAAA
Organism: Lupinus angustifolius; assembly: GCF_001865875.1. Classification (NCBI taxonomy): domain Eukaryota; kingdom Viridiplantae; phylum Streptophyta; class Magnoliopsida; order Fabales; family Fabaceae; genus Lupinus; species Lupinus angustifolius. Next base: position 9,746,933 of record NC_032021.1, read on the forward strand.
ATTCATACGAAATGGCCATAATCCACATCAAAACAATTACAAAGACCACAATCATAATAATCAAAACTGTGGCAGCTACCACAATTTATAACACTGATTCTAAACAACTATCTTAAACTAGTTTTGATCTCTGACTTACTAAAACAATTAAGGGAAGAAGAGTGTGGAAGAAGAGTGTCACTAACCAGGATCTCTAACAGTGGCATGAACAGTGTACCCTCTTTGAAGAAGAGCTGCCACAAGCCATGAACCAATAAACCCTGTGGCTCCAGTAACGCAGTAAGTTGCATTTGGACCAACTTCTCCTATGCTCTTCACCCCCTCAACTCTCTCCTCCATTATTCTCTTCCTTCACTCTTTGCAACCAAAGCAAAATCCTATAAATTAAACCAAGCTGATTAATGGTATTTAATATTTGATAAGATCACATTTTTATATGAATGAAGTTATATATGCTATCAGTTGGAACAAATATATGACATATATAAATATAATAAATATATGATGTTTAATAAAGTGCCACATTTATGTATAGTACAATTTTATTCATAGTCACTAAATCATTTATTTGTCTTATTTATATATAAGAGTTAAAAATAGAGAGGACTTAGAGGAGATTCACTTAGAGTAATTTATAAAAACTTAATCTACATTTTAATTATTCATTTTGTGAAAATCAAATGGATTAAAGTATAAAGGGTAATAATGTTATAAATTAAATAAATTACGCATCTCATTTATTAGAGTATTATGAATTTATGATCTAGAAACATCTGTACCGAGTTTGCCTTTTATGGTAACTGATATGAAGACAGAATAAATTTTACAAATGTTATTTTGTTTTCATGCATGGTTGTCAATTGGTATGAATTGACTACACGTGTCCAGGACATTCTAATAATTAAAGTATCCCGGATTTCATACCATATTCTAGTGCACAATAAATATCAAAATTAAAAGTAAATTTGGTATCACTGATTGGCCAGATCTAATCTTAGAAGTCATACATCCCTTTTTTAAATCTACACTGATCATTATTCACTATTAATTATATATGAGAATGGAGTATATCTTACTATAAGGAGGAGATAAGTTAGCTCCTCTTACTAGTGAAATTATGACATGTGTCATGTTTCATCATTTTCTATAAAAAAAAATTTAAACATAAACAAAATAGCACACATGTTATATTCTTACTAGTTAGAGGAGATAAATTATTTCCTAATATGAGGAGATATATTATTCTCATTTTATTTATATATATATATATATAATTCTCAAACAAAAAAATGGTGATGAATTAAATTCGAACAAAATATGATATACTGTGAAGATAAGTTTAAATAGTATAAGAGTCAATGTTTATTTATTATTTTTATTTGATATAAATTGTATCAATAATTATAAGGAGATATTTAAATTACTCTTATACTGTATTTTAACTAACCAAAATAATGAATAAACATTGATATTTATACTATTTGGACTTGTCTTCGCAATACACCATATTTTGTTTGAATTAATTACACTCGTTACCATTTTTTGTTTAAGAAATTACATTTATCTCTCATACCAGGATAGTGAGTGTAATGTATGTATACAATTAGGAGTAGTTTGTATAGGTTTAAAAAACGAATGAATAATTTGTATAATTTCATTAAAATTTAGAGAATGTTCGAATATATGAGATTCTGTAAGAGTTAATTGATTAATACTATAGTTAATTGATTAATACTATAGTTAATTGATTAATCGTGTAAGAGTTAACCAATTAACAATGTAGTTGATCGATTAACTCAGTTAGTTAATGAGTTTGTTAAGGTGAACTTTGTATGCGATATCGATTAATAAACAGAGATAACCAATTATCTGTTTAACATATTTTGTTTTCTGTTTTAGTAATTGTTGTATATGAAGGGGTATTTCTCTAATCTTTGTAATTCATTCAATTATGTAATGAGAAATCAATTCAATAATGAAAAGTGTTATTCAATTTTGACACTTTTTTGTTTCTCATTCTTGTTTCTTTAAGCTTTTTTAAGTTTTCTTTCATATACTTCTTCATTCATCAAGAAGATTTCTTTATTGGCTTCTACCATTTTAACATGGTATCAGAGCATAATTATATATATATATATTCCAAGATAGATGGTTGGTTTAGTTAGTTAAGCTTTTGTCAAGATAGATTGTTAAACTTTAAATGAAGTTGCTTCTGTCTATGGTAGTTAAGCATTATTGTTGTTTTGCATTATGATTTCAAGACTGAGAGATGAAGATTCGTCCACCAATAAGAGAAGGTATTAGAGTATATATGGTGTTCAACACAATCATTTTAAGTTTGGAATGCTTAATACATTCCAGTTTGCGGGGATGTTAGAATAGATGAGATTATGTATGAGTTAATTGATTAACACTATAGTTAATTGTTTAACCGAGTAAGAGTTAATCGATTAGCATCGTAGTTAATCAATTAGTTGGTTAGTTAGTTCAGTTTGTTAAGTGAACTTTGTATACGATAATCAATTAATGAACATAGTTAATCAATTACATGGTTAACATATTCTGTTATCTGTTTTAGTAATTGTTGTATATAAAGGGTATTCCTCTAATCTTAGTTATTCATTCAGTTCTATAATGTGAAATCAATTCAATAATGAGATGTGTTATTCAGTTTTAATACTCTTTGTTTCTCATTCTTCTTTCTTTAAGCTTTCTTTTATATATTTCTTCATTCATCAAGAAAATTTCTTTAATGACTCTTACCATTTTAACAATGTTAGTGTAATTTACTCTAATGTAAAATTGTATAAATTTGTTATCTACATATTCTATTAAGTAAGAATTTGGTCTATTGAATCATTTTTTATCTTACTATAATAATAATCAAATCTTAATATTATTAGGTGATGTTGGTTTTTCTTTTGCCTTAGTAAAAAACAAAAATGATATTTGTATATTTGATGGCAGCAACTCTTCAGCTTTGTGAGATTTGGCACCGATGCTAAATTGATATTATATACTTTGAATAAGCGAAAAAGACACAAATTTAAAAAAAGAAAGGGGATTGAGATACGATATCTGAAATCTATATTTTAGAAGAGATATGGACAACAAATTATATTTGTAGGATATTTGTGTATCTAAGTGATGTATGATAGGAAGGACACAGGAAAGAAGGCTGAATTGTTAACTCCAAGAGATGGTCAATTGTATAGAACGGAGACTAATTATTAATTAATGATTAATAATTAATCATTTTTTCATAATTTTCTTAAAATTGATTATTTCCTAAATTTTGGTATAATTGATATTTTCTTTATCACTTTAATTGTAATTATAAAAAATTCCATTTTATCCATTTCTCACTTTAAAAAAATCAAGAATTATTAACTACTTTTATTCCTTGTTTTTTTTGTTTTATATATGCATAAATTAGTTGTTCCAAGTTCAAACAATTTCTCTTAAAGTTAGAAATAATATCAAACTTTTGAAAATCCTAAGAAGACGAACATTGTATATATAGGAATACTTTAACCATTGGGTATTGACACATTGGTAAGACCCATGAATAAAGTAGTTTTTTATAAGTCAAATTTCCCCCAGTATTAAGTATATAAATGCTTGTATTATTAAATAAATATATGATTCAATATTTTTATATTTTTTAAAACATTAAACGTATATTTTATTTAATTAATAATGTAAGGGTTTGCAAGATGAGGATCAATTTAAACAGGAAATAAATAATGAGTGTTCAAGGTTTGAAGAAGTTGTGGAAACAAGTCAAATGAAGTTTGACCCAGCTCAACATAACTTGTTACGGGTTGTCTCGAGTCAAGTTTAATGCAGACTATCTTTTCAGCTTAAATTGGTTCAATTAAAGTTTACTCACTTTTAATTGGGTTAACAAGCCCAAATTAATTTGACTCATCTATTCAAATGATGATAATTGATATATGTATATATAAATAAATAAAGATGCATCAAAACTTTTTTCAAAGCAATTATATGAAAATTTTAATTTAATATATATTATATTCATCTATTAATATAACATTTATATTTATACAATAATTATAAAATATTTTTAAAAAATATGTATATATGTATATTATATATATATATATATAGTTAATGTGTATAAATTAAATATTCATGTATGTAAATATATGTTTATATATATGTATATCATAATGGCTTGAATTGTGTTTGGCTAAAGATCGACTTGTTGTTTAATGAGTTCAAATTTTAACTCAAGTTCAACTCGTTTGGTTCATGAACCTAAATTTATTGAGCTAAATAAAAATTCGAGTTTCAGACGAATGTCGAGTTAGTTTAGTTTAATGTTATATGTATGTTAAATTTGTATAAACATATATTGCAACTTCCAATATCCCTTTGAAGAGGTAGAAAATATTATGTTTGATTGGTTTCCAATTTTCATTTTTAGTAGACAATTAAATAGGATTTTATTAATAGCTATAAAGGGAAAGAGATTGTAGGTTTCAGCTTCACCTATAACAAATTTATAAAAAAAAAAATTTATAAGTTGGTTTGATGATTAGGTATAGAGTGAAAAAGATTGAATATTCGAGTCTCGCATGACCACAACAAATATTAAAATATTAACAATTATCAATAAAAATGATATTAAATTAGCATGTTGGTTTATTAAAAAACCTAGCATGCTGTTTTGGCTTTGTTTCCTTTATATCCTTTTGTAAAGGTACAGAGAAAACAATATTTTTTTCTGATCACCACCATTTCCTTAACAAAAGTAACCAAACAAAATGAAGAAAATAATATTGTTGTTATAATTATATTATTGATAAAAAAATTGACTCGAATAAATTGCATTGGTGGAAAATATATATGGTTCAAACAAAGAAAAATAAATACAGAAAAAAATAACTCAGCCTAAATTTTTCTTTCTATTTGGATTAGATATACAGACAAGGAGCATCTAGCTTAAGCATGCGCATGGATCTCTGAATAGTATTTGGCTTATAAATCGTAGATAAGCTTATATAGAGAAATATTATAGCCATTAATCGTTGTTGCATGTTAGAATTGGAAGAAAGAATCCACCTACAAACCGAAGATAATAAGGATCAAAGCAAGTTGGAATGATCTCTTGTTCTTCTTTTAGTTAGTTAGTTTTCTTTAGCTTTCTTTCTTGTTGGGCCTGTTTATCTAAAAGGCCCAGTTGCCTTTTCCGTTTTAGGCTATTAGTTTTAGTGCTGGTTGTTATTTCAGTTATGTCAACCACCTAAACTTTCTATAAATAACTTTGTAACTTAATCATCAATTATCTAATGAGAAGTATTATTCATTGACTAATCTTCTTTACCAATTCTTTTCTCTCTGTGATTTGCTCTTAAAATAAGATGGGATACCATGTTTAACTTGGTATCAGAGCTCTTGATCAAAGAAAATACACTCTTGATCTCTTGGAAGAGATTGACATGCTTGCTTCAAAACCCTGTTCTACTCCAATGGAGTATGCTAAACAATTAGTCAGCCTTGAGACGGGAACACCCCTCACTAATCCTAGCATCTATAGAAGACTAATGGGTAAGCTCCTCTACCTAACTCATACTAGACCTGATATGAGTTTTTCTGTTGGGCACTTAAGCCACTTCTTGTCTAAGCCTACTTACAAACACTTCGAAGGAGCCAAGAGAATTTTAAGATATCTTAAAGGCTCTACTAGTGTTGGAATATTTTTTTCCTACAGTTTCGGATTTCAAAATAAAAGGGTATACAGATTCAGATTGGGCAGCTTGCCCTAATTCTAGAAAATCTGTTTCTGCATACTGCTTCTATTTAGGAAATTCTCTCATTTCATGGAAAAGCAAGAAACAACAAGTTGTTGCTAGATCTTCAGCTGAAGCAGAGTATAGGGTTATGGCTCTAGGTGCCTGTGAAGCCCAATGGCTGCTTTATTTGTTGCAAGACTTGCAGATTCCTCATCCTCAACCAATAATGCTCTGCTGTGACAATCAATCTGCTATTCACATAGCTTCAAATCCTGTTTTTCATGAAAGAACAAAGCACATAGAAGTTGATTGTCACTCAGTTAGAGAAAAGGTTCAAGAAGGGCTTCTACACTTGTTTTTCATTCCCACTGGTTCTCAAACTGCAGACATACTTACAAAGGCCTTATCTCCTTGTTTGTTTCATCGTTTGCTTTCCAAGCTTGGGATGTTAAATATCCACATCCCAGCTTGTGGGGGGGCTGTTAGAATTGGAAGAAAGAATCCACCTACAAACCGAAGATAATAAGGATCAAAGCAAGCTGGAATGATATCTTGTTCTTCTTTTAGTTAGTTAGTTTTCTTTAGCTTTCTTTCTTGTTGGGCCTGTTTATCTAAAAGGCCCAGTTTCCTTTTCCGTTTTAGTGATGGTTGTTATTTCAGTTATGTCAATCACCTAAACTTTCTATAAATAACTTTGTAACTTAATCATCAATTATCTAATGAGAAGAATTATTCATTGACTCATATTCTTTACCAATTCTTTTCTTTGAGCGATTTGCTCTTAAAATAAGATGGGATACCATGTTTAACATTGCATAGGTTTTCTTACATCATGAATTAAGAATAACAAATGATTTGAGCTGAGTCTAAGCCATTGGGATGGACCAAGTGTAGTGGTGTAACCACAAATATACACAAAACAAGGGTGAATTAGTGAATGTAACTTAGTTAGATGTAGTATTGACAATTAGGGTTGGCTTGCCCGCTATACTTGTGCTTACACAATGTCTGTCTAAATTAGGACGGACATAGACATGTCATTTTTAAATAGGATATGAAATATCATGTTCTGAATACCCTAAATATGGACATGATAGACTCACGAGCCACCCTAAACAAAATTACAATATATATATAAAATATAAAAATGTTACACACTAGTGAAAGAAAACAAACGATACATAATTTGTATACAAATATACAAATGTATTTATAATAATAAATAGTCCTACAAATTGAACAATACATATAAAATACAAATGTATATATATATATATATAATATAGAATATATATAGTACATAATTTGCATACAAAATGCAAAAGGAACTATATATATATATATATATATATAATATTCAAAATACAATGTATATATAATAAGAAAATGATAGTATTTTCTCATATTTGATATACAAATACCAACATGGTGTTGGTCTAGTGGTACATATAAGACCCGTAGGTCCTGAGAGGGACACTTGTTAGGAGGGGGCAACCATGAACCCCGAAAGGGATTAATTCCTTACCCAAAAGGGTGAGGAGATACCCTTGGTAGTACCAAAAAAACATTTGATCATAAATTCATATAACAAATGGAACACACTTTCTCACATTTGATAAAATACATGTACATTTACATATTTAATGTTCAATACTTTATCCAATAATGCTCACAGGCTATCTATTTGAAATATCTGTGGGTAAATTAGACAGACATTTTAGGACAAATTGACATATTTTTCATGTCATGTCCGTCGAATAAGTACATGAGAAAGCCCAAAAAATGAGCTTTACCAAATTGTCATTGATAGTTAGGTGCTAGGCATCACTTTATTAGTACCAGATTGTTGTTATTCTATCAGCATCAACTTGCTCCGGTTTGGGTTTGAGTTTGACAATACTCATCCTGAACCTAACTGAAGCTTTTATATATATATATATATATATATATATATATAGGGACTATATAAAGTAATGGTTTTTATAAAAGTATTGGTAAATTTTTGGGAACAACACTTATTAGAAAATACAACTATATATTATAAAAAAGATTAATTTATCATTTATAGGGTGATGAAACTTTATACTGTTAATTAATTAATTTCTCAATACCATACTGTTACAAATAAAATATGAAACTTTATACTTCCACATGTTCAACAAATTACTATAATTTAAATTTTGATAATCTAATTTGATGTATCCATTTTTTTATTTCCTAATATCAAAATTTTAAAAATAATAGTCAATGCATGCAGGCCCGTGGCAAAAGCTCAAATTGCTAATACTACAAAAATGTTTTTTTGTACTACCAATGATATTTTTTACAATTTTAGATAATAAACTAATTTCTTTCGAGGTGTGTGGTTACTCTTCTTAACAAATATCACTCATATGAATTAAATCATTGACATTTTGGTATTATGAGAATCTAATGAGCCTTACAACACTAAACCAACAAGGAACTATGCAGTTTTAAAAAAAGATACATGTTTATTTTGATGTCATTTTCCCTCCATAATTTTTTGAAATAAAAAGGACAATTTTGAGATAACATTTTAATTCAAAATATGATAAATGGCTTTAGTTAATATATATATATATATTATATCGACCCCATATAAACTTGATAGTTGCATTAATTTACTTTTTTAATAATTAATGTCTTGATACCAGATATCATGTTAATTCAAATTTTGGTAATCTAATTTAATATTCTTGTTTTATTATAGATTAAATTTTTAAAAAATAGAATCATTCTTGAAATAGACATTACGCATGCTACAACTGTACAACCATGCGAATAGAAATTCATCTAGTGCAGGAGTTTGTTGGTACAAATACAAAAATAAAATTGCAAGAGTTCATGAGTATAAATGTATATTAAATATGGAATTTATGTGTCTCACATAAATCAGTTGCAACCAAATATTTTTTTCAAAAAAAAAGAACATGAGTAATATATGATAGGTAAGTAATTTCTTTATCAACATTTTTAATACTTATTGAGATAAAAAAAAATATGTAATGTTAAATTAACTCTTGAATTTTTACAACTTTTCTTCAATTTGATTAAACATTTTATACATTTTTACTGCAATTTAACTTCTTAATCAACTCAAATAGGTGAAACTACACTTATATGTATATGATAAAAACTTATTTAATTGGCTAATTATCATTTCTGAAGTGTTTTGCAAGCTAATTCCTGAGGAATGATTGAAAAAAGCCAAGTTTATGAATAAAATTCGGTCAAGCTCAGTGCATGAATCACGCTGAGTAGATTGGACATCATATGAGTTGCTCGTTGAATTAAAAGAGTTTGAAATTTACTTTCTGGAACTCGTACGATCTATGCATGCATTTGAGCTGAGGTGTTGTGGACAATGGGTGGTGCACCTAGTGCGAGAAGTTGCTCTCAACACATGTTGGTGTGTCGAAAGGTCACGCTTAGCCAGCTGGAACCTCATGCTCAACGCAAGGGCGGTGCACTGAGTGCTAAAGCAAGCATTTGAACAATATTTAAAGACTTCCAACACGAGCCAAAGACACACACCTTTGAATATTCTAATTGTGATATTTCATTTCCTAAGTTTTAGAGAGTTTAGCTCACTTTGCTCATAGAAACTCAGTGTAAGCTTCATAGGTGTTAATCTATGCTCATTTATGAGTGATTTTATCATCCCATGAGCTTTGCAGTATCCCATCTTTCTTAGATCATGTGGAAATAAGTAACTAAATACTCATGTGTTAGGATTGAGTGTAACATGAGCTTGATATATACATATTGATTCAACCATTAATTCATGGAGTTTTGATTATATTAGAGTTCTTGTATTTACTTAATGTTTGTTTTAAGTTTAATCAATTTTTTGCATGATTATTGAATAAGTTGTTTAGTCTCTTATTTGCATTATTCTGAACTTCCTTAACTCAACAAGTAATACATTTTCTAGACTTAGACTTATAATTTTATAACTCTCAAACTGAATGACATGAGCTAATAGACAAGGAGGGATGTGTAAGAAATGTCTCTTGTGACATGAAGAGATATACTATTTTGTTGTTTGAATGACATAACTCTTGAATGAAGAGTTATCAATGAAATGATAAGACTCTTGGGAAAAAGTCTATATAGTGCTTGATGTAAGCACTATACTAATCAGAAAAATGACTTGAATCATTGTCTCTATCTCTACCCAGAAGTTTGTCTCTATCAGCCATAAATTAAGGAAGATTATAGAAAGGAAGGGAAAGAGATAAAAGCATTTCTCTATTGACGAAGAACAACACAACACTTAAAGTAGGATCGTGTCACAATGGATAGAGGTAATCTATAATCATTCGTATTATGTGAAAACTATAAATTCTTAAGATCCATTTACAAATAGTTTCCATGATAAAGTTCACAGTATGCTTGGAGGTTCATATAACATAATTTTATTAATCTAGACTACTAGACATAGAGGTAGATTGATAAAGTGTTAGTATAGACTAAAATATTGACAGCTAATATAATTAAGGTACTGCATTTTAACTCAACTTACATGTACTGCTAGATATAGAGGCATAATTTTCAAGTCATACTTCTAAATTTTATGAGTAAAGTTGCTAGACATAGGATTTTGTTGCATTACTTACTAAATTGACTGAGACATTAGCTTTTAATAATTTTGAGGTGATTGTATGGATTAATCATTAGTGAATGAATTTACATTAAGAATCGATGTGTATGGATATTAAGTGTGAAGTTCAATCACAACTCTCCTTCTATTGTTATCACAATCTCGAGTACTTTTGTATCACCAAATCAATCAAACCATTATAATCTTGCTTAATATAGTAATTATTTAATTGAAATGCTATAATTTATCAAATCCTTCTAAATACGACAACTCTTATTACTTTACTTGTTTGAAAATGTAATTTTATATGCATATTTAATACTTATTGAAACATCGTGAAATATATTTGAAGTTAAATTAAGTCTTGTATTTTTACAACTTTTCTCATTGTATATTTTATATCTTGACGTATCTCTTTTTGCTTTAGCTTTAGTATCACATCATTAATCATTTCTCCCACATCTTTTTATTCCTCATACACCAAAACTAAGTAGTGTGAGTACCATTTCTCAAACTAAAATATACGTACAGTATGTAACAAAAAGATATACATTGTATGAATCTGTAAATAAAAATAATGGCCAATGTATCAATTATTATGAGTAAATAATTTTACCATGTTGTTTATACATCATTAGAACGTGCTCAAGCAAGTGAGACTAGCACCATTATAAGTACCTTACCTCTTACCAAGGAGTCATCGAACCAAACAAAAGAATGAAAACCACACCCATTAGTGAACCATAACTTCTAAAAATTAACCATGTTCGATTTTCATCATCTTTGCGTTTTCAACACTTTTTTTCATTATCAGTTCCTCCAATGCCACTGATTATGTTAGCTCCGATAGTCTGCTAACAGGCAATTAGGGTATAAAATCTCCCCACGAAGTCACAAATAAATATAAAATAAGAGGTTGTCGTATTTACAAGGATTTGTTAATTTAGCTTTTCAAAATCAAATTACCATTCTAAGCTTGAGTTTTCAAAAAGGTTTTCAATTTGATTGGTTTAGATTGTAAAACATTTATAGTAAAAGTGTTGGAATTCTCTTGTGGGAATTCTTATACAAACTCTAAGGATAAAAAACTAATCTCTTTCTAGATATGTAGTTACCTATCCAACAAGTGTCGCTCTCATAAATTAAATATTTGATATTTTGGTCAATTTGAGGATCCAATATAACCTTATACTACTAAATCTAGGTCTTGTAGGTTCCATTCATTATCTATTTCAATTGTTCTTTTCATGTATGTTAAAGTTAAAGTTAAAAGACTTCCAAATTAAGTATATAAAATTTTCATTACGCAATATATATATATATATATGAGTATAAAATTCATGCATTTATTGTGTAAAGATTTATACACAGTCAGTGTATCATTTACTATTTATTTGTATGATTTTATTTAAAAATCAATAATGAGTAGAAATGAAGGGTGGATAATACAATAACAATATAAATCTCTTACAATGTCAATATATATTTTTTTCTATATATATATATCCTCTTCCTGAAAAAAGAACGTATCTCTTTACATTAACTTAAATTATGTTAACTCTTACCCTGTTAATAACTTTTTATATTTTTATAAAATATAAATTATATTGATTCATTGATTAATAACAATATATCATCTACATCAATTACCTAATTTTAATAAAAAATGAATATTTTTAAATATATAATCAAATAACTTTAAATTCCATATATTTCAAAGATATATATTATATATGTTAATCTTGATATGTTAATTTATGGTGAAATTTAAAATTTGAGATTTATAAGATATGTAATTTTAATCTAATAATATAAAAATTTACATAATTGTCGCTTACCCAATTTCGTGGTCGCGACGGGAAATATGCAAATAAATACAATAGAGTCGTCATCAATGTTTTTTAGAGGAAAAACATGAAAAAACCTATTTACCCTCACATTATTACACAAAAACAAAAAATATTAGTTTTTTGTGCCTGATAGAGAAATATATGTTCCAACGTATCTCTAGTTGCAATAGAGAATTTAAGGCTATATGGTTCTTTCGAAAAAACTTGAATGATTGTTATATTATTATTTTATTTTAAAATAGCAAGATAAGATAATACAATAGGGCACAAGTTCCATTGTATACTACCCCTCCATGAATTTATTAAATTATTTTTAAATATTAAATCAAGATAACGTGACACAATACGAGTCTCATAGTGCACTATCTCTCTTTGATTTTATTAAACTATTTTTGAAAATATCAAGTTAAGATAATGCGACAATGCACGAGTCCCATAGTGCATTATCTCTCCTTGTTTTTATTAAATTCTTATGAAAATATCAAATTGAGATAACACGACAAAACACGAGTCCTATAGTGCACTATTTCTCCTTGATTTTATTAAATTATTATGAAAAATATCAAATCGAGATAATACGACAGGACACGAGTCCATAAAACATTATCTTTCCTTGATTTTATTAAATTATTTTTGAAAATATCAAGTTAAGATAACACAACATGACACGAGTCTCATAATGCATCATCTTTCATTAATTTTATTAAATTATTTTGAAAATATCAAGTTGAGATAATGCGATGGGGCACAGATCCATAATGCAGAATTTCTCCTTGATTTTTTTTGAAAATTTATTTTTTATTGCATTTTCATATATATAAATTATTATTTTAACAATTACATTTCTATTTTTTAAATAAAAAACAATAATAATAAAAACAGAATATAAATATATATAACATAAAAAAATAATAATAAAAAACAGAATTTATAAAAACAGAAAATAAATAAAAAAATAGGAATCAAAATGGAGATTTAGAGTTGGGGTTTAAAATTGATTTGGGGGATTTAAGTTAAAAATAGATTAGGGAATTATGATTAAAATTGATTTGGGAATTTAGGGTTTTGGGGTGGATTTTGAAATGGCAAATAATCAAAGGCTGTCGTTATAATTAACCTACTTAGTTTTGATGAAGCCAAAGAATTAAATGAAAGCTTGACGATTTGAACATTACAACAAACAATATGCCAAAGACTCAAGGTCAACGTCATAGACTAAAAAATATTTTATTATTCTAGAAGTCCTAAGATGGTTGTCTAGTTTTAAGTCTATGTTAGATAAACTTTAGGTGGAAGTCTCACAAGAGTTTAAAATGAAATTCATATAGATTGAGACATTACATCTAAATAACTATGATAAGTAGAATCATGCATTAGCATTAAGCCTACATAGTTTTTGTGCATAAAAGTTGCATCTCTTTCAAAATCATGTGTTGCATGTTCTTTCATCATATAGAGTGTTAACCAAGCATTAATGAAAACCATTTTCCTATATATTAATCGATTAACATGATCGATAATCGATTATATCTTGTTGAATTTCGTTAATCGATTAAGGATTGATATAATCGATTAAAAGAGGTTACAGTGGTTAACTTCCTAGGATTTATGGTTTATTAATCGATTAAAGAGATTAATAATTGATTAAGTCTTAACAAAAAACTATTTTGCATAAGCACGTTAATCAATTAACTTAGTACATAATTGAATATCATTAGTTAAAATCAGTTTCATATAAAAGCTATTTTTTCAACTAATGTGAAGAATTCATTGATTCAAAATTTTGATTGAGAGGAAGAAAACCAAAATTCTCAGTATAGAAACTTCACATCGTCTTGCTTATTCTTTGAGCAAAGAAAATGAAATCTTGCATTGTTTTTTAGAGAGAAAAGAGAGAGAAACTTTCCCAAAGTGCCATAATTTTCATTCATTTGAAAAACCAGTGCATTACGTCACATTTAGTTTTAGGCTTCTTGTGAAAGTTTTGTAGAGGTTTATAGAGCTGAGATCAGAGTTTATATTCACGCATTAAGTGTGCATCGATACATTGGCAAACATTGTGAAAAACAAGGATTGGTTCTCTTGATGTGTTAATATCATCATAAAAGAGAATTGTGTGTCTTCATGGGGCAGACAATCTTTGATCGAGCGAAACTTTGGTTGGGGCCAGAATCGCGAACGTGTGGTATCCTAGTAGCCCTATTGTGAGGTCAAACCGAGCGAGTAGGCTCATTGGGTTCAAGAAGGACTTTCTTGCTAGGTGTATTTGAAGTATGATTGTATCATACGATTGTTTTCTAATAGTGAAGAAAAATCTCCAAAGACCAGAATGGGAGGTCTGGATGTAGTTTACAAGTGGACCCGCAAATGAACCAGGATAAAAATCTTTGAGCACTTTCTCTTTCCCTATCACTTTTAACTTTTTGTCTTTATTGATTTATGATTTGATTGATTTCTGTGATTTGTGCTAAGTGTTAATAATCAGTGTAAAATCAAGAATCAATTTAGGGCAATAAAGATTGTTAATATCATTGTTTGCATTCCAAGAAATATGTTTTCAAGAATATTAAGATACAGTGTAATCGATTAAAGTTGTGTATAATCGATTAATCAAACTGTGCATAATCGATTAACACAAATCATGATAGATTAACTGCAACAACTTTCTGTTTTGCGCATCAAAAAAGTGAGACTAGTGATCCGCTACACCTATTCACCACCCCTCTAGGTGTGATTTACCTTACTAGTACCCAACAGATTTGGGGATTTGGAGTTAGGGATGCAATGGGAGGCAACTTTGTTCATGCGGCTGGACAACACTCATTGCTGATGGTGGCGGAGCCACCTGAATATCGCGAGACGCAGTAGCGCCTGAAAACGTGAGTTTCCTTTGGCCGCATCCCCATGTTCCTTCCTCCGTGTAGAAACGCAGAGTGGTTGTGGACGGGGGTGTTGTGCAGCGGTCCTCGGCATGGCTGAGGTGGCAACCCAACAACATGGGTTGCCAGTCACTATCATACCCGAAACCAGGGTCGAATCCTAGCTCGGTTGCATGGTGGTTCACCATCAAACATTAGGTGTGAATCACGTTCAATCAAAAATGAAAACAAATAGCACCTAAAACACCTTCCTCTCAAGACAGACTCAGAAAAGAAAAAAAATATCACAATATACAATGAGGTTTAGCTGAATACCATGAATCTTTTTTAACCTATTAATGAGATTGAAGAATGAAGAAGAGATTGAGACCCCTTTTTATTTTAGTTGATGCTTACTCTCTTGAACATAGGTTTTACTTTCTTCTTATCTGGTTAGGTTTGTCTCCTTCTTACAAATTAGGATTAGAGTTACTTGTCTTATTTAAGGCTTTATTTGGTTGATAAAAGAGAATAAGAAGAGAGAAAGAGGTGAGAAAGAGGAGAACTAGATTTGATTTTTTGTGATGTTTGTATAAGAGAATAATGAGATAAAATGAATAGAAAGAAATATTATATTCTCTTTCTCTTTTGTTTGGTTGGATAGAAGATAAGAAAAGATTGATGATATTATGGTTCAAATTACAAAAATGTTCCTAAAATAAAGAAAAGAGATAGAAAAATGTGATTTTATTATTAATTAAAAATAAATGTTATAATTTTAATTAACATTTTCAATTGATATGGTTTAGGATATAGTTTGGGACACCATTTGGGACAACATATCCTTGTTCGGGTAAAGTTTCTCTTTCTTTGCTCACTTTCTCTTCATAAGTGGAGAGAAAGAAATTTTGTGGGCCCACCCACTTTTTTGTGGTCTTTTTATCACGGTGAGAATGAAGTAAAGATAAAAAGACCAAATTTTGACTAGGAAATAACACATCTTGGGAAAAGTTTCAAATATAATGTTTCATACAAAGATAAATGAGACCATTGGAGGGTAAAAGATATAACACGAGGTCGCTGGGATCTGGATGCAAGTCGGACCATGGGAACATACAGATAACGAAGAAATCTAGGTCAAAATACAAAAGGGACTACGAAAGGATCAAAGGCACAACACGAGACCAATAGAGGTCTAGGTACAAGGAAGACCACGGGAATGTACGAATAGCGAGGAACTCTAGATAAAAAAAAAGACCGCAGAAGGGTCAAAGACACGACACGAGACTATTGGGGTGGGGGCTAAGTGCAAAGATGAGACCATTGGGGGTCTAAGGTACAACACGAGATCACTAGGGGTCGGGTGCAAAGATGAGACTAATAGGAGGTCTAAGGCACATCACAAGACCATTGGGGGGCTGAGTGCAAAGAAGAGACCACTAGAGCCGAAGGCACAACACAAGACCACTAGAGGGTATGGATGCAAAGATGAGACCACTAGGGGGTCGAAGGCACAACACGAGACCACTTGGGCCTGGGTGCAAGGAGGACCATGGGAACACACAAATAGTGAGGAACTCAGAGTCAAAATACAAAAAAGGACACGAAAAGGTCAAAGGCATAAACTAGACCATTGGGCGGTCGGTGTACAAGGAGGACCACGGGAACACACAGATAACGAGGAACTTTGGGTCAAACCCTAACTTTTGTTTAGGTTTCCCTTTCGGGTTTTCAACCTAACATGCTTTGGTTCATACCTTAATTTTTGCTTAGGTCGCCTTTTGGGTTTTCAAGCTAACAAGTTTCTCATTCATACCCTCGCTTTTGCTTAGGCTGACCATTTTGGTTTTCAATCTAACGAGTTTTTCTTTTATTACAAGTTTCTAATTGTTTTAGGCATAAACTCTCTTGATTGTGTGTGTTTATTGGTTTGGGTAAAACCTTTTCATCCATGTCTTATAAGACTAGAAGAAGTTAAAATTTTTTTGCCCTAGTATAAGGTAATTGTTATTCATCAATTGTTCTTCCGAGATAGCCGAATAACCGGACCATTGTGTTGGCTTTATTTGATTCTTCCCATAACTTCATACTTCTTCCCACATTGCTCGAAACTTTTATCGTTCCCACTTGATGCACAACATATGGGGATCTTGGTTTGTCCCTAGTGTGATAGACTAGCAAGAAAAAAAATGTTTTTTTAATTGCCTTAACTTTTTCTTAGGTCACCCTTTTGAATTTTCAACCTACAAACTTTTATTGATACCCTAAATTTTGCTTAGGTCGCCCTTTTGGGTTTTCAACCTAACGAGTTTATTTTATTTTATTTTTTTAGGCATAAAATATCTTAACCGAATCTATGTTCATAAGTCTGGGTAAGATATTCCCATCTACACCATCGACCAAAATATCAACGAGATTGATGAGATAATTATATTTTAGGCTTGCTTTGTTCAAATCTCTGTAGTCTATGCATGTTCTCAGTTTCCCTCCTTTCTTGGATACTAATACCATATCAGCCACCCATTCTTAGTTTTCCTCCAATTTTTTCGTTACCTCTTCTTTTACTCCTCGACCATCTTCTCCATCACCAAACTCAATTGGATCATTATTAGGTATTGCAAAAGAATCAATTGATAAATATTCAAGTATCCTATATCTGGATAAAGTCTTTAAAAAATTATGATACGTGTATTGATTTGTGAAAAATCGGGGAAAGAAATGGGACACAAAATATGGATGTTCGTAATGGTATGGAAGAAATGTAAATATGTAAGAACGGAGGTGAAAAAAATGGATGAATGAAGAGAAAATATTAGATAGTCATGCAAATTAATTACGATATTGTCTCAAGTAACATAAATATAAGTCCAAATAAAATTCAAAGTTTATGAATTACAACATAATCAATTAATTACTATACAATTATGTCAATCATTGGCTCAGACTACCAGTTTTTAAAGGATCATTATCTTCATCAAGAAGGATGACATAGTTTATGAACGATTTGTCTTCCTCCAAGACACTATGGTGAGGTGGAGATAAGGATCAATGACAAAAACTTTTTCATCTTCCCACCATCCATGCCAACACCTAGATTCCTTCATCTTGTGAATTGTTAGCCTTCATTTTTGTTCGACCTTTGGTGTTGAAAACATGAGTTTGATTAGCGTCTTTTTTCCTAGGTCACGCAATGATTCTAATTTTAAATTTGTAACTCTCAAAGAGTTTGATTTTAAAAAAATTATTTTGAATTGTTGAAACTATTTTTGTTATCAAACGAAGAACTTTCCATATAACAAGTTGATCATCTCATA
The DNA here is from genome assembly GCF_001865875.1 of Lupinus angustifolius. Lineage (NCBI taxonomy): Eukaryota > Viridiplantae > Streptophyta > Magnoliopsida > Fabales > Fabaceae > Lupinus > Lupinus angustifolius. The sequence goes on from NC_032021.1 coordinate 9,765,338, forward strand.
ACTATTTTCTAGGATTATAACTCCTCTAAATCGTATAACGGTTGACGACAATCATAGAGAGAGCACACGAGCTCCACAATGTGTTTGCATATATTCTCTTGAGTATTCATGGTCTCATGATATATAGAATGAGAATGTGATAGGATGAGGGGGAAACCACTCATCACTAGGGTGTATCATAGGAGGCCACGTGGCAGCCACGTGGCAGTGTGAGGGGGCTATTGTAACTGCCGTAGCAGTGTAGGAGTAAGGGGGAAAAATATAAATAGGGGATTGGGGGAATCATTGTATTCATCTTTTGAGAATTGAGTAGAGGAGAGGGGTTAATTCAGGGAATTAATCTTGTAACGTGTAATTGATTCGGGGAATCAATTAGAATTCATCTTGTAATCTTCTCCATTCTTTAAGCAATAAACGAGGTATTAGTATTCGGAATCGAATTGATTCCGAATCGATTGTGAAATTCCTTCTTCTTTTTGGTAATTCTGTGCCGGTGTTATCACTGGTATCAGAGCACCGATTCCGGTGCCCTGAAAGCCGCTGCCGATTCACCGTAAATTCATGAAGACTCGAAGTATGTCACGTTCCGGAGATGATTGGGAACAAGAAAGGGAAGAGATGAGAATTATGTTGGAATTTGCGGAATCCCTAGTGAAGAAGCATGAGGAGCAAATGGTAGAGATGTCGGCGAAGATGGAGCGTTATGGCTTCAATGCCGACGCGGAACACGGCGGCGACGCCGCCAGTTCAGTTCACGGTGGTATTTGCCAAGACAATGGTGAGAGAAGAAGCAGGGAACCACGCACCAGTGAGAATCGCGGAGGAGAAGATTTCCGTAACCTAGGATTCTGTCGCGGTGGTGAGGTTCAAGGCAGAGAAGAGCTTAAGGGAGAGATTCGCGACGGAAACAAATTCCGTGGAGGAGCTTATGGCGGAAACGAATCCCGTGCCGGTGTTCTGGACGGAAACGAATTTCGCAGAGGTGTGCTTCACGAGGGAGACAAATTCCATGGAGGAGCGTGCAATGGAAATGACTTCAACGCCGGAGTTCTTGACGGAAATGCATTCCATGGGGGCGTTCTAGGCAGAATGAGCTCGAAAGGGGGGTTCACTACGACCCGTTCATGGAAGGTAGAAGGGATGTTAAAGGGAAGAAAGGTAGTCGTCCTCATTGACTGTGGGGCTTCTCACAACTTCATAGCTCATGAGGTGGTGCAGGAGTTGAGACTATTGGTTCAGAATACTCCCTCTTATATGGTGGAGGTAGGAGATGGGCGTAAGGTGAAATGTAGGGGGAAGTGGGCGCACTTGTCTTTCCAGATACAGAATCTGGAAGTGACCCAAGACTTTTACCTCTTCAGTCTCAAAGGGGTTGATCTGGTGTTGGGTTTGGAGTGGCTATCGGGATTGGGTGAGGTCCAAGCTGATTTTGGTAAATTGGAACTCACGATCAAGCAAGGCCAGAAGTCAATCTGTATTAGCGGAGATCCAGCCTTAGCCAAAACCGAGGTCTCATATGGTGCTCTGTTGCAGGTCATTCGAGCAGAAGGGGAAGGGTTGATCATGCGTTGTGAATCATTAGATCTGAGAGAGGGTGGGATTGAGAGCACGTCGATCCGTATGTTGCAAGTTGCAAGGATTTTGAAGAGTTATTCACCGATCCTATAGGTTTACCACCAGCACGAAGGCAGGATCATGCCATATATCTGGTTGAGGGGGCAGCTATCCCCAATATTAGACCTTACAAATATCCTCACTACCAGAAAACCGAAATCGAAGGCTTGGTTAGGGAGATGTTGGCGTCGGGGGTGATTCAGCATAGCATCAGTCCTTATTCCAGTCCTGTCATTTTGGTGAAAAAGAAGGACGGGGGTTGGAGGTTCTGTGTCGATTATCGGGCCCTCAACAGGGTGACCATTCCCAATAAATTCCCTATCCCGATTATTGAGGAGTTATTGGATGAGATTGTAGTTTTCACCAAATTAGATCTGAAATCTGGGTATCATCAGATTCGGATGCGCAGTGAGGATGTGGAGAAGACTGCTTTTCGAATCCATGAAGGTCATTACGAGTTTGTTGTGATGCCATTCGGTCTCACGAATGCACCTTCGACCTTCCAGGCCCTCATGAACGAGGTATTACGGCCATACTTGCGGAGATTTGCTTTGGTTTTCTTCGACGATATTCTGATTTACAGTCCTGATGAGGAATCTCACGAAAGGCAGTTGAGGGAGGTGTTGACCGCGTTGCAGGACCATGCGTTGAAAGTCAACCGGAAGAAATGTAGTTTTGCTAAACCCAGTTTAGAGTATTTGGGACATATTATCTCTCGTTCTGGAGTGGCCGCGGATGAGTCTAAGGTGGCCACTATGAGTTCGTGGCCCATACCCCGTGATGTGAAGAGTTTAAGGGGATTTCTGGGCCTCACAGGTTATTACCGTAGCTTTGTGCAAGGGTACGGGAGAATTGCCAAACCTCTCACGGATTTATTGAAAAAAGATAACTTCGTGTGGACTGAAGAAGCCACTCAGGCCTTTCAGACCCTCAAGGGGGCCATGATCAGTTTACCGATGTTGGCTGTGCCCGACTTCTCGAAGACCTTTGTGTTAGAAACCGATGCTTCTAATAGGGGAATTGGGGCTGTGTTGATGCAAGAAGGTCGCCCTTTAGCTTTCTGGAGTAAGGGGTTATCGGCTAGAGTCCAACAGAAGTCTGTTTACGAACGAGAGTTGATGGCGTTGGTTCAAGCCGTGCAGAAGTGGAAGCATTACTTGTTGGGTCGTCACTTTGTTATTAAAACGGATCAACGAAGTTTGAAATTTCTTACAGATCAGAGGCTTTTCAGTGAGGAACAATTTAAATGGGCAGTAAAACTCATTGGATTGGATTTTGAGATTCAGTTCAAACCTGGATGAGAGAATTCTGCGGCCGATGCGTTGTCGAGAAAGGCCTATTATTCGGCACTCTCAGTGATTAATGTTGGAGATGCTGAGGGGTGGTTCCAAGAGGTTCAGTAGGAACCGAAGTGGAGGAAGGTGATCCAGGATTTGGTAGAAAATCTCGAGTCTCATCTGGGGTTCCAGTTTCAGTCAGGGCGCTTGTTGTATAAAGGGAGGTTTGTTCTGCCCAAGACATCTGACAAGTTACCTCTGATCTTAGCTGAGTGCCACGACAGTGTAGTCGGGGGTCATTCCGGATTCTTCCGCACTTACAAGCGGGTTTCGAGTTTTTTCTATTGGGATGGCATGCGTGGTTATGTGAAGCAGTATGTCGAGGCGTGTGATGTTTGCCAACGCCAAAAGTACTCCACCTTAGCTCCGGGAGGGGTCTTGCAACCCCTACCCATTCCTACTCAGGTATGGCAGGATATTTCGATGGATTTTATATCCGGATTGCCACGGTCTAATGGTAAGGATACCATCTTTGTGGTGGTGGATCGGCTCACCAAATATGCCCATTTTTATCCTCTTGGCCATCCCTACTCAGCTCTGGATGTAGCTTCCTTGTTTGTGAAAGAGGTGGTGAAGTTACATGGGTACCCGACGTCGATAGTTTCCGACCGAGATCAGGTCTTTTTGAGCCAATTCTGGCAAGAGTTATTCTGATTGGCAGGTACTCGACTGAAGTACAGCACGACCTACCATCCTCAAACGGATGGACAAACCGAGGTGGTGAATCGCGGGTTGGAAACATATCTCCGTTGCTTTGCCGGGCCCAAGCCGAAGAAGTGGGTTGAATGGCTTTCGTGGGCAGAATTTTGGTTTAACACTACTTATAACATTTCTATAGGTATGACTCCTTTCAAGGCCTTGTATGGGAGGGATCCACCGACCTTGATTAAGGGGTGTACTTTCACGTCGAAGGTTGAGGAAGTAAATCAACTCTTGGTTGCCCGCGACGAGGTTCTTCAAGAGTTGAGACAAAACCTGTTACGAGCCCAAGATCTGATGAAGACTCAGGCGGATAAACATCGACGGGAGGTAGAGTTTGAGGTGGGAGATTGGGTATTCTTGAAACTGCAGCCTTACAAGTTAAAGACTCTAGCTTCCAGACCTTCGGCCAAACTCGCGGCTAAGTTCTATGGCCCTTACCGGATCGCGGAGCGAATTGGGCCGGTAGCTTATAGGTTGTCATTGCTGGAGCATACGCGGGTCCACCCCGTGTTTCATGTTTCTTTGTTGAAGAAAGCTCTAAAACCGGCTCAACAATCTCAACCTATTCCGTTGATGTTGTCAGAGGAGTGGGAATTAAAGGTGCAACCGGCGACGATCCTACAACACCGTGTTGATCAGAATGGAGATGTTGAGGTGTTGGTGCAGTGGGAAGGATTGCCGGAGTGTGAAAATTCCTGGGAATCAGCCGCTCAATTGCAAGAAGCTTTTCCTCAATTTGCCCTTGAGGACAAGTTGAGTCTTTTGGAGGGGGGTATTGATAGGATGAGGGGGAAACCACCCATCACTAGGGTGTATCATAGGAGGCCACGTGGCAGCCACATGGCAGTGTGAGGGGGCTATTATAACTGCCGTAGCAGTGTAGGAGTAAGGGGGGAAAAGTATAAATAGGGGATTGGGGGAATCATTGTATTCATCTTTTGAGAATTGAGTAGAGGAGAGGGGTTAATTCAGGGAATTAATCTTGTAACGTGTAATTGATTCGGGGAATCAATTAGGGTTCATCTTGTAATCTTCTCCATTCTTCAAGCAATAAACGAGGTATTAGTATTCGGAATCGAATTGATTCCGAATCGATTGTGAAATTCCTTCTTCTTTTCGGTAATTTTGTGCCGGTGTTATCAGAATGACATGTGAATTCTCTATTTTCTTTTCGTTTCATTTCTCTATTTTTTCTTTGATTTTTTTCGATTTTTTTTTGGAACACGAAATGTAATGCATTTTTTGGTGAACAAAATGCAATAATGTAATTCTTGTTTTTTTTTTGTATTTTATGTACATGACATATGCTTATACATTTTACTATGAAATTATTTTCCTTATTTTTAGTGTATGGTATGCATATGTGTTATGACGTTTTTTGTTTTTTTAGTGTATGATATGTATATGGATGCTATTATGTTTTTTCTTTTTTTTACATGCATATAGATGTTATTATGTTTTTTTTAATGAGTGCATGATATGCATGTGGGTGGAATTATGAAATGTTTTTTTGTTAGTCTTCCACTATAACGCGATGATACCCAAGTATAGTGGTACCCATACACCACCAATGTTCATGTGATGGTGAGTCACTATGATCGCGAGATATAAGTTTCTCCTAGCTTCATGACAAATATAAAATTAATAACAAAAAAAATGTATACTCTCATGTCCTATATAAGGGTTGTTCCTACAAGGTTTATTCGGGTCTAAAAGACCACATCCTAAGGCAAAGTACTAAGGTATTAGACTTCCTCTAGGTCCCCAGACTGTCGTCACTAATGGAAGCTGACGACCCGGCTATACAAATATGACACAAAGATGTATGAGACACCATTGGGGCCATATCTATAATACTCAGTAACAATCTGAGTGATACATCAATGCAATATTGAAGTGCGCACGAAGGCCCAACGACAACAAACCAATATATTCTTAACAATAGATAAATAGACCAAGTAGACGGCTGAATGAACAATGCATGATATGTGAAGTATGTGCATGGGAGTGTACAAACCTTAACAACCAACAATGCATAAAACCCGAGAAGTCATCCAAAAACCTCCACATAGTAAAAACATGCACATTCTATATACAATGGTTAAATATATACACATAGGAGTAATTAAAAGAAAAATAAGTAACAACTAAAAATAAAAAGGATAAAATTAAAATAATGAACAAAATATCCACATAACTTTCAACTTTCTCTAGTGGAGTTGTCATCAATGTTTTTTAGAGAGAAGGTTGAGACGACAACCCAATTGCAAGGGCTGCCAGCCACTACCGTACCTGAAACCAGGGTCGAATCCTTGTTGGGTTACATTGTGGTTCACCACCAAATATAGGTTGTGAATCCCTTTCAATAAAAAAATGAAAGCAAATAGCACCCAAAACACCTTCCTCTCGAGACATTCAGAAAATAAAAAGAAACAACACAATATACAATGAGGTTTAGCCTAATACCATGAAAAAATCTAACTTGTTAATGAGATTGAAGAATGAAGAAGAGATGGAGACCCTTTTTCTTTTAGTTGATGCTTACTCTCTTGAACTTAGGTTTTACTTTCTTCTTATCTAGTTAGGTTTGCCTCCTTATACATTAGGATTAGGGTTGTTCATCTTCTTTAAGAGCTGTAAGTTAGGCTTAAATAGGGTGTGTAATTAGGGTTAAAAACTTAATTTGGTGGGCTCACCAAGGCCTAGTTGTGACACCCTTAACCTTACCCTCCAATTTCTATTTACTCAAAAATTTATTTTAAAAGTAATATATTTTAGTCAAAATTGGGTTAAAATTGAGTGTTTATAATAATTTAACTTGGTATAAACGAACTAAAAAACATATTACAAAATAAGATAAGAACATATATGGGTTTCTTACAAACGAAAGAGACTTTATAGCAAACCTACAAGACATTAAACTACTTTCACTCATGTATGGTAACCCTAACCCCTACCCCTATCTAACAAGTAGGGAAGTGATTTTTTCCTTTATATTTTAAGGGTAAAAGTATAATCTCATTTTAAATAAAAAAAAAATATAAATGTCAATATATATTACTTTTTCATTACTTTTTCACATCACTTTTATCTGAGTCTAACAACATATCCTTTATGTGAAAACAATCACACACTATTTTTAATGTAAACACTATATTCACTCCTTTTGTCAAAGTATCTTGACCAAAGCATCACACCTCCATACTTAGGTGAAATCTTTATCTTCTGAAGAATCTGAGAAACAAGAACATTGGGTGGAACATATCCGCTTCCAGCTGCAGCTTTAGCAGCTGGTAACCCTAAATATATCTTCTTCTCGGGTATTGAAGCACTCCACTTCTTCCAAGAACTAATAAGCTTATCAGTGCTACCATAGTTATATTGACATGGAGGGTTGTTATAAAATTGAACCCAAATAAAGTCAAAAAGACCAGTTCCAATTGCTTTACCTAGATATCTATCAGGAAAAGGGCATTGAGGTGCAGCACTTAAATACACCACTTTTTCTGAATGGCTATATTGTTTAAGATAACTAGCAAGTTCATCCCAATGCAGTGTTGAACCAAGTTCTATGTCAAAATCAATGCCATCCAAAATGGCATCACCAAATGGACGTGAAGGAGATTTCCCACTCAGAAAATTGTTCCACAAGTAATCTGCAAAGGTTTTAGCATCTGAAGAAGAAGATAAAGAGTACCTTCCAATTCCACCACCAATAGAAAGCATGACCTTGATTCCAAGTCTTTGGCATTCTTTTATGCTACTGCTGAGGATTCTGCATCCATTGGCTTCTGGGTTGCAATGACCAGCAAGGTTGAGTTTTGAGACTTGGCCATTGCCAAATCTATTAAGAAAAGCTATGTTTATGATGGAGTATAGTCCAGTGGCACAGGTTTGTATAAGAGTTCCCTCATAACCATTTTGACCCCAGTATATAGCAATGTCACCACCTAGAGAAGTTTGAGTGAGTGTGAGAATTATGAGGCTGAAGGTAAGAAGTGGTTTTTTATGAGAAGTATGAGTCATATTAAGTGCTTTTAGAGTGTGATGAATGGAATTGCTTTTTTGTGATTCATAAGGCCAAGGTGCTATGCTTTTTTATTGAGCCTTTTGGGAGTATCGTAGAGGGTAAGTTGTGCCATAGATTCAAAGATGCGCTTTGGAAGTATTGAGCTACATCAGAAAAAGCGTGCAAAAATTCCACTTGCATTAAATATATGCTTTAATCTACTTAAATTATAATAAAGTGTCCATTAAGGTGAGATAATGGGAGTAATCCCTTTTTGAATGCCCTGCAAAGGAAGGAAATGCAATTTTAGTTCATTTGCACACTTTGTCTAATCCGTTTAGCAAGTTAAGCATATGGCATATGGAATTGGAGACATGTGTGGTGTGTGCATTTAGTGTGTAAAAAATCATAAGTGATTTAATGTTTAATATATATACAACATAAAGATTTATACACAATCAATGTATCATCTATCATCAATTTTTATTACTTTCATTTAAGAGTTAATCATTATTGAAAATGAATGATACGTGACAATATAAAAAAACTTTTACACTATCAATGCATACGTCTTTTTTTTTCTTCCAAAAATTATAAGTTATAAAATATATCATAAATAATAATGATAAATATAAATTTAGTGGATGATAGGATGTAAGTTGCAAATAAACATTAGTGGTAATATTGAAATATTTGAAAATTATCCTCTTGTCCATTTAATTTTTTCTAGGTAAATGAAAGTTAAAATCATTTGCAGAAAAAATCTTTCTAAATAACTGACTAAATTTTTCTCTCTTTGATATAGATATACAGTGTATTAAAATAATTTTCCATTGACTTTGCTTCAACCAGCATAACTATAGGACTCACTCTTGAATTAGGATAATGCTATGAATTAGTTTTAATTCAATTTAACTTTCTTTTATCTTTCTTTTTTTTATAAATTTTAATTTATTAAGCATTTGTCAATTTCTTAAAAGAAAAATTCAAATTTAATGATTTATGATCTTTTATTAAAAAATTAATGTTTTTAGAATTGAAATATGTTAAGTCCTTGGGGCACACTTTAAGAAATCAAGAAAAAGAAAAAGTGTGCTCCAAATAGCAATAACCAAGCATTATAAAAAAACCAATCTATTTAATATATTATTTTCTGATACATACCCTCTTCATTTTATTCCATAGACAGTTAATCATGACCATCATCATCTTCTCCAAACAAATATTTGTTAGATATTTTCTTTTATGATTAATGAAATACTAATCATATAATCTTGAATCTCATGATTTTCACATAGAGTATAAAACAATGATATAAAGTCATACCTGAATTCATGTTCTCTGATCTTGAGAGAGTTTTTGGTATGATAGTCTTCCTCAACCAAATCCTTAATTTCTTTTGGGACATTCGTTTTCTCTCTGATGGAGAAAGGTGAAAACTATTTGTGATTTATGGTGTCTTGAGGACCATAACCGTACCTTTGTGTTAACTTATAGGGTTCACATTATCCACTGTAGGTCAACTATTTTGGTATCCACTCATTAACACATATATGTTACCAGTTTCAGAAGTCTTATAGGTTGTGAGTAATTAAATCACTCATTTTGTAACCCAAAAATAAATAGCCGGTATAATTGTATTAAATATATGATTTTCACCTTAATTAGAAATTATGAATTTCTAACAATCTCCCACTTGAGCTTCATATTTTTCCTGAAACAATTATATCACATATTCTTTAGGCGCACATCTGTATGTTATTTATATTTAGACTTCTCCTTAATACAATCTGGACATCTCATATATCAACTACAGAACCACATCGGCCTTCATCACATTTAAATATGACTCGATCACGATGATCACCATATTAATATACTTAATGACATAGATCAAATATGGATGAGTGACATGAAAATTTCATACAATGTGATCTTAAACATGTCTATTTCCAACTGGTTGTTCTTTATTCTTTAGCAAGAATAATCCAAAGCCATTAATTGCAACACAATAGTTACAATACAAAAGTTCAAAATAGAATAATAAACATCAAATTTATTATGCATAAAACTATATATGACGTCCAAAGTGAATCATAAAACATATAGACTCCTAGTGAACTAATTTATCCTAAATAGCAATACTCATATGAGCAATACGCTCATGAAAGACTTTAGGTACCAAACCATTAGTCAGTGGATCAGTTAGCATAAAATTGGTCCTTATATGCTCTATGGAATTTGTCTATTTTGAACACTTTCTTTAACAACCAGAAACTTGATGTCAATAAAATTTGACTTTGTAGAACTCCTATTATTGTTGGAGTAAAGAACCGCAGACTTAGTGTCACAATAAATTCTCGGTGGTCTTTTAATATCGTCGACCACACGTAAGTTAGTGACAAATTATTTGCAACCATATGTCATGGTCTGATGTTTCAAAACAAACCATGAACTCCACAACCATGGTTGAAGGAGCTATGAGCGTCTGTTTAGTCCAAGAGATAGCACCTCCAACCAACATAAATACACATCTAAAGGTAGAGTGTATGTTGTCTAGATATCCAACAAAATTGGAGTTGGAGTACCCAATGATCTCTAAATTCTCAGACATCTGATAAGTGAGCATGTACTTATTTGTTCTCCTTAAGTAATGCATAATATGTTTAATTGCCTTCTAGTGATACATTATATGATTGCTCAAATATCTTCCTGAAAACTCCCAAGACAAACACTATATCTAGACGTGTGCAAATTTGAGCATACATTAGACTTCCTACTGCAGATGCATAAGGAATCTTTTGCATCTTGTATCTTTCAAGGTCACTTTTGGGGCATTGCTCGAGACTAAACTTGTCTCTCTTAGCTATAGGGTATCCCTGATTTACTTTCTTTCATGCCAAATCTATCTAGGACTTTATCTATATAGCTTTCTTGTGACAACCTTAGGATACCTTGAGAGCGGCCTCTTAGTATCTGAATACCTAATAAAAAAGAAGTTTCTCCAAGATCTTTCATTTCAAAAATCTTCATTAGAAATCTATTGGTCTCATGCAATAGTCTCATATCACTACTCACAAGTAGTATGTCATCGACATATACTACTAGAATATAAATTTACTCCCATTGAATCTATGGTACACACAATTATCAACTTTATTTGCCTCAAAACCATACGAGGTAATAACTTGATGAAACTTATGATTTCATATATGACAAGCTTATTTAAGGTCATAGATGAATTTCTTTAATTTGCATACCATTGACTTTGAGCCAATTGACACAAAGTTTTCTGGTTGTATCGCATAGATCATTTCTTTAATATCACCATTTAGAAACACAATCTTAACATCCATATAATGTAGCTCTAAATCAAAATGAGGTACTAGTGCCAATATTATTCTAAAAGAATCCTTTGAAGATACTGGAGTGGAGATTTCTTTATAATCAATATCTTCTTTATGAGTGTAGCCTTTAGCAACTAGACAAGCTTTATATCTATCAATATTATCCTTCGAATCTCTCTTGGTTTTAAATATTAATTTGCAACCAATAGGTTTTGCTTTGCACCTTTAGGTAATTCGACAAGATCTCAAACGTCATTATCATGCATAGACTTCATCTCATCCTTCATGACATTGATCCACTTACGAGAGTTAGAACTTTTCATGGTTTGACAGAAATTCAATGGATTATCTTCTATTAATCAGATGTCATCCTCATGTTCTTGAAGAAAGACAATATAATCATCAGGTTGCACTTCTGTTAACTCGATGCCATCCTCATTGTTGTCTTGCTCTGGAATATTGTCAGGAACAATATTCTGAACATTATCTTCTATTCCGAAGTTATTCCTTGAATGGTAATAGACACAAGAACTTGTTCACCATTAGTGACATGTTCTTCCTCAAAGACAACATTCTTTATGTTCTCTTCCTTACCAAAATCAACTTCCTCTAGAAATCTTCCATTTTCCGTCTCAAAAATAAAAGTCTTGAAGTGGGATCATAAAATTTATAGCCCCGATAATATTCAACGTAGACAACAAAATAGCAGCTAACAGTTCTTAAGTTCACTTTCCTTTCATGCGGCCTATAAGGTCGCGCCTCTGCTGGACAACCCCAAATGTGCAAGTGTTTTGAAGCTAGGCCTTTTATTAGTCCAAAGCTTATATGAGGTTTTATTAACTGCTTTACTTGACATCCTATTAAGGATGTAAAATGTGGTCTTTAAAGCTTCCCCCAAAGAGACTCTAGCAAGGAAGAATGACTAATCATACTTTTCACCATATCTTTAAGAGTTCGGTTTAATCGCTTAACAACACCCTTCATGCTAGATTTGTCTGGTATAGTGTATTGTAGAAGAATTCCACATTCTATGAGGAAAACACAAATAGTCATTTCACAACATCCTTATTGTTCTTCCTTTTCTTATTCTGAGAGGTCATAGCTAAGTGAGTACTTTCAATCTTATCTCTCTGCAGTCTCTCTTTCTCTTGTAGATAGTGAGATATAAACTCATTGAGAAACCATTAGTCCTTCTGAGTGTTATAACTCACTTTGAATGACCCAAAGTGTGCCGGAAGCAACATCAAAACCAAGTGCACGATCAAGTCATCACCAAGCTCTAACTTAAGTGATTTGAGTTTTGATACGAGATTAGACATCTCCATAATATACTCTCTTATGTTCCCTTTGCCTTTATACTTCATGGAGATGAGTTTAGCTAAAAAGCTACTCTTCTCCACCTTTTCATTTTTGACAAAGTATGGTTTTATTTCTTCAAGGAACTTCCTTGCCTTCTGACTCTCAGAAATAGAGCCCCGAAACGCTTCTGAATTAGAGTGTTTCATGAGCATTAGACACATTCGCTTAGAGTGCTCCAATTTCTCATTTTTAACTTCATCGAGAATTTCCATAGTAGAAATTGATTTCTCCACCTGAAGTATTATGTCTAAATCCATACAGCCGAGAATAATTTCTATGGCTTCCTTATAGACCTTAAAGTTTGTCTCATTCAGCAATGCGATGTTCTTAATTTGAGTAGAAATATTTGCAGCACTAGTAAAAGAATGGAACAAATTGCAATCATTATTTCAATTAAACTCACATTCAACTTTAATACTTAAATTCAAATGACGGTGTGGTATATTAGAGTTACCTAGCACAACATCAATATGCAGTCTTTGGACAAAAATATTAATTTTTAAATGGTATACTCAATATAGTAATCAAACATTGATAGTCAGTCATGTCAAACAATAAGTCTTTCTTTGGACTGACTTACTATTCACATGGAAAGCCATATGATTATCACATATTTATTGCTACAAATATGTTTTAAATTTGGGTCAAATAGTAATCCTCCTTTGGTCCGATCACTATTCGCATAAAAAGTAAACATACAATTGGCTTCATATTTCATATCAATCACTAATAATACTTTTATTTGTAATTGTCGAACATTGATCATAATGCATGTCAAATAATAAACTCTTCTTTGGACTGATTTATTATTTACATATATAACTTTATAATAATCACATGTGTGTATATAATCCGGCCAAATAATAATCTTCCTTTGGGCCGATTAATACTCGCATGGATACATATATGCACTAGCATTTGACATTTATTATCAACAATTCACATAAAATATGTCACTTTGGCGACTTCTTGTTTAATAGGTTCACTTAAAATGTCAAACAATTTTATTTTCCAAAATAAAAAAACATTTAGTTAAGTTTGATTCAACACTTAATCCAAAATATAAATTATTTATATCTACATATATCCACTATAGCCTATTGGTAGCATTGCATCATTCTATCACAATGATCTACGTTTCGAATTCTAGTTATGGTTCTTTTGAATTTTCCATTAAAAATATATTATCATTTTATACATGACTAAACATGGTAGGACACACCGTACAAACAGAAATAGTGCTTCAACAATAATAACTCCTTAATAATGCAATCAACCACCCACTAATACAACAAAACATAAATGTTGCAATAATTTAAACAAACAAGTCAGATAATATAATATAAAATAAGACATGTTCACATTACTTATAACAAGATACCTAACACAACATCAATTTCTAGTCTTTGGACATAGAAATTAATTTGTAAAGGGTACTTTTAACGTAATGATCAAATATAAACAATTAGTTCTGTCAAACAATAGCCTTTCTTTGGACCAGCTATTATTTACATGGAAAAAAAACTTTATAATTGTTACATAATTATCATGACATATATGTTATTACTTGGCCAAATTGTGTATTTTTCGGTCGAACACAATTCGCATAAATAATCTCATACTCATATGTGTAATCTTAATCATTTTTCACAATAGAGGTTATTTTGGCAACATATTGCATCAATTAATTCAAAAATAATTACCAGACAAAAGGAAAATAATGTGAGTCCATTAAATAAAAATTATGATCTTGGAATTAAAACCTTCAGATTTGATATATTTTATGATTATCAAATATAATCCAATAATATAATCTCAAATAAAAAAAGATATATTACAAATATATGAATGCATAAAAATGGATGTAATCTTAATCAAATACAAAGTAGATTCAGAGTGAAAAACATAAAAAGATATATGCAAATCTTTATCAAAAATTTCAAATCAAATATAATCATGCATATCTTAAAACATATATGTAACACTGTATACATACAGTTCCACACACTAACATAGTAAATGTATATATAATTTTAAGCAGTGTAACCATTATATATGAACTTTAATCAATAATTTCAGACCAGTGTTGTTAAAACCGTACCGAATATCAAACTGGTCAGCGTACTAGTATAGTGGTATAGTGATTCAACCAGTGATTCAGTAATTAAACCGCATGCCGGTTAAACAGGATATACCTGCTTATATTTATATATATAAACCTATAACAAAAAAATTCGAATAAGTAGAAACTCAAATTTATAATCCATATTCATAATCTACTCAAAATTCATATAAACAAACAACTTTAAGTCTTTAACAAATTCAGAGTTTAAATTACAAAACATATATCAATCCAAAATATCACTTAACAACCGCAAAATATAAATAAATGACACAAGTTCACAACTCACTCTACAAAACAAATAAATTTGGAGTTTTAACATTTAACACCAAAAAGTCAAAGTTGTCTCATATCGAGATTATATTTTTGCATCAAATCTTATCTTCAGACAATACTCCAAGATTAACAAATGTCAATGAGATTACACACGAATGTTAGGAACCAAAAGGTGTAATCTAAGTATATCTTGAAAGCATGTGCCTTGAAGTGTTGAAGAAGAAGAGTTGGAAAGATGGGTCACCTTGTAATGGGTTTTTAAGTTTTTAATTTTTTTTTTCAAAAATATGTGTATAAACTTGCCGGTTTAGTCAAAAACCGGCCGATTTTGACCGGTTTTGATACTTGGTCGGTTCAACATCTGTACCGTACTGGTTAGGAGTCCGGTTCGCCGGTTTTCTGGTCGAACTGGCCGGTATGGTACGATTTTTACATCATTGTTCCAGACATCACAACAAACTCAAACTGAAAACAATTACATATTTATATATGTATATTTTAATTCGCAATATATATAAAAGGCCATGAATTTCATATTGTATATGTCTAAAAGAAAAACGCGACTTAACCCACATATACCTTATGCATATACTTCAGCAAATTGCAAAATTGTAAAGTGACAAAAGTCAAATCCACCAATAAGTCATTAGTGCACATATAATATGCATATTGCATAACATAGTCATAAAAGCTAATGCAATATTCATGCACATATCTAAATATATACTTCAACAAATATTGCAAGGATTCATAATACAAAATACTCATAATTCAAATAAGCGGAAGCAGATAAAAATTATCCTCATTAAAGGTGATTTCTAGTGATTCTTTTGGGGAAAAACATCTTTAGTGGATAACCATAAAATTCAGAACCTAAAGCTCTGATACCACTTATTAAATATTTCCTGATGATTGATGAAAAAGTAATCCAACGATCTTGAATCTCATGATTCTCACACATAATATAAAATAAGGATACAAAGTCATACATGAATATCTATTCCTTTGATATACATTTTGAGAGGGTTTTTGGTATGATGATCTTCCTCAACCTAATCTTTAATTCCTTTTGGGACCTTTGTTTTCTCTCCGATGGGGAGAGGTGAAAACTATTTGTGATTTTTGGTATCTTAGGACAATAATTGTTCCTTATGTGTTAATTTATAGGGTTCTCATTATCCTTTATAGGCCAACCGTTTGGGTATCCACTTATTAAGCGCATGTCTGTTATCAATTTCAGAAGTCTTATAGGTTGTCAGTAATTAGATCACTTGTTTTGTAACCAAAAAATAAATAGTTGATATAATTGTATTAAATATATGATGTCCACCTTAATTAGAAATTATGAATTTCTAATAATATTAATTAAGTTTAAAATTGTTAATAGTGCCATTTTTCTGTACACCAAGGGTGTACATTTAGTGGAAAATGAAAATTAATCATTTTTGAGACATAGAGATGACATATATGGATTTTGGCACTATATATCAGAAACGTTTTTCCTATAGATACTTGTGTTGGGAATTCTTCCTAATTAATGTGGAAGCATAACCAATAAACTATGGTACATGAACCGTTGGGAATTTCCCAACAACTTGTTATCAATTGACATCATATGTCTAAGCAATAAGTTATATACCACGTATGCTGGCTTAGTATTACTAACTTACACAATGCATGAAAACCCTTTGGAAAGAGGACATTAAGATTATATTCAAAAGTTTGAAGATAAAGAATATGAGATAACCTAAGCTGAATATACTATACTTATATGTCATGATGAATACTATAAGGAAGTTGGTATAATAGTATAAGACTTCATTTCATCTCTAGAAGTATTAAAAGTCAAAATTTGATTGCTAAGAACAACCCTTGTTAAGGACAGTCACACACCGAAGAGAATTAGTTCCATACCAATAATGTGAGGCAATGGATAAGATCATCTGTCCCATAATTTTCCTGTCCACATGTCTCAACCAATCACTTTTCACAAAATAATATTAAAATATTAATTTCTGTTTTATAATTTTTCTTTTTAAATAAATGGTATTTTCTCATTGACTTGTGACACAAAGTAAAACATGAATGAGGACATGTGATCATCATCCTGAAATAATACTCTTTGTAGTACTGAAAAAGTACCATAAGACTTAGGGATGGCAACGAGCGGCGCAGGTAGTGCTTTTTCGTGTCCAAACCCACAACATTTGTAAATAACAAAGTGTAAATACCATTTTTCCCAAAGCTATAAGCTATTCCAATAACTCAGATATCATTGTGTCTTAATTTTTTACCAAAAACCTATTCCTCCCATCTTTATTTAACAAATTTTAACCAGTTGCATAATTAGTTTTAAATTGAGGTTATTGATATTTCAATTTGTATAGTAACATCTTTTAAACTCAATCATAATTTTATTTTTTTTATGTAAAATTGATTAATCAATAAGTAGTTTGGATGAACATTCGTTCAAATCCATAAAAATAGGGGGAATTTTTCTATAACCCTACCTTGCTTGAAGAGTACCCTTATAGAAAATACCTATGTTTCAAACCAAAAAAATATATATACCAAAGTTCAAATAGCCATACCCCTAATTTTGACATTCAATTCTTAGGTGCAAAATCTCCCAACATTCAATTAACTTCACAACAATATGTAACAATGCCATCATATGTATAAGCTAATTGCACTATTTTCAACAACAAATCAAGTCATTATATATTTGGCTTATAGAAAGCAAAATGACTATGGTCCTCCAAGTACAGCATTCTCAATGTCTTCCCTGCTCAAAGCATAACTAAACTTCCTCTCTACATCTTTTTCAAGATTACCAGGTCCACTCTTCAAATACCTGCACCAAATTAAACTAGTTAACGTCCACAAGGAGAACATTGCAACCCACAATTTCTATTATCCATTAATATTGGTTCTAAGGGAATGCCATCATGATCCTTTAAAATAAGCAATTACAAAGGTTTTTAGTTTTTACATCCAAACTTGTTAGAAGACCAACGATTTTTTCAGGCATACAACTTACTTCATGTTGAAACAAAGAAAGAAATGCAGAAAAACAGAATGACGAAAAGCAGAATGAAGAAGAAGAATTAGAGAAATGAAATTACAGAGATTGTTAAGAAAGATAGAGTAGTGTTTGTATGTAAGCAACTTGCATTCAATGAACAACCCAATGGGTTATTTATACACATTACTATTTTTAGAATAACTAACTTTAACCGCTTTCTAATTATAGCAAGTTCTAACTAAATTCCAACTAACTTTGAATTACTAACTTTCTAACATCCTTCCTTAATTCAAAGTTTCATACAGCAAGTTGTTTTAAGAACACAAAAATGAAAATCACGAAGAAGAAAAAAAAATCCATCCTTCCTCAACCAAGCCAAATTGCTTCAAGCTTTAACCACACCTAGCATTGTTCTCATCTTCTCAAATCTATCTCCCTTTAGTGGCTTTGTCATAGCATCTGCAATTTGTAGTTCTGTTTTACAATGAATTAGCTCAACCTTCTTCTTGCTAACTTGATCCCTCAAGAAGTGGAATCTGGTTTCAATGTGTTTGCTTCTTCCATGGCTAACTGGATTTTTGGCTAAGTTTATTGCTGACTTGTTGTCAACTCTTAACTCAATCTTCATGTCTTCAACACACTTTAATTCTGTCATTAGAGAGGTTAACCATAAGCCTTGACAAGCAGCATTGCAAGCTGCAATGTACTCAGCTTCACAAGTTGAAAGTGCCACTACTTCTTGTTTCTTGGAACTCCATGAGATTGGAGCACCATTAACAAAGAAAGCATAACCAGATGTGCTCCTTCTGTCCTCCTTATCCCCGCACCAATCAGAGTCTGAAAATCCAACTAGTTGTAGCTCATTTTCTTTCTGGTTTGGAAACAGAATGCCATAGTTCATAGTCCCTTTTAGGTACCTCATGATTCTCTTTGCTGCTGTCATATGTTGCTGATTAGGATTGGCCATGTGCCTACTTATTACTCCTGCACCATAAGCTAGATCAGGTCTGCTATGACACACAAACCTGAGACATCCTACAATTTGTCGAAAAAGAGTTGCATCCACTGATTTGTTGTTTGTTGGATTGCCTGATTGCATACTCCCTTCAACTGGAATCAAGACAGGGTTGCAATTCTGCATCTTGAATCTCTCCAGAATTTCTGTCACATATCTCCTCTGGTGCATGATGATTCCTTTATCTGTTTTTACAAACTCAATTCCTAGAAAGTATGCCAATTCTCCTAAGTCTGTCATTTCAAACTCAGAGTTGAGCTTTCCTTTTAGCTTCATGATCTCATCTTCATTACTTCCTGTGATGACCAGATCATCTACATAGAGGCATAGTAGGATCACTTCATTTGTTGCAGTGATGCATACATAGACTCCATGTTCTACTGTGCATTTGGTGAAGCCAATTGATGCTAGGAAGGAATCTATTCTTTTATTCCAGGCTCTAGGAGCCTGCTTTAATCCATACAAGGCTCTTCTAAGCCTTAGCACTTTATCATCTTTCCCTGCTATTTCAAATCCAGGAGGTTGGGTGATGTACACAACTTCAAGAGGCCCATTCAAGAAGGCACTCTTGACATCAAGCTGCCACAACTTCCAATCATTTCTACTTGCCAGAGCCACAATTAGCCTCACAGTTTCAAATCTGGCAACAGGGGCAAACACCTCTGAGTAGTCATATCCTTCTCTTTGCATATACCCTTTTGCCACTAATCTGGCTTTGTGTTTGGAGATGCTTCCATCAGGTCTGCATTTTACCTTATATACCCACTTTACTGCAATAGGGTTCTTGTCTGTTGGTAGGTTAGCTAGTTCCCAAGTGTTGTTTTTCTCAATTGACTTAATCTCATCCTCCATAGCCCTGATCCAGACTTCTTCCTTGATTGCTTGACTAAAGGTAATTGGTTCAGCTTCAGCCATGAGTGCAAAGTGGATTAAGTCACCTTCTTCTGTAACTGCATCATCTGCTAGCATCTCGAATTCACTAAGTCTTGCTGGTCTGCTTCTTGCTCTTGTAGGTCTAGATTCACCACTTTCTGAGCCTGAGATTGTGTTTGTTGCCTGTATGCTCTCATGCTCTTCTTCTATGGGCACTGTGATCACTGCTTCTTTGTGTTCAATCTTCTTGAGAATGTCATTCCAAGTACTCATCTCATCAAACTTGACATCCCTGCTGAAAGCTATTTGCTTTGTCACAGGATTGAGTAGTTTGTATGATCCAGTTGAGTTGTAGCCAACAAAAATCATCAACTCACCTTTATCATCTAGTTTCCTTCTGATCTGGTCTGGTATATGTCTATAGCACATAGAACCAAACACTTTTAGGTGTTTCACTGAAGGTTTCTTCCCTGTCCATACCTCCTCAAGAACCATATTGTTGAGCTTTTGTGTAAGACATCTGTTGAGAACATGTGTTGCTGTTGTTACTGCTTCACCCCATAGATGAGACTTTTGCACTTGAGCATACATCTCACCATATTCATCACTGTCCTGTTTCTTCTCTCAGCTAACCCATTGTTTTGTGGAGTGTATGGAGAGGTGACTTCATGAATTATGCCATTGTCTTCACAGAATTTCTCAACTTCTCTTGATGTGAATTCCCCTCCTCCATCTGTTCTGAGTATTTTGATTTGTTTACCAAATTGCCTTTCTACCATTGCTTTGTATCTTACTATGTTGGCAAAGACTTCACTTTTTGCCTTAATGAGATAGATCCACATCTTCCTACTGAACTCATCTATGAAGGAGACAAAATACCTGTTTCCTCCTAATGTAGGCACTTTCATAGGTCCACACACATCTGAGTACACTACATGTAATGTATCTAAGGCTCTTTCTTGTGAGTAATTGCTGAAAGAGGTCCTAGTCAATTTACCTGTGATGCAGCTTTCACAATCAGGTTGCTTAACCTTGATTTCTGGCAAACCACTTACCATATCTCTTGACCTTAGTAATCCAAGATCTCTGAAGTTGAGGTGACCATATCTCAGATGCCACAACCAAGTTTCATCATCCTTGGTTGTTGCATTTAGACATTGAGTGTTCCCAGAATTTCCTGCTCCTAACTTGACTTGGAAGGTTCTGTTTCTTGTTAATGGAGCTTTCAAAATCTTCCTCTTTTGGTCATCATAGATTGTCATAAAGCCATTCAGAAGCTGCATAGTGAGTCCTTTTTCGTGCAACTGGCCAATGCTGATCAAGTTAGTCTTCATCTCAGGAACAAATAGTACATCACTTATGTATGCTCTCCTCCCATTTGCCATGGTCAGGGGAACATCACCTGTTCCTCCAGCTGTAATGACTCTGTGGTCTGCAAATTTCACCTTACTCTGCCTTGTTGGATCAAAGTTCACCAACCATTCTCTCTTTCCTGTCATGTGGTTGGAGCATCCTGAATCTAGGTACCATGTATCACTTCCTGTACTCAGATTGCTTGTTGTCATCATTAATTGAACAGCAATATCACCAGAGTCTTCATCATCCTCCTTGACAAGGTTGGCTTCTGATTCTTGCCTTCCATAATGATGGTTCTTGTTAGGTGCTTGACACTCAGATGAGAAGTGTCCAATTTTGTCACAGTTAAAACACCTAATTCTCTTTCTGTCTATCCTTTTCTTCCAAGTCTTGACCTGTTTTCCTCCATCTCTCTTATTGAATGTCTCTCCAGGATCAGTATTGAGGTCATTGCTAGCTTGTGAGAATTTTCTTGGGCCATTTCTCTGTTCAAAGCTTTTCCCTCGATTCTTGTTGAAAGTCTTTACAAATTGAGGTCCTTTCTTGAATGTTTAAGCCTGCAAAGCTTGATGAGAAGATCTATCTGCTCCCCTTTCATTCATTCTCTGTTCATGGGCCTCAAGTGACCCCTGAAGCTCCTCAACCTTCATTCTTTCAACTTTACCTGATTCCTCAATGGCCACCACAACATGGTCAAACCTTGGTGCCACTGTCCTTAGAATCTTATCTACTATTGTGGCATCATCCATCTTTTCTCCACATGACTTCATGCTATTGGTGTGAGTGATTATTCTTGTAAAGAACTTAGAGATTTTCTCACTTTCCTCCATTTGCATAAGTTCATACGTTCTCCTCATGCTGCAATCTTATCTTCTTTAATTGAGCAGCACCAGCATAGTGCTTCTCAAGAGTTTCCCAGGCTTCTTTAGAAGTTGCAGAACCTGCAATCTTCTCAAAGTGTGCATTATCAACTGCTTGGTGAATGATGCACAAGGCCTTGCAGTCTTTCCTTTTACTTTGCTTGTACTCATTCCTCTGAACTTCAGTAGCTCCTTCTTCCAGAATTGAGAACCCATCTTCTACGATTTCAGCCACATCTTGGCAGCCAAAAATGGCTTTCATCTGGATACACCATCTTGCCCAATTCGATCCATCCAAGATTGGTAATTTTGTTGCAAAATTTCCAGTGGTTTGTGCCATGTCTTTGCAGCAGAATAGAGAGTGATTTTGGATCTTTAAAGCTCTTGATACCAAATGTTGAAACAAAGAAAGAAATGCAGAAAAACAGAATGAAGAAAAGCAGAATGAAGAAGAAGAATTAGAGAAATGAAATTAGAGAGATTGTTAAGAAAGATAAAGTAGTGTTTGTATGTAAGCAACTTGCATTCAATGAACAACCCAATGGGTTATTTATACACATTACTATTTTTAGAATAACTAACTTTAACAGCTTTCTAATTATAGCAAGTTCTAACTAAATTCCAACTAACTTTGAATTACTAACTTTCTAACACTTTACAATCAGTTTCTTATATGGCTTAGTGAAATGTAAAGCATCAATGCTAACAATAGCAGCCACACAAAAATGCTAGACAAAGTTTACTTTTGTATTTAACCAGACAATATCTTCAAAGACTTGCCTCAAATTGACAAAATCTCCCAGTGAAACCACCAGCACTAGTTCTTCAAGAATTGAATACACAAACTAAGTGATTTTTCTTCCCCATTTGTTTTAAAGATATTGTTATTTAGCTCTACAACTTCCATCAATGGAAACAAAAATCATTCATATGTTCCATTTTCAAACTTCCAGACTACCACATCCTCTTCAATCTTATAGAATCGAGAAGCATAAACCTGCAATAATCAACCTCAAATCTTTCTAATTTCAACATTGGTCTTTTAAAAAAAATGCAAAATATTAATTTCTGTACTCTCTTTAAATCAGAAACAAAAGTTTATATTCTCGTTAAAAGGGTAGCTCAAGGCACGAGGATTAGTTCTCCTCATTAACCACTTAAAATATATTCTTAAGTGGATATATCTAATTTTTTAAGCAAGACATGGGTGTATTGATATGTCCATACTGGAATAGTGTTTGATCTGTAACTGGTTGTGTTTATTTGTTTGCACCTGAAATTTTAACATTGGTTGTCTTACTTTGTTGCTAGCAAAATCATTTAGCTTGCTAAATATTTTCAGCCTTTCTTTAGAAGATGCTTCTGATGGACAAATGTATAAGTTATCCTTTTATCATAAAAAGAAAGGGAAAAGAGCATGTCACAGTTCACCTTTTAGCTCTGTAGTTACTATTATTCATCTTATGCCTAGATCTCTGGTTTTTGCAATATTGGCTCATTATCATAATAATATAGGATAAATATTAAATGGGTTGACAAAATAATATAAAAAAGGGCGGCCCAGTACACGAGACTCCCACTAAGTAGGGTCTGAGGAGGGTAGATGTACACAACCTTACCTCTGCAAAGCGGAGAGACTATTTTTAGGATTTGAACTTGTGACTTCATGATCACTAAGCAACAACTTTATCATGCGTCAAGCTCAACCTCTTGGTTGACAAAATAATATAAATCAATTAAATTCAGTTGTTTGCTTCAATCCACTAAACTAAGTCACTGACCCTACCTAGTTGCTTGTTGTTTGTTTGCTTCAATCCACTATTAAATGGCATTGTTCGGCAATGTGGACTTATAGCTTTTCAAGTAGTGTTTTTCTTGACTTAAATTGAATGGAGCTTTTAGCTTCTAAAAGGGAGTTTGTAGCGTTTGAAATCTATCTTGTTTGTAGCGTTTGAAATCTATCTTGTTTGTAGCGTTTGAAATATATCTTATTTGTAGCGTTTGAAATCTATCTTTTAGAAAGCTACTTCAAGTAGCTTCTCAAAAACCAAGAACTTTCAATAGTTTATTTATCAGTTTTATCCTTTTAAAATTTATCGAATTACTTTAATTATACCACACTAAAATACCTAGTAGTAATTATAAATTAATTATGAATAACTAAAGAAATAAATAATTATAAAATTAATAATTATTACAGATAATTACTAATAATTTTACCAAATTATGTAGATAATTAAATAAATAATTATAAATTTACTAATAAATTTATCAAATTACTAATAATTATTTATTTAATTATCTACATATTTAGTTAGCTCAATTAATAATTATAAATTAAGTAATTAATAACTGAACAAATAGTAAATAACTATTATATGTCTTTTTAGTCATTTAACAAGTTTCATCTAGTTTCACAACTAGTTCAATAAGCTACATACATATCTACATGTTTCTAGTTACATTCGTAGCAAGCTACAAGGTAGTTTTGCCAAACATAACCAATATCACTACAAAGCATCTATCACCCCAAAAGAATCACTAGAAATCACCTTTGACTCAAAAAGGCAACATGCTACAGTTAACAAAATTGCAGCAGCAAAACAATAACTGCCTACCAATTAAAAAACACGGTATGAACTTTCTGTAGACTGTAAGTCTGTAACCATGATTAGCAGTATTGAAGTTTCACCCAAATTCTTAGTTGAAAAGTTCAGATTTTCTAGAGATTTTGTTCCATGCACATTTTACTTTTTGATAAAATAATGCATCTTTTAGTTTAACATTTGACATTGTAAAAGAAATTAAGGATCGTTAACCAAAAAAATATTAAATATTTGTTCGAAGTAGCAACCAATGAAAGGGGAGATAAAGGACATGAAATGTGATTTTGGGTTCATAACAGAGCAGTAGAGCAAACAGTGGAAATAATTACAGATAGTTGAAGATATCAGGATTCAGGAATCATGTAAACCAGACCACTGTAAGTTCCAATCTCACGGTTCATAATTAGGACTGTGAAGTCTTCAACCATCTTCATTCTATATCCAATCAAGAACACACATTCGAAATAATATCTTATGCAAGATTAATTTTGTGATATTGTATTTGATCTTTGACCTAATGCTTTTGCCAGGAACAACAAAAACTATAGCATAAATATCAACAGTGATCCTATATTAGGAATACAACTCACGTTCTATTCCATCCTATTCTAACACATCTATCAAATGCTACCTTAGTTTCAGGTTCGACAAAGGTAAACATAAGCAAAACTCAACTATAAAATGGGCAGATCAGCGTACGAGGCTCCCACTTAGTAGGGTTTGGGAATGGTTGATATAAGCAGCCTTACCCGTGCAAGCGAAGACTGTTTCCAGGATTTAAACCTGTAACCTCATCACTAAGCAACAACTTTACCGTTGTGTCAAGCTCACCCTCTAAGCAAAACTTAACTATATAGTTGAAATTCAAATTCTTGAAAAAATCCCAAGTAGGACATCATTCCTCAACAAACCCATTCAACCATTTCAAACCACACAAAAGTGGGTTGCAACTTATACACACAAATTAACTCAAACAGAAAGAGTGCATAACACAAATCACAAAAAAAACATAAACTAAGCCAAGAACAACAGAAAACAAACCTTATGTAGAGGTCAGTGAGATCCAAAGAAAGCTGAGCATGCCAATCACGGTTATGCACAAGCCACTTAGCCCTATCATCATTGCTCTGGTGAAACCCAAGGCTCTTAAGCCATGCCTCAATGCAAGGCAAGCTATGTGAATATAAAGGCTTATTCTTTTCTGGAAGCTTCTGAATCCACTCATCTACTTCTTCTTCTGGTAACACACCTTCTTTTTCATCACCTTCTTCTGCATCAGGGGACTTGCAGAAAATTTGAGTTGTAGTGGTGATTATGGGTTTTCTGGGTGAAATTGAAAGTGGGTAGGGGCATGGAAGGGATTTGGAGAAATGGGTATGGTGAAAAAATGGAAATTGGGAAGATGAAGAGATTGAAGAAGGAAAGAGTGAGACATTGGTGTATGTGAATGTTGAGGATAAAATGGTGGACATGTCTTATTGATGTTTTTATTTTTTGATTGCTACTTTGGTTATTTATGTGATGAGTTTGTTTGGATGGGGTTGGAAGAAAAGAAAGAATTAAAAAAGAAAGTAGGAGATGAAGTGTAACTATTTTAGTTAAACTTTTGTTATCTATTTTAGTTAGTATAGTGTTATTAATATTTAGTGGGTTTCAAAAGTAGCCAAATTTATATGTATATATATTATAACCATAGTAAATATAATAAATTGTATACAAAATTATTATTATTTATGACATGTACTTAATTATTGTAATGACATGATCATATTATAAGTTAAAAGCAATTGTGAAACTCTATCCTCTTTCATTCTCATCTATAATTAACTTAGAATTTATATTTATATTTTAATTATATAGTATATATTATGTTGTCTCTCATGAGTCATATAAAATGTTAAAAAATATTAATTGGACTCGAATTTAGTATTTTTGTGGATGGTTTTAAGTTTTTCTAATTTTCTGGACATCAAATTGATATAATTGAGTGACCAAATAAGTCTTCATTCACTAAATAAAGACCAGCCTTTTGAGAGTCCATTATGAAAGAAAAAATTATTTAGGATCAATAATGTAAATCTGATTCACTAAATTGAATTAAAATTTCATGCATAATCGACCATGTTGAATTGAATCATTCTGATTTTAATGCAAAACAAGTTAGATAAGAGACTCAGGTTGACTAGATATCCAATCTACGGTTCAACCGGTTAAACTAGTCAAACTGAACATAATTTTTATTAAAAAGGAAAAAAGAAAACATTTGTGTCTAACATAATTTCAAATGCAAAGAAATATCAAGATTACCTATGGTAACATTTTCATGGATTAATTTATTTATTTTCCAATTATAATACACAAAATTATATGGATAAATTATAATCACATTACCTATGCCAAACAAATGATTATTTTCTTCCTAACATTTACCTATACATTATTTTCCTATAGGCTGTTGCTCTTGTAGAAGGTGCTAGCTAGTTCAGTCTTGTCCAGTCCTAAGCCAGAAGAAGCAGCAGTAGCAGGCGCACCACCCACCTAGGGTTTCTTCCGTTCGCCGTTCTTCCACAATCATGACGGATGGCTTCTGGAACCACCACCACCAGCCACCGCAGCAGCCGCCGCCCCTTCTTCCCCATCCCGGCATTCTCAAACGACCCCGTACCGAATATGGTTCGTTCTTAATCCATTTTTTACGTATTTTGTCAAATTCGAAGCACTTTGTATTTTAGACTTAGGCATTGCCATAGGGTTTATAATTTCTTGATGTCTCTCTTGCTTCAATTTTTTTCATATTCAATCCTTATGGCTTTGATTCATGTTTTCATATTCAATCCTTATGGCACAATTGAATCTAGCAATCTTCGTAATTTTCCTTTTTTTTAAGTTCTGTTTGTAAATCTAAGTACAATGGTCTGATTTGAATTGGGATTTTACATTTGTTTAATGGTGAGTCTGCCTGCAGAAGAGCAGAACGAATAAGCTCTAATCACCCGATCTGGGGCTCAGCTACTTAAACATTAAACTAGTTTGGACACAATGATAAAAACTAACCTTGTAGGTGTACTTGCATATGCACACCAATAGTTGTTGTAGCCTGCTATGATTGCAAAATGGTAATGAGGTTGGATGTAATGATGACCCATCAATTTCCTCCTTTATTTTACCCAACCCATTATGTTCCCTCGGCAGAGCCCAACCCCAACAGAACTTGGCAGCGCAAAGGCCACCATATGAATTGAGGAAGCAGTTTTGCTGCAGGGAACATGGGAGTGACCAAATCAGTTAGATCAACCTCCAATAGCTGGCATTAAAAATGTTGTACCAATCACCAGCAAGCCCCTGATTACCCAGCAGGAAATCCACTAATGAAAATCACTAAAACATGAACAACGACAACAATAGCTGGAAGAGGAAGCAGAGTTTGCAACTGAGGGTTCCCTTTAACTCCACTGGATGTTTTCCTGCTCAACTTCTTCTAAAGGGAATGAACCTCCGACAATCACACCATCACTTTAGGGTCCTTCACCTTCACCAACAAACCCTTTGGGCTCAGCACAAAATCCTTGGTTCCATGTTGTAAGAGAATGAAGAAAACTAAGAAGAGAGAAGAGAGAAAGAGAGAGAGAGCAGTTATTGTAACTAACTCTTAGTTAGTTATTTTCTATTTCTGAATTCTTAATTGATGAGTGCTTACTCAATCCTTTTTATAGGAGAATAGAGGCACAACTGTTTCTTACAATCAGTTTTGCCAATTGGCAATATTAACTACTCTAATATACCCCCCTGAAAAGGAACTCCCCTTTTCCTATGCCTTACTAGAGTACAATGAAGAAACAACAACAAATTTAGATACACATTTTAGTTAGGGACAAGGCATCTGTCACTCTAAGGGATTTTCTCATTGAAAGGAACTTGGATGTTGACAGAGGCTTTGTTAGGACATCTGCAGTTTGATGTTCTGATGGAATATGCTTTACTTGAAGAGCCTTTGATTGGATTCTGTCTCTTACAAAGAACAGGTCCAGTTCAATGTGCTTTGTCCTGTTGTGAAGGACAGGATTGTGAGCCATAGCAACAGTGCTAAGGTTATCACAGAGAACCAGAGGGGTTTGATATTTGTATTGTAACTCTGAGAAAAGAGATTCAATCCAGATCACTTCTTGAGTAGCCAGAGCCAAGCTTCTGTACTCAGCCTCTGTACTTGACCTAGAAATGGTTTGTTGCTTCTTTGACCACCAAGTGACAACATTTGGTCCAACAAAGATGCAAGCTCCTGAGATGGACTTTCTGTCATCAAGGTCTGAGGCCCAATCAGCATCACAGCAAGCTATGATAGGAATAGGAGTAGAAGAAACAGCATGCTGGATGTGTAGACCTAAGGAGGAAGACCCTTGTAAGTATCTCAGGATTCTCTTCACTGCACTCCAGTGCTGAA
>NC_032021.1:9794376-9803449 GCF_001865875.1 Lupinus angustifolius
TAACCTTGACCAAAACCTTGATGGATCACAGATGAGTATGGTCTGGTCATTGTTCCAGAAGAGTAGGGTGCATATGGGGTAGATGGCCTTGAATACATGTTTGAAGTTGGGGCTCCATACTGATTTTGATGTTGATACTGTCCATAGAAATGAGAAGGTGTTAGTGTGCCATGATGACTATCATAGGGAGCATAGTAGCACCAGGAGACATCATGTCCTGGTTTCCTGCAATAGTCACAAAAGAAGCTTCCAGGACGAGTGAAATTCCTGCCAGAACGAAGACCACATCCACCACGTTTTCCATAACGTCCACCTCGAGTTTGAGTGTAGAAACCAGACTGAAAATTGTCTGAAGGTCTTGGTAAGATGCCAGAGAAATGTGGAGAATGAGGATGACCAGTGGGAGATGGCATGGATACAGAGAGAGGTGATTGAGGGGGAGATTGAGCAACTATGTTTGCTGAGAGAGCATCAGACACAGACTTGTTTTTGTTCTTGGCTAATCTTGATTCAAAAGTCAGTAAAAATTGTTCCAATTCATGAATTGAGGGTGGATTAACTTGGCTTTCAATAGATGTAATAACATTCTGAAAATCTTCATTTAAACCATCCAGAATGCAATCAACATTTTCTTCAAGAGATATTGGTGTTCCAATTGAGATTAGAGAATCAGTTAGGGATTTCACCTTAGAGAAAAATTCAGAGATATTCATAGAGCCTTGAGAGAGAGACCTAAGCTGAGTTCGTAATTGACGACTTCTAGCTTTTGTATGTGAGTTGCAAAAGGCATGTAATTCACTCCATAACTGCCAGGAGTGAACACATCCAACAACTCGTGGATGAAGAGTTTCTGAAATTGAATTGAGGAGCCACGAAAACACTGCTTGATCTTGTTCTTCCCATGCTAGATAGCCAGGATTTACCTGATGTGCAATACGATTTGAATCAGACAGAAAACGTAGAGGAACATTGCTGGAATGAATGAAGCGTAGTGCACGATTTGATTTCAGGACAGCAAGCACGAATTGGCTCCATGTGAGGTAGTTATGTTCAGTGAGCTTTGTATTTGGTATTTGAAGAGAAAGAGTTGAAGGTTGAGCACGAAGAGGAGTGGCAGCAGAAGACGAGAGAGGAGGAGATGAAGCTTCGTGAGGAGGATCGTTAATGGCGTTGGCCAAGTTTTAAAACATTTTTTATGAAACACTGTTAACCTTAACTTAAAGTTTTGATAATGAAAAAGATTATGGGTGTAATGGATTTTGTAAGAGAATGAAGAAAACTAAGAAGAGAGAAGAGAGAAAGAGAGAGAGAGCAGTTATTGTAACTAACTCTTAGTTAGTTATTTTCTATTTCTGAATTCTTAATTGATGAGTGCTTACTCAATCCTTTTTATAGGAGAATAGAGGCACAACTGTTTCTTACAATCAGTTTTGCCAACTGGCAATATTAACTACTCTAATACATGTACATCAGATTATCCCCTAACTCCTTGAAGTGCATTTCTAAGTAATTTTAAGTCTGAAAGCAATTTAGATCCATTAGAACTCCTAGGAAGGTTGTAGAACGCGTGCTTTGTCTCTGGCAAGTTGAACTTGAGGGTTAAGTCGACATAGTTTTTTGGGTCTAAGTTGTTTGAGTTGCTGAAGGTTTGGAATGCAGTATGTTCTAAGATACTCTAAATAAATCTAATATATAATCATCATAATATAGGATATTCTCTTTATATATAAGTATCTTGTAGATATTCTTTATAGTATAATTTAAGATCTTCTGAGATACTTTTATATATTCTAGCAATAACAATAGCTATTTTCTTCTTGTATTGATATATTTACTCTCGCTTGATAGATTTCAGTTCCTGGAGCAAGTTTGAAATGTTTGAGGGTGCAACTTGCAGCCCACTCTTCCTTTTATTATTAGTGCCTTGCATTGTGGGGCACATGCTCAGTTGCCTGAGTTTTGCTACTGTTTGCATACTTGTTTGGTGTATATCATGCCTGGTACCATTTAGCTTCTGGAAAGCCCCAACCCATGGTTAAAAGGGTTCCAAAAGCTCAACTGTTATATGCACATAGTCTTCTAGTATATTCAGTGTTTAGCAATATCGGAATAGGAATTATATTATATATGACATAAGAGTCTTCAACTTTTGTATGCGTTTTTCAGTTTAAGTATTCTTTGTTAGAGAAACAAGTTGTAAGACCAGTTTTTTTCCAGATATTTCTGCTTCTGGCAATTCTTCAGGTAATGAGATGCATAATTATATTGCTCGCAGTGATGACCATATTGGTCACCAAATGTTAAAGGACATACAAACAATTGGATCTGCTTATGATCGCTACCTTCATAGTGGGGTAACATTTTATCTTGATAAGTTTACATAAATATGTTACTGTTTATTTCTTGGGCGCTTAGACGTGTTTGCTAAAAAATATGCATCCTTTTTCGTTTTAAAGCAACCTTCTTCGCTTACTTCTGGGGAAACTAGTACAACTAGTGCTCTTGGATTGGGGAGGGGTGGTGGTGGATTTCCAGGCTATCCACTAGCTGATCCTTCAGCCATGGGGCATCATGGAGGTGATGGTCGTGGTCTTACACCAAATGGAAGAGGTGTTAATTATGGTGGCCAGCTACCAGTTGATGCAGCTTACAGGCCTGGACCTGAGACAGTACCTCTACCTCCAGATGCTTCAAATACTTTATATGTTGAAGGTCTCCCTTCCGACTGCACAAAAAGAGAAGTGGCACGTATCCTTTTTGTTCTAATGCAGTGCTTAGTAATTGTAACATCTTACATCTATGCCTCCTGAGCTTTATTTGTTTCAATTCAGTTATTCATATTCCTTGACATCATCTTTAGATATTTTTCGCCCTTTTGTTGGATATAGAGAAGTGAGACTTGTGAGCAAAGAATCCAAACATGTGAGTATACTATTTGTAACAGATTTCTGCTTGTCCTCTTTTATTATTTAGTTGATTGGTTGGAAGTTACAATGTCCACTTTGTGATGAAATGCCTGTTCATTGCAGCGAGGTGGAGATCCTCTGATCCTTTGTTTTGTGGACTTTGAAAATCCAGCTTGTGCAGCAACTGCTATGAGTGCCTTGCAAGGTATCATTTCTCGTTACCTGCTGATATAAAAGGAAATTAGTTTCTGGTTTTGATTCTGTGGATCATCTAGCTGAATCACCTTAAATATGAGATAACAATGATGATGAAGGTTGTGAAAAATAGAGAATGCACTTAATTTTTTGTTTTCTTGTATGACATGACTATTGAGTTTTTTGTTTTTGGATAGTTTAATTATGAATCAGATTGGAAGAAAAAAATGTTAAGCTGGAGGGTACTTGATATGGTATGCTTATCGGACTCAAAACTAACACAATATCTTGGTGAATGAAAAAGATACCAGCTTGCTGAAGTAGTATAATATTTAGTGCAGTGACTGGCAACCTCCATGACCCTCACCTTCATCTCAAGTAACATAAAAAGAACACATACTACGATGCACCTGTTCTATGACTTATTCTGAAATTGTTACAATTCTGGGAAATTGTTTTATCCAATGGTGGAACATTATCACCACCACTATAATCAATATCACGAATTAAGAGATCTTCTCGATTATCCATTTGATCTTTTGATTGCTTAAAGTAGGATAGTTGATGGAGTTTTGTCTTTTTTCGCCCTTCTTTTCACTAGACTTGATTTCATAATTATAAAAAGATCAGCCTTTTAAGTTTGACAAAAACAATTCTGTTGTTTAACCATTAAAGAGAATTTAAATTCAAGAAGAATACTACAGTCACAAAAAATGAATAGGTATTCAATTTGAACTGTTCAACTAGAATGCAAGACTCGATGCTAACGGCCATGCTTAGTTATACTTGTTGTAGTCAGCATGTGCTCCCTTGATTGCCAAGCTATCAGCTGTCCATAATCATCATATTCGGTCATAAAATTCATTCTTGAATTTTGTGTTTTATGATTTTCACATAATTATGTACTGGAATTTCTTAATGTTTGCTGACATTGTTGTTTGGATGGCACAGGTTATAAAGTAGATGAACTCCATCCTGAGTCCAGTCACTTGCGGCTTCAGTTTTCTCGGTATCCTGGTCCAAGATCTGGATCTGGCCCTGGCCCTGGCCCTGCATCTCGTGGTAAGAGGTAAAAGCTAGTTCACATAGGCCATCTGTGTTTTATGCTCATCAGAATGTTGATGGTCTTATTTATTTATACATGATTTTGGGGCAAGAATGTTCATGGACCATTCCTCCCCACTTGCACTTTTTATTGCTATCTCAGATCCCTTGAGATGCACTTTTTAACCAGCTGAGATCAAAGTACAGTTTCATTTTAGCAAATATTACAGATGTAGTGTTTTTAAGATATATATATATCCATTTAGTCTGGTGTATTATTATTGATAAATTTAGTATGAACCTGCTGTCCGATATTGTAGGGTATATTTTGTGTTGCCCAAATAACTATATTTTTAAAATTATTTCATTATTATTCTTTGCTTAATCAATATTACTGGTTATCCTGGTATGGTACCTACACTTGGGTATGTGCTTTAGGGAGCTATATTATATATGGGTGTGAGACTGGGTAATATGTGCATCTCAAGTATCTCTTATGCACAGTTAAGATTCTTATTGATCTTGATTTTGTTAACTTGTTATGGTGGTAAAATAAAAATTAACTGAATATGGAAAAAAATTAAAAAATTATTAGACCTTCCATGATCTTATTACAAGTTCCAAGTTTAGATGCATTAAGATTTATTTATTACGCTTCTATAAAGTTTTGTTCAGTTTATGTCCGTACTTTGTCTTGTCGTAGTGTTTTATAAAAATCCTGCTTAGGTACTTGCTACTCAGTATGACTAGGAGATCATGAGTTTAAATTATGGAAATAATCTATCTGCTCATAGGATAAGGTTGTATACATTTACTTTCACTATTCCCTAGTAGTGAAAGCTTCATTCACACCCTTTTCTATATGCTTGTGGTTGTGTTTTTATACATTCTCTTTCCTCTTGCATGAAGTTTTCTTTAGAATTAAAAAATATAGCTTTTCATTTAACGGTCAACAGGGTTTCAGTATTTTTTTTTCCTGTCATTTTTTACCATTTAAAAGTTCGACCGAAATGGTTAGAAGTGGTTTTTTAAATTAAAAATAATTTAAAACTTAAACAAACGTGACCTCGATGAAAATCAATATTTTCAACTAACATAAACCGATAGTTTCTTGGGTGTCAACAATTTGTGTGGGTTAGTTTACCAATTTATTGTGTGGGTATTATTTATTTAATATTTTTTTATGCACAATTGTAAGGAAGGTTTCATATCATTATCAAAGTGAGGTAGCATAATCTAGAATTAGAAAAGGTTGGTCTAATTATAATCAGACGATGAAATGTGTGCAAAGACGTGATGAAGTGTATACATCTGGTTTAGGCATCTTCTCATAAAAAGCCAACATGGAAATGACGAGTTTTCAAATATGTGATAGTGTTGCTTTGTGTGGCCTAAAGCTTTTATATGATACCAATAATAACACCACTTGATCATGTAACATAAGAGTTTCCTCTGTCCCATGAAATTGGACAATAAAGCTATTGTCTTAATTTTGACTTGTTTTTCCTAAGTTTACTTGGCCAGTTTCAAAGTAATGTTAATATGTTGAAAAAATGATGTATTTTCCTACAAAATCTATTTATAAGTTCTTTAAACAATACAAAAATGACATGTGACAACATGTATTTTAAAGTGATACTTTCTTATGGCAGTGTCTTTAATGTAGTACGTTATATCGTTACTAAATCTTTAATATAGTATCAGTCATCACTTTAATAAAGATATATCATTACTCAATCTTTATTGTAATATTGTCAATCATCACTTTAATAAAGAAACAAGCAGGTAAATGTACCAATCGATTTGAGATTATAGAATGTTTTTCTTCAAATTAATGTACTCGCATGTTACTACTATTTTTTTTTTGCTTCAAATAGTTTGAGATTTAAGGAAAGAGTTGAACCAACTGTTATAAATTTATAATTTATAATTAACGTGGACATTATATATTTAATACAATGATATCAGTCATTTATTTCCAATGTTATATTATAAGTGATCTAATTACTCGCTTCGCCTTAAATTTCTAAAAGCTGATAACGAATATGGGCTTAATGGGTGGACACTAGGTTAACTCATAGGGGATAATGAAAACCATATAAGCTAACGCATAAAGAAGGTTATGGTCTCCAACACATCAAATCAAATTCAATTTTCTCTTCTCTCCATCAGAGTGAAAACGCAAGTCCTAAGAAGAATGAGGGATTTGGTTGAGGAAAGTCATCATACCACAAAACTTCAAAACTTCTTTTAGAAACGTAGATCAAAGGAGCATATCTAGGAACATGGATTTAGGTATGATACTTCACCTTTTGTTTCATATATGTGTGTGAGAATCATGAGATTCAAGATTCTATGATTGATATTACAACAATCATAAGGAGTTCCCATCAAGTGTATCAGAGTAGAGGTTCTGAATTTTTATGATTATCCATTAAAGGTGTTTTCTCAAATCTTGTATGAACCCTAATTTTAATTTGAGGATTATTAAATTCTTCTGCTATTATGTTATAAATATTAGGAATATTGAATTGCTTCCGCACAGCAATTTTTTTCATGAATCATAATTGTACACACATCATATGTAAGATTCAATACTTTGTGATAAATGTGAAAAACGTTTTGTTTTCCTTTATCTGCCAAGATTGCAACAATTGGTTATTGATTATAATGGTATGGTGTTTTCATTTCAATGGATTCAAATTGGCGTTTAACACACTGTTTGAATTTTTTTATAATTTTAAATTGTGATTATATTAACTTAATGTTTGGGTAATTCATGTGAAGATATGTCCTGATTTCAATGTCTCCCATTCATAGAATGTCAGTGTTGTGCGATGTTCTTTTTTTGTGCGGCAACATGTAAAAAGAAAATATATGTGGAGTTTATGGATTGTATTTTATATTTCATTGCACATAACATGAACGCACAACATCTGTTTACTATAGCGTTACTTGATAATGATTTACATTTGTGTTTCTTTTCTTAATCTAGGTCCAATTTACATTTGATTAAGATGCATTTTTTTAATACATTGATATGTATGAATTATATATTATTATTTTGGAATTATTATTGGATTAGATTTGGTAATCATAAAAGATATTAAATCTAAAGATTTTAATTCCAAGATTATATTTCTTTTGTAATTGACTCATATTGCTTATTTTTTGTCTGGTAATTATTTTGAAGTAATAGATGCAATATGTTGCTAAAGTAACCTCTATTGTGGAAATTATAGAAATTACATAGATGTGTATGAGATTATTTATGCGAATTGCGTTCGGCCCAAAGGAAGACACAATTTGGCCAAATAATAACATACATGTGCTGATAAATATGTAACAATTATAAAGTTTTTTTCTTCATTTGAATAATAGTCGGTCCAAAGAAAGATTATTATTTGACAGAACTAATTGTTAATATTTGATCATTACATTTAGAATACCACTTACAAATTGATTTCTCTGTCCAAACACTAGAATTTGATGTTGTGCTAGGTATCTTGTGATTGGTCTATTATGTGAACATGTCTTGTTTTATATATGTTACATGACTTGTTTGTTAAGATGTGAACATGCCATTAATTCCTTGTTGTGTGGATTCAGTGTCTTTTACCAATGCTGCAAATTTTTCTGCTCAAATCAGTAACATCTCATTGCTGAATGGGACAAACTTTAAGGTATGGAAGGAAGTCGTAGAAATTATTCTCGGTTGTATGGATTTGGATCTGGCACTTCGTGTGAAGAAACTCATTTCCACTACGGAAAACCTCGATGAGGCTAAAATTGAGAAATCGGAATGCTCTAACTGAATNTGAATGTGTCTAATGATCATGAAACGCTCTATTCCAGATGCGTTTCGGGGCTCTATATCTGAGGTTGAAAGTGCAAGGAAGTTCCTTGAAGAAATAGAACAATTCTTTGCCAAGAATGAAAAGGCGAAGACGAGTAGCCTTTTGGCTAAACTCATATCCATGAAGTATAAAGGCAAAGGGAACATAAGGGAGTAAATTATGGCGATGTCTAATCTCGCATCAAAACTCAAATCACTTAAGTTAGAGCTTGGTGATGACCTGCTCGTGCACTTGGTTTTGATATCTCTTCCTGCATGATAAGTGTCAAACATACTTAAATTTTATACACTTTTATGGCACTTATCTTAAGCATAATTGAGAAAAATCAACTTAAAAATAATTCTTTTTGGATAAAATATCACAATCTTGTATATTTGTGTTTGTATTTCTCTTTAATGTGTTTTGTAGGATTTAGAAAGAAAAAGAAAAGAGAATAAAGACTCATGGTCCAAGAAGAAAAAGAAGTCAAACTCAAGGTGCTCAAGCAGGCAGCTTAGCGTGGACCGAGCTATGCTGAGCTGACCTGGACACCAGCCTGATACAGTCAGACCCAACCTGGCTCAGCCAAACAACTTGGCACAGACCAAGTTGCTCAAGCAGACAGCTTAGCGGACCTGCTTGACCGCTCAACCTAGCACTAGACAAAGCTTGATACGGTCAGAACACAAGCTTGGCATAGTCAGACACAAGCCTGACACACGCCCAAGCTGCTCAAGCAGGCAGCTCAGTGGTGCCACATGTGTGCTTAGCGGTGAACGAGACACCTGACCAGGTCAGCAAGCACCAAGCTATGTCTCAGTCAGCATGGTCAAAGCTGCTCAAGCAGGCAGCTTAACGGTGCCACATGTGTGCTCAACGGTATGCACCCAGAATTAACTTAGCCATCAAGAAACCATAAAGTCATGCATGACCTCACTTCAAGTAGCCCAACATAGGCTTTCCAGGAGTAGCTCACCATAGCTGGTCCCATAGGTCACAACTAGCCTTGAATAGTCAAGCTTAAGGAGGTGACCAAGTGACCAAACCCATGCTGAAGGGTTTGGTCAGCTGCTGAGCGGTGCAAAGAAGCAG
>NC_032021.1:9803549-9803829 GCF_001865875.1 Lupinus angustifolius
TTTCTTTTATTCTAAATTTGAATTTTAATCATTCAAGTTGGTGCTTTGGTTAATTTTATTTGTTTGAGAAGTTCTTAATGCTCTTTTTAGATTGATCACCCAAAAACCGATTTCAAGTCATGAACAATTACTTGTCTCAAACATTTAACAAATAAACTAAGAAGTAGTTGTACTACTTAGTTTATTTGCCAAGTTAAGCATGTTTTTCTTAAGCTCTTATATTCATTACTACTTCAATATTAGAGTAGCCAAGATTAGGGTGTGACAAACTAATCTGTTT
>NC_032021.1:9803929-9814750 GCF_001865875.1 Lupinus angustifolius
ATTTCAGACCTGGGTGTTTGGAGTTAATCAAAGTAAAACATAAGAACTTGTCTAAGTAGTTCAAATACATAAGAAGTTGAGAAATACTTTCATCATTCAAAATGATCTTGTCTCCTCAAGAATTTGTTAATACTTAGTTTATGTTTCTTGTTAAGTGTTTATGTGCATATCAAATCAAATAAAAAACAACCAAAATATGTTCTCTCATTATTTGTGCATTGATATATTCATATGATTCATTCTGTTAGGTAATTCCTTGTGGTTTGACATAACCTTATACTATACTACAATTGAATATTGAAATATGTGTAAATTGTAAAATAGTAAAGTGTTATCAATAAATTTATTTGTTGAAACACCTTTTAATATACAAAAGTGATGAAGCTAACTAACTAACTTTTATTTATTGTTATTTACATTCCGCAATTTATTTATTCTTTAATACCAACCTTCCTTAAGGAAGAAGTTTGATTTGTTAATAAAAGGAACCCAAAAGGGAGTAAATAAATAAATGCCACTTAACTTTATTATTCTTTTGTTCTTTATTTATTTGTTTCTAACAACTAACTATTCATCACTTTTGTACATTAGAATATCATTAAACTGGTGTTGGAATTTATTCCACAAAACCGAGATGATATTCAAAGATACTTAATAATTATGTAATAGGGGATTACTTCGATACCATTGTATCGGCGTTAGAATTTATTCTAACAAAGCCGAGATGGAGCAAAGAAGGAATAACTTATTCACATGATTATTAGAAGTAAGTTGTAACTGAAATATTCTTGAAACTATCGGCGTTATAATTTATTTCAACAAAGCCGATATGTCGAACAAAGAATAAAATCGAGTTCACTTACTTAACCAAATAAATAAAACACACGAAGAAGAGAAACTTTGCCTTTCAACACTACACACTTTGGGCAATTCAAAGTGAGTTATAACACTCAGAAAGACAAATGGTCCCTTAATGAGCTTATATCTCACTACGTGCAAGAGGAAGAGAGGTTGTAGAGAGATAAGGCTGAAGATGCTCACTTGGCTATGACCCCTCAAAATAAGAAAAGAAAGAGCAATAAGGCTGCTGCGAAAGGGCCTTCTCAGCAAAAAAAATTGAAGAGTAATGAGAAATTTACCTGTTACTTCTGTAAGAAGTAAGGACACATTAAGAAAGAGTGTCCTAAATATGCCTCATGGCGTGTAAAGAAGGGTAAATTTATAACTCTTGTTTGTTCTGAAATTAATTTGGCTTTTGTACCCAATGATACTTGGTGGGTAGATTCTGGTGATACTACTCACATTAGTATCACTATGCAAGGTTGCCTGTGGAGCCGACAACCAAGTGATGATGAAAGATTCATCTTTATGGGCGATGGAAAAAGGGTTGCAGTTGAGGCTATTAAAACATTTAGATTATGTTTAAGAACTGATTTTCATTTGGATTTATTTGAGACATTTGTTGTACCGTCTTTTAGGCGGAATTTAATTAGTGTTTCCAGCTTGGACAAATTTGGTTTTTCTTGTTCTTTTGGAAATAATAAAGTTAGTCTCTATCAAAATTCAAATGTTGTTGGTTCTGGTTCTTTAATAGATAATCTGTATATGCTTGATGTTTCCATTTCCACTAATGAAATACTGTAAACAAATTCACGTGGTACAAAACAAAAATTAAAAGAGAATTCAGCCACCTTATGGCACAAGCGTTTAGGTCATATATCTAAACAAAGAATTCAAAGACTTGTGTCGGATGAAATTCTTGACCTTTTAGATTTATCAGACTTTGAGGTCTTTGTTAAGTACATAAAGGGAAAACAGACAAACAAAAGGAAGTTAGGTGCCGAAAGAGCTAAAGATGTCTTAGAACTACTACATACAGTTATATGTGGTCCTTTCCCTGTGACTTCCTGGAATGGACAACATTATTTTATTACGTTCATAGACGATTACTCTAGGTACGACTACCTATATCTTATACATGAGAAGTCACAATCCTTGGATGTTTTCAAGTCTTTCAAGGATGAACTTGAACTTCAACTTGGAAAGAAAATTAATGCTGTCAAATCTGACCATGGTGGTGAATACTATGGCAGATATGATGGATCAGGAGAACAATATATAGGGCAACTTGCACTTTTCCTCAAAGAGTGTGGAATTGGTTCGCAATACACTATGCCATACAAACCTAACATGAATGGTGTTGCTGAGCTATGAAATCGAACTCTTAAGGATATGGTGAGAAGTATGATTAGTCATTCTTCCTTACCAGAGTCTCTTTGGGGGAAAGCTTTAAAGACCAAATTATACAACCTTAATAGGGTACCAAGTAAAGCAGTTAACAAAATCCTATATGAGCTTTGGACTAATAAAAGACCAAGCTTGAAACACTTGCACATTTGGCGTTGTCCAACTGAGGTGTGGTCTTATAGACCTCATGAAGGAAAACTGGACTCTAGAACTATTAGCTGTTATTTTGTTGGCTATGCTAAACGCTCCCGAGGCTATAAATTTTATGATCCCACTTCAAGACTCTTTTTTGAGACGGGAAATGCAAGATTTCTTGAGGAAGTTGATTTTGGGAAGGAAGAGAACATAAGGAATGTTGTCTTTGAGGAAGAACCTGTCATTGATAGTGAACAATTCTTGTGCCTATTACCATTCAAGGAATAAATTCGGTAAAAGAAGATAATGTTCAGAATATTGTCCCTGATAATATTTCAGAACAAATCAACAATGAGGTTCTCCCTCAAATACCTATAGAATAAATTCAACAACCTCAAGAAGTAGAAGTGTCATTAAGGAGATCCACTAGAGAGGAGAAGCGCAATTCCTGATGGTTATATTGTATTTCTTCAAGAACATGAGGATGACATTGGGTTAACAGAAGATGATACATTGAACTTTTGTCAAGCCATGAAAATTTATAAATCTCAAAAGTGGATCGATGTCATAAAGGATGAGATGAAGTCTATGCATGATAATGACGTTTGGGATCTTGTCGAATTACCTGAAGATGCAAAACATATTGGTTGAAAATGGATATTTAAAACCAAGAGGGATTCGAAAGGTGATATTGATAGATATAAAGTTCGTCTAGTAGCTAAAGGCTTCACTCATAAAGAAGGCATTGATTATAAAGAAACATTCTCTCTAGTATCTTCGAAGGATTCTTTTAGAATAATATTAGCACTAGTGGCTCATTTTGATTTAGAGTTACATCAGATGGATGTTAAGACTGCGATTCTTAATGGTGACATTAAGGAAACGATCTATATGGTGCAGCCATAAAACTTTGTGTTAGTTGGCTCAAAGTCTATGGTATGCAAATTAAATAAATCCATCTATGGGCTTAAACAAGCTTCTCGTCAATGGAATCACAAATTTCATTGCAAATTTCATCAAGTCATTACCTCGTATGGTTTTGAGGCAAATAAAGTTGAAGATTGTGTATACCATAAGTTCAGTGGGAGTAAATTTATCTTCCTAGTATTATATGTCAATGATATACTGCTTCCTAGCAGTGATATGAAACTATTGCATGAGACTAAGAGATTTATAACGAAGAATTTCAAAATGAAAGATCTTGGGGAAACTTCTTTTGTATTAGGTATTCGGATACTGAGATATCTCTCTCAAGGTATCCTAAGGTTATCACAAGAAAGCTATATAGATAAAGTCCTAGATAGATTTGACATGAAAGATAGTAAACCAGGGGATAACCCTATAGTTAAGGGAGATAAGTTTAGTCTCGAAAAGTGCCCCAACAATAACCTTGAAAGATACGAGATACAAAAGATTCCTTATGCATCGGCAGTAGGAAGTCTAATGTATGCTCAAGTTTGCACACGTCCCGACATAGCATTTGTTGTGGGAGTTTTGGACAGATATTTGAGTAATCCTGTAATGTATCATTGGAAGGTAGTCAAACGTGTTATGTGTTACTTTAAGAGAACAAAAGAGTACATGCTCACTTATAAGAGGTCTGAGAATTTAGAGATCATTGGGTACTCTGACTCTGATTTTACTGGATGTCTAGACAGTAGATACTCCACCTCTGGATATGTGTTTGTATTGGTTGCAGATGCTATCTCTTGGAAGTTTGCGAAACAAACGCTTATAGCTCCTTCGACCATGGCTGCGGAGTTCATGGCTTGTTTTGAAATATCAGACTATGGCATATGGTTGCAGAATTTTGCCACTGGCTTACGTGTGGTCGATGGTATTGAAAGATCATTGAGGATTTATTGTGACAACAAGTCCGCGGTTCTTTACTCCAAGACCAATAGGAGTTGTACAAAGTCAAAATTCATTGACATAAAGTTTCTGGTTGTTAAAGAAAGTGTTCAAAATGGACAAGTTTCCATAGAACATATAGGGACAAATTTTATACTAGCTGATCCACTGACTAATGGTTTGGTACCTAAAGTCTTTCATGATCATGTTGCTCATATGGGTGTCGTTCCTTAGGGTACCTTAGTTCAGTGTGAGTCTATATGTTTTATGTTTTACTTTGGATATTATATACAGTTTTTTATGCATAATAAAGTTGATGATTTACTTTCATTTTGAAATTGTGCATTATAACTATTATGTTGCAATTATAGACTTTGGAATGATCTCACTAAAAAATAAAGAAGGACCAATTGGAAATAAACATGTTTGAGATCACATTGCATGAAATTTCCATGTCACTCATCCATATTTGATCTATGTCATTGAGTATATTAATATGGTGATCATCGTGGTCGAGTCACACTTA
Organism: Lupinus angustifolius; assembly: GCF_001865875.1. Taxonomy (NCBI): domain Eukaryota; kingdom Viridiplantae; phylum Streptophyta; class Magnoliopsida; order Fabales; family Fabaceae; genus Lupinus; species Lupinus angustifolius. Next base: position 9,808,689 of record NC_032021.1, read on the forward strand.
AATGTGATGAAAGTTGCGGTGGTTCCATATTTGATATATGAGATGGACCAGATTGTATTAAGGAGAAGTCTAAATATAAATAGCATACGGATGCGCGCCAAAAGAACCTGTGATATAATTGTTTAAGGAAGATATGAAGCTCAGGTGAGAGATTGTTAGAAATTTATAATTTCTAATTAAGGTGAATATCATATATTTGATACAATGATATCATCTATATATTTCTGGAGTTATATTATAAGTGATCTAATTACGGACCCCCCTTAGATTTGTAAAAGTTGATAACAGATATGGGCTTAATGGGTGGATACCCATCAGGTTAACACATAGAGGATAATGGGAACCCTATAAGTTAACGCATAAGGAAGGTTATGGTCCCCAACACACCAAGTCAAATTCAATTTTCTCCTCTTCCCATCAGAGTGAAAATGCAAGTCCCAGGAGGAATCATGGATTTGGTTGAGGAAGACCATCATACCACAAAACCTCTTTTAGAAACGTAGATCAAAGGAGTACATCCAGGAATATGGATTCAGGTATGACACCGCATCCTTTGTTTCATATATGTGTATGAGAATCATGAGATTCAAGATCTTAGAATTGGTATTACACCAATCATAAGGAATTCCCAGCAGCAACTTCTTGCGAGCATTAGATTTGGAGCATTAACACAATTAAAGTAGACTTTTAATTATCTCAAAAGTCCAATTCTTTGGAAGGAGGAGGAACCTGAAATTGGAGATAGAGGAATACCTTTACAAAAATTTGTGTAGTGGCCCACAGGCCTAAAGAACAGGCTGATGAAAGAAGTCAAAATTTTCAATAATTGTACCTTCACAATTAAGATTTTTGTTTAGCAACGATCCCTTCTCTGGCAGGATAATTATGTGAATAACATCACTTGAATATATGTCATGATTATTGATGTGTAAGTCGTAATTCAAAAACCAAAGCATCTTTTTTTGTTGTTGAAAACTTCAGCTTGGACTCTTATTTCAGGATAAATAAAGTTATAAGTGTGAGAAGATTTGTTAAGTGTCAAATTGATTATATAATATACATTATATTTTAACTATTTAATCAACTCAAATAGATAAAATTATATTCATCATGATAAAAACTTATTGAAATGGTCAAATATCATCTCTGAAGTGTTTTGCAGGTTCAATATGAAGGAATAACCAAAAAAAGCTAAATTTATGAACAAAGCTTGACCAAGCTCAATGCAAGGAACACGTTGAGCGGACCAGGCAACGTCTAAGATCCACGCTCAGTGCAATCTTTGCGCTGAGCATATGCATCAAAGAATTAAGAAGTTTAGCCTCTTTAAGTTTTACGCTAAGCGCACGTATTCCACTTAGTGCAAAATGGAGGTGCACCCAATGTACAAGTGGCGCTCAACGCATGTTGGTGCACTGAAAGGTCGCGCCTAGTCAGCTGGAGGTTGTGCTCAGTGCACAAGCGGTTCGCTGACTGCAGGAGCCAACATGTAAACATTATTTAAAGAGGTCCAATCTTAGCCATTAGACACACACTTAACATATTCGAATTGTAATACTTATTTTCTAAGTTTTTAGAGAGTTTAGCTCATTTAGATCGTGGAAACTAAGTGTAAGCACTATAAGAGTTAATTATGCTCATTTGTGTGGTTCTACCACCCCATGAGTTGTTTATTATCTCCATCTAACTTGCATTTTGTGAACATGAGTAGTTAAGTACTTCCTTGTTGGGATTGAATATAATACAAGCTTGATGTATATATATTGATTCATCTATATTAAACTCATGAAGTTTTGATTATCGTTGGTTTTTTCATGTCCTTAATGTTTCCTTTAAGTTTGGTCATCCTATTGCATGAATCTTGAATAGAATTCTCAATATCTTGCATAATTCCGAACTTGCATAATTCAGCAATTGATATATTATTTAGACATAGACTTCTATCAAATTGTCATCTCATACATATTATTTTATTAGTATCTACACATTGAACTAATTAAGTAACTTTATAACTCTCAACTACTAGACAAGAAATATATTTAACGATTCATATAGTTTAGTTTTATTAATCTAGTTGCTAGACACAAAACTATTTTTATAAATTATTAGTATAGACTAAGACATTGTGACTACTACAGTTGAGGTGTTACGTTTAAATCAACTTTGCATGCATAGAGTACTAGACAGGGGTGTGTTATGCGGGTCATAAATCTTAATCTTATGTATAAAGTTGTCACACATAGAACTTTATTGTATAAGTTACTAAATTGACTAAGATATTAACTTTTAGTATTCTTCAAATGCCATTTTTTTGTGGAATAATCATTACTAAGTGAATTTGTGTACTGAATCGTGTGTATATTAATTGTAAGTATGAAGTTCAATCTCAACTCATTTTATTATTGTATTACAATCTTGAATTCTATTGTGTCGAAACAAACTCTGTAGCAATTGCTTAGAATAATAATTGTTAGTTGAAAGGGCTGTAATCTAGCATGTCCTTGTGGATTCGACAATCCCATAGACTAATTTCGTTTACGACACACTTGCTATTTTATATCCAATTTGCGGATTAGCAGGTTTTAACATTAAGCTTAAAAATTAGAATTCATACTAATCACCTTAAAAATTAGAGTTCATACTAAATACCTTGAAAACTAGAGTTTATTGGCATCCATAATACAAAAATTAAAAATATATTTTTTAATATGTGGTTCAGTTTGAGTAGTTTCCAAATTTCTAAAATCATGAATCAAATCAAACATAAATTATTCTTTAAAAAAAATTTGAACCGCAAAACTGAACTGAATCACATTTTTTGGTTTGGCACGGTTCCAACAATTTCGTGATTTAAACTAGAATCACTTATACACCTTACGAGACTTACAAAAGGAAGATTATTACAAATGAATTGACTCCCAAGATAACTACCCGTAAATAACTCTAAATAACTTTCAAAGAAACTGTCCAATCCACTCTTTAAATTGCACATACTCGACTTCAATCCTTTTCCATATGCAGCTTAACAAATGTTGCTGCTCTGCTGCAAATTCCTCTTCCATCTACGTTTGTGTCTTCTTCAATTATATATTTCATAATATATATTTTGAAGTTATCATCCATTTATTATATAATCTTGGATTTTATGTTGATTTTAGCATGTATTTTATTCACTTTTTATTTATGACAATATGTAGAAACCTTGGAAACAACAACTCATAGTGGAATATTTATTTATGACAATATTTCCTCTTCTTTTAATTCTCTATTTATTCTACCTATTTCTCATGTCCAATCTCATGCTTTTGGCTAGTACTATGAACATGGTTGAGTAGTTTCCGTTTCTATGGATTTGGATTAGCCATGCAGGCATTTTCATAATGTTTTGATACTTCATTCTCTTATCTATGCGCTATACTATCTTTCTGTTTTTGATATATTGGAAAAATAAAAACAAACAAAAAACTAAGACAAAGGATTGTGATCTATATCAGGATAGTGTTGACAATTAGCTGGAATCATGATCCAAGTCTTGAACTAAGCAGTAGAATGCTATCCAAGTTTTGCCATAAAATCTGTCACTATGTTAGCCTCTCTAACCACAAGCTTAACTTCGACAACCCAATCACGAGCTAGTCAAGTGCGAACATTATTGACAACACACAAAATTCGATGGAGACGAATTTGAACTGCTTCAAAAATAATCTGCACGACTTCGAGGCAATCACTTTCCATAATTACTTGTTTGAAGCCCAAGTTCTAAGGCAAATCCAACCCCTGATCCATTGCCAATAGCTCTAAAAGGATAGAAGAACCTTCTCCAATGTTAGTAGAAAATCTTAATAATCACTTGCTTGCATGGTCACGAAGAACTCCACCTCCTCCCATAATATTGGAACCTCTTGTGCAATATTCAAACAACACTTATTTTAGTGAGTACGAATCTTTACAGATTTAAAAACAAAACCTTATACACAATAATCCACATATCATCCAGTATTATATTTCTCTTATTCTTCTTCTCCATGGATTAACTTTTTTTTTCTCTTTTGTTTTTAGTTTTCTCTTCAAGCAAGTTATCAGTTGTTGGTTTTTCTCTTCAAACATAAGGTGAATCATTATCTTATCTTACCTCATTTATTTCTCTTTGATTCACTCTTGCTGTTTGCATTTACATCTATGCTAACGACTTATTTTATAATATAGAAATCTGTCAATGTTGAATCTAGGTGGAAATGTTATTTTTTACCAAACCTGCAAGGTTGTATTTGGTTATTATTTTTCATCCTCATTTTCTGTGTATATTTTGATTTGATTATGATTATATTGAATTTGAACTATGTCTTTTGTCGTCGACAAGAAATCATTTTATTTAGTCAGTTAAGAGAGACACAAAATTCATGGATTAGTCGTCTACATCTTCACCACATTCGTCCATTTCATTAGTTCATATAATCTTCTAGGTTAATGGATTTAAACTAAGGGAGACAAGTTCATGCAATGGTTTATGAATTGAGTTTTCAGAATGATGTTTCTATTGTCAAATCTCTTGTAAATGTGGTGAAATTAGACATATTTGTCATGTCTTTGATAGAATGTCTATGAGAGATATTGTCTTATTTAGAAAATACACATTTAACAACACATGCTTCAGTGAGTGCTGTTAAATGTCTAATTTCTACAACGCTTCAAAAGCGTTATTGAATCTAACACTATATTCTATTGTGTTCACATAGACAACGTCTAAAAGCGTCAATAACAATTTTAAGCATTATTGTTTTACTATTCTGTCGTAGTGAACAAATCCTAATAATTTCAATCCATATATCATACTCTCTCAATCAAGCATTTAAATATGCATTTTGAATTCTATGACCGATTTAGATAATTCAAGCTTATAATGGGTTGATATTCAACATCAAAGTCTTTATTGATATGAACCAAGCTCAACTAAAGTTTATTTAGTGTGCTCGATTTTTGCTCACGTTGAACACATTTAATTCTTGAACAAAGTTTATCATATTAAATAATGAGTTGAGCTTCGAATGAATATGACTGAGAGTCAGACTTGCCCCAAGCAAGGCGAGCCTTTCAACTTTGAGGTACTGGGCCAGTTGGCCTCTAACATGCCCAGAACTATTGGGCCAGACCGGCAGGTTAACGAGAGCACATCATGTCATTATTATAGACTTTGACCTGCCTTTACTAACTAGGAGTTACTTTAGAGTATTAAGATTATTGGCCTGAATTTACTGACACAGAATATGTGGACCTTCTTTAGTTCTCCACAAAGTAAGTTGGTGATGAAAAAATGGGAACTTGCAAACAAAACAATCAAGAGAAAAAAACAAAACAATATGAGAAAAAGATTTATATATCAATAGTGTAAGAGTTTTTTACACTGTCAGTATATCATCTACAATTTATACTTAGTTATCATTAATTTTTAAATATAAGTAATACAAATAAATAATTAATAATATATAGAATATATATAAATCTTTATACTTAGTGTGTATTAATATTCCACACAACTATTAAAAATCTTGTCTTCTATATCTCTGAATAAAGGAGACATATTAGTGTGGGATACACACTCCTCCATTATTTAAATTATCCCCTTTCCCCACTCTCTCTTTTCACACATCACTAGTGCTTTCCTCTTCAGCAATCCATTCTAGCTTAACTCCCTCTTGTGCCTTTCTTTTAAGATATGAGTAAGGTATTAAATTTTGAAGTACTTATGCGTACAAATTTTGACTTACATTTAGCTCGGTGTTAATATATATTTTCGATTATCTTTAACTGTCAAACAGTGATGGTCCAAGTGATGCTAGTAGGCATCCATATATAATATAATACAATAAATCTATATAGAGAAAACGACTCACATGATAATAATGTACAATCGCGAGAAATAAGAACAATTAATATAAATAATTAGATTTTATTTGAATGTTTAAGATTAAAAGATAGATATACATGACAAATTATGTGATTAATACTTAACTTTTAATCTTATTCTCACTTGAGTCACTCTCATAAATATATATATATATATA
>NC_032021.1:9814850-9880408 GCF_001865875.1 Lupinus angustifolius
TATATATATGAATGAATGAGTAAGTTGAATAGTGATTACTCATTAGCTACTTTTTGATATTGCTTGTCTGCTAATTAGTTGTTTTGATGAGGCAGCTAAATAGTTAACCATTTTTTGTTACAAAAATTACAAAAATTACTATTCTTTTTTTTCTTCATTTCTTTATGTTTTTTCTTGAATAGACTGCCATCTAATGGGCATGCATTCTTGATTATTAATCATGAGTTTAGTGTTAAGTTGATTAATGCCTCCACCTATTGGGCATGCATGCACGTTTATTATTAGATAGTTTTATGTGAAATTGGATGAAACTTTACTTGTGAATAATTGAATAAGCATCCAATTTGGTCTCTTAACTCCTTGGAGAATTATAAGTTTAAACTGATTCCTAAAGATTATAAATTGGTCTAGGTCAAATTAGTCCTTAAAATTTATCTTAAAGGGTTTGTATTTTCCAAATTTTTAAGGGTCAATATTTTGAGGGACAAATTGAGTGTTGATTTAAATTAGAAGTTTAAAACCTTTAGAATGTTTTTATTATTAGCACCCTAGCTAGTATGTGTTATAAGAAAGTTGTTGGTTTGGTATCATAGTATGGTTTATTAATAAGTGTCCTCACAATCAAATTGGAGTATAGTCCTTCAATTGACACCTTTTCTTTTGATGTGTTTCATTTCAGGGAATGCAGCTATATTTTAATGGTCAGCGTGAACAATATGTAGTTTCATTATATGAATCTTTCTCAAATTAACATTAAAATGTATGGTTTTAGCAAGTCTAACACATGAAACCTCAGATTATATCAACTTATGTAGGTCCAACTTGCCTTACATTTCGTGATAAACTAAGTAGGAATCCTATCATCATCAGCATCCACTAATCACTATCTTCACATTTTATGCTTTCTATTTATTTTATTTTTTCAATTTAATCGGGAAACAATTAATTAAATCATGTTTTATTATATGGCAAGATGGTTAAAGGTCCGATTTCTGATAAATGAGAAGATCAGCTACACATTTCAAAAAAGATTACTTTCTTAACAATCCAACGAATAAATAGTCTTCATTATACTAAAATAATATATATAGCAAGGATGTTACACTCCATTTTATGTGCATATGTAGGGTTATCAACCTATACACACAAACTACTTTGAGCAAAAACAGCCATTAAACATTCAACTTAAACTCAAAATCATATCACACGACTTTCCTAGGTTTCCAAATGCAACACGAGACTCTCTATGCTAAGCCCTTGTATTGCAAATGAAGGGAACAAAAGATGCCTCAAAATAATACACTTTCTCCCATTATTTTCGCATGAAAATAAAAAAAATCTGTTACATATGGGTTATTGATACTTTTGTCATTGTTTGAGTCATGCCATATTTATGACCCTTGAGCTGCATTCACATCAAGTATAACTACCCGCACATTTGGATCACTTCTTTGAAGTTAAAAAAGATGATGTAGGTTGGTCTCTTCTCAATACAATTCATTATTTCATTCCCATTATAATATACTAAAATATATGTATTTGGTATTAATTCAACCATTACCTTGTTTTCTTCACCCTCCCACCTTGTTTGAGTGATACACTATTGGTTGGAGAAGCTTTTTATCTAATCAACAACGTCCCCTTATATATGATTTGTAACTTTACAAAAGAGGTGATTTTCCTTTTTATGAGCAAAAGCAATGATGTTTCATGTCATGAAATATTTTTCTGCCACTAGATTAGAATTGTCTATTAATATACTGCTATTTGTAAAGATCTTCATTAACAATAATTAGGACTATTCTCAACAATTTAGGAAAGAACATATTTGTTTTCTTTAAATGCACTTATACTTTTAACTCTGAAAAATAGCATCACATCTTTGGTTTTGTTAATCTTTTACCTCTAATAAGTTTCATACCCCTTTGTAAGATAGCAGAATGTACATATAGATATAGATTTCATCATGTTTATAAGCTGATCAGTCTTCTAAACCATTAAGCCCAAATTAAGCCTCAATAATTTGCAAAACACAAAGCTTAGTTGCAGAAAGTAATCTTTCAAAGTAAATTTGGTCACACATATATATCCCTTTCCATGTTACAATTTAGCAAACTCCCCTTCAATAATCCCTTTCCTTTAATGTGAAAATTTTACTTTAAAATCCCAATACAAATATCTTTTACAACAGTTTGTGAATAAGAAATCTTTCTTTTATATTTAGTACGTGGTAGGGTTACCCTACTTTTGCCTCCAACACAGGCAAATTTCATCCTTAAATACCCTTCTAGGTTGCGTGTGTCCTTCACACTTTCTTCACACCCTTCTTCATCTTCATACTATTCTCTTATATTCATTATCTTTTCCTCTAGTCTCCTTATTACTCTTTCTCATGGCATCCAATGACACATCCCTGAACCAAGCCAAATTTGTCCTTCCAAACAATGACCTTGAGCAACAAGAAACATCAACCCTAGAGATTGAAACCAAGGATTTTGACTACACAAAAAGATCTCAATGGCTACGCGCCGCCGTGTTAGGAGCCAATGATGGCTTGGTCTCAACAGCATCTTTGATGATGGGTGTTGGGGCAGTGAAACAAGACATCAAGGCCATGATCTTAACCGGTTTCGCGGGGTTGGTGGCTGGAGCTTGTAGCATGGCAATAGGAGAATTTGTCTCTGTGTACTCACAGCTAGACATAGAGGTTGCTCAAATGAAGAGAAACAAGGAAAGTAATGAACAGGAAAATAATGAAGAAGTGGAGATAGAGAGTTTGCCAAATCCTTTGCAAGCAGCAGCAGCATCAGCTTTGGCCTTTTCTGTTGGTGCAATGGTACCATTGCTTGCAGCATCTTTTATAAGGGACTATAAGGTGAGACTTGGTGTGGTTGTGGCTGCAGTGACTTTTGCTTTGGTGATCTTTGGTTGCCTAGGGTCAGTGTTGGGTAAGGCTCCAGTTTTAAGGTCTGTTATGAGGATATTGGTTGGTGGATGGTTAGCCATGGCCATTACTTTCGGTCTAACCAGGTTGATCGGATATAGTGGGCTCTAGTTTCTTTTTAAGTGTCTTTTGAATCACCATATTCTCTTCACTACTTGATGAAGATAGTAACATGCATTCCTAAAAATATTTTAACGGTGTATATTTTAAATTATTTTAAATAAAAATTATAAATTATAAATTCATCTTTACACCTTAAATTCTAATACTGGACTCTCTACCATGAGAAGTATCAGTTTTGCATTTACCCTTCAACAAAATTATTATCTATAACAAAAACTATTGTGATATATCTATACTTTATCTTCTGTATCTTCTTGAAACCCCTTAGTTTTTCTTTTCACTACAAATGATAAGATGTGAGGCATTAGTTGAAGAAAGTTGTATTGGTAATAATTATCATAAAACATAGGGTAAGGTGTTGCAGATTGTTTTGTAAGTTGTATATGTACTATTCTCTTTATGTATGCTATTTTATAATGCTTGGACTTTTTCATTGATAAAGTGGGATAAGATTGTTGGGAAATAAGTAATATTACAGTTGTTTAAACAAATATATGTTGCTTATAATGGATATTTTAATTACCGTTCTTGTGTGTTAATATATAAAGTTCTTATTATCCACTATAGACCTAATTTAGGTATTTATTCATTATGCTTATATCATTTTCAAAAGTCATATAATTTATGGGAAACAAATTTATATTCTTTGTATTATGTTGATAATATATTGCTTATAACTAGTAATATGAGACTTGCATGAGACTAACAAATTTCTAAGGATGAATAACAGCCCAACTCAATTTCCCAATGTCTAAGTTGCATAACTCCCCCAAATCTTGTAGTACACCTCTGTTACAAATAGATGCAAACTCACATGCAAGCAATAACCGCAATGTAAAGAAATCTCTAATGAAAGAAGGATGTGTGCGAGCATGTTTAAAGTTTCCAAACAAAAAACAAATAAAAGGAATAAGTAGCAAAGTTGTGAAATTTGAATAGCACGTAAAATCGGAAGATATCTTGTATTAGATTTAACCGGTTAAACTATTTAGTCTGATCGCATGATTTTATAGATAATTAATACTTTTTATCTATAGATATGTAATTATATATAAATAATAATCATGTATAATTACATTGAAGTAATGTCTTCTTATCTTTTTTTTGGACTGAAGTGAAACAAAAGATTAGAGTAGTGTTCCATTTTTTAATTTTTAAGTGAACTGTCCGGTTTGCTTCTCGGGTTAATCCGATTTAACCGGGTTTAACACAATCGGACTAGAATTTCTCTGGTTCAAAGCGGTCTAACCTCACTCAGTTAATACAGTGAACCAGAGCTGTTTTCAAGTCCAATCAACTGTCTCACAACACTGATAAGTAGTACCTCTTTGTTGTGAGTGAGCTAACAAAACAGTTATACTCTCTTTATAAAAGTCCACGCGAACGCTTTCTTAATTTCTTATTGAAATTAAGCTTATCTAATGAACACGGCCCAATAATTAATTGTATGTGTCACTCTATATAAAGATATAGTCATACTTGAGCGAATTATTATATTAAAATTATTATAGTAGAATTATAAAACAATAGTTCTTAAAATTGTTATTTAACAGCTTTGTCTATGTTAGCGTTAGATTTAACAACGCTTTTAAAGCAATGTAGAAAATGGATATTTAAAAACATTTAAATATCTACTTTCTATTGCACTAGAGTATTCTATCAAGCACAAGACAAATATGCTAAATTCCACCATATTTACAAATAATTTGACAATAGAAACATCATTCTGAAAACCAAATTCATAAACCATTGCATGAACATGTCTTCCTTAATTCAAATCCATCACCCCAAAAGATTACACACACTAATAAAATGAACGAAGCCGATGAAAATATAAACGACTAATCCATGAATTTCTTATATCTCTTAACTGAAGAAATAAATGGATTTCTTGTCAACGGAAAAATACATAATTCAAATTCAATATAATAATAATCAAATCAAGATTTACACACATGATAAAGCTGAAAAAAATAATAATCAAATCCAAGAAATGCATATAGAGATTGCAAGTTTGATAAATCATTAATGGTTAGAAACATCTCTCTACTCAAATTCAACATTGACAGATTCCTATATTATAAAATAAGCAATTAAGATAGATGGAAATGCAAGCAGTGATAGCAAATCATATAGAGAAATAAGTGATGAAAATAAAATAACATTTCACCTTACGCTTAAAGAGAGAAACCGAAAAATGATAACTTGTTAGAAAAACCAAACTTAAAACAGAGAGAAGGACAACCCCTCGAGAAGAATATTTTTGGCATATATATTACTTATTCAGGATTTGTAAAGGCTTATGGAGACTATATTTGTCTTACAAACCTCATGAACATGTTATTTAATTTAAAATAAAGGGCTATGTAGCTCATAATTCTTTATGTTTTTTCTGTTATTTTGTAGTGATCATCTTTTGCGTTTTTCGAATGTAACAGCCATTTATTCATGCAGGGGTATACAATTTTATGCATATAAGCAATTTGTCTTTTTTCATTCTCGTAACAAAGTTCTACCACGGAGCAAAGAAAAATATAGAATCCAAAACCACTTCTTATTCAGATTTTACTCTCATTAGAGATCTAATAGATTTTGCACAAAAAATTATTTGGACTCTATTAGATTTCGTACATAGGATTATTTGGAAACATGTATTGTTATTTCTGACCCACAGTTTATGTGAATCACTCCCGGGAAGAGTTTTTGTTAGTTTGTTATAGTTATTCATTCACGTATTCATGTGAATGTTACTTGTGGAATAAAATACATGCAAACTCCATTCTACAAAAACAATCCGTACCATTTAGCTATTCCTTTATATATGTTAAATTTCATTTCTTAGAAATTTGAAATTTCAAAATTTTATACTCAGCCATTTGAATAAGATAATAATTAAACAAACACTCAATTTCCAATTTATAAGAACTCAAGATTTTTGGGCATATTGATTATTTATAGAGGGTAGTGGCGCAATGATAAGATTACTTGCTTTACAACTTTGAAGTCGGTGTCCATATCTTGAAAATATTCTCTTCATTAACTGACTTATTTTACGACTATGAAGACATTATTGTATATATCTACCCTCATATAATCATATTTCATTAGGTGGAAGTCTCGTATACTAAGTTGCTACTGATTATTTAATTTATAGAACGTTGCCTAAGAAGATTATCATAGCCTCACATAAGTTCACCAAAGAAGGAAAAGTTACAATGGGAGCAACATGCAAACATGAAGAGATCTATGATCATTAAGCAGAATACCATTCTCAGCCTTGGCAATGTTGAATTTCCTTGCATGATGTTTTGATATGTATTAAAATCAAAGTGATAAACTTGTGAATTAGTTCTTTAGATTTTTCTGATATTTTGGTTGTGATCATCCTTTTCTATTTGCAAATAGACCAACCATTATTTATGAATAGGTTACCAATTTCATGGATATAATCATGTAAGCAATTAGTCTTTTTTTCATTCTCATAGTAAAATTCTCCAAAGTTATCATAGAAAAAGAGACAAACCAAATCCGGTTCGTTTACTATTCACCTTTTGCTCCAATTGGAATACTATTAGACTTCATATACAAGATTATTTGGATTCTATTACCTTTGTGGTACACAACATTATTCGCACCTTTATCTTAGGCAACATTCTTTTTAATCAACTTGAGGCTCAAAAACGTGCATTGCTGTTTTTTTCTTCAGGAAACTGTTTTCGTGAATTAGTTCATCACAGTATGTTACTTGTTATAATTATGAAAAAACATTACATTAGTCGATTAAGTTACGTTTAAATAAGTCTTCTGAGTTTTTTTTTTCAAACTAACTTCTGTGAAAAAAGGTTTAAAATTTTCTCAAAACCATTATTTTTTGTTTTCCACAGGTATCCTCACATTAGAGGCAACCCTGTCTGAGCCGGGACATCCACAGATATATGGGATTAACTCTCCTAGATATTTTTTCCATCCACAAGACTTGAAACCATTGAAAAATTGTATCAGGTGCACAAACAATTGTGTAACGTTTGTCACTTTTTTAACTTTTTAAGGGTGATTGAAAAATCATTGATTTGTTGAACATCAAAAAATTTTAAACTTATTTTTAAAAACTTACTCAACTATATATGGGTTTTGCTTTCAGCTGTTGTATGTACGCAAATGTAGCAACAATTACACTTGCAACTAACATGATTATCATATTTTTCTTATCATGATTAAATTTGAATAAGGTTAAGTTTCAATTGGTTTATGGGTGAGTTCATATTTAAAAGTTAGATTTGATCTATATTTATGGCCAAATAAAGTATAAACATGATTTATTCCGACCTATTTCATGGTCGCCTTTTAGTTATATTTATATTTGTCTATTCCATTATATAAAGAATAATAATATTTTATTGGTCCAAAGTAAATAATGCATTTTGTTGTAATAACTTTTTTGTTAATATAATTTCGTATTTTGATCGTGGTTTTTCAATTATTTTTTCTATTTATTAGGACATTTGTACAAATGATTTATTATCACACAATATGTATATGATTTCCCAAATTATTAATTTTCTAATTTGTTTATCATGTATACATCTACATACATATTATTATTTCATATCTCAAATTAGATATTAATGATAATAAGTAATATTAATGATAATGTCAAATTATTTCATATGTCAAATTAGATATCTAAAAGTAGTAAGTATTATATTTAATTACGTCTTGGACCTGGTTCGGGTTCAATAGCGAGCTCTATCAACATTTAGGATTGAGTTAATCTTTGAGTCTAAGTTTGTGTTCAAAAAATAATTTGATCAACATTTAAAGTTAGATAAGTGACATCATTGACCGACTAGAAAGCATGCTAAGATTTCCTCAAAAATATACTTACTTTTGTAATGGGGCCCTTTCAGAAAAAGGTTTTGTGGGCTTCAGTACAATCCCACCAAATTCACTCAAGACTACGACCTTTAGCGCGAAAAGGAATCATCTTCATTAATGAAGAGATAAATACTTCAATTTACTTGTATTTTGAATGACAAATATATTATTTTATTATACTTGAAAGGATAGATATGTCATTATGTGTTAAATTTTCTTAAATTTTTCAAAAATTTATCTCTCTATTAATGGAGATGATCCATACTTCTCTAGCGCATGCAACACTCCACTTTTGACCATCATGTGGCCTTTATTAAACTTGTATTTTGTCGTCACTTCCAGCCTTTAACTGTGTCCCACATTTTTTGTTCTCAAAATTCTACTGTTTGTTTCTCTTTTGTGTGTTTCACATTATCCATTGTGCATTTCATATTTGAATTTCTAACCATATTTTATTAAATATTAAATTTATACTTTTTTTCTTAATTTTTTCAGTAATGCTAATAGTTGAGTGTCTGCTCACAGCTTGAAGGCTTCATATTAGAATCATTTTTTAAATCCTAACAAGCCTATGTTAAAATTTAAGTTTTTAAAGTCTTCATTGTCTGTGATCAATAAAGTAAGGTTGAGGTGAGGTGAGCATCCAATCAAGTAACTTGACTAGACGGATGAACCAATACAATGTGAACTAATTTAATTAGATTTATTTCTTTTATTTATTGGGTTGAATTCGATCAGTGCAACAAAATCCAATAACTTTTGGTTCATGCATTAGATTTATTTTTCAACATACTATCCAGCGCCGTCATGTTTGCAGCAATATCCAATAACCTTTTAGTTCATGTATTACATTTATTTTTACGATCCAACCCGATTTAAATATGGAATGAAGATCATTTACTTCGATATTTAGTATTTTATTGTATCCCAATCTAATTAAAAGTATCAATTAATTAAAAAAATACAATAATAAAAAATAATTTGTTTTTTATGACTTGTTAGAATATGATTGTATAGAACATAAAAACATAAATTTTTCAAGACATGTGATCTCTATTCTGTAATAACACCTTAATGAAATGATAAATGTTAATTATTAACTTTGTAAAAAAACGTACAAAACCCCAGAAGTAAAGATTAGGTTTTTGACAATCTTAGAGATTGAAAGGACAAAGTAGGTGTTATATTGCTTCATTGAATGTCACCTATTGCACTGAACATGGTCCCTTATTGTCACGCCTCAATCGAAGACCCAAGATTTTATTGTGGCTGTATCACCTCAAAATAGAAAAGAACAATAACTAACTCAACATATTGAATCTAATAATCCACACCATGATTTATAGCCAGAAGTTCTGCCAGGATTGGCAAATCAACTCCAAAATTAGCAAAATATCCACATAGTCATTGACATGCATGATCTCTAAGAGCTCCACCTCCTACCATAACCTTTAAACTTTTGATGCAGCTACCATCACATTGACTTTAATCTATCCAGCTTTTGGGGGTCACCAAAGAGTCTCCTCCTTAAAGACACCTTCACCCAAACGATGCCACTCCCGGTAATCCTGATAAACACTACTATATACAACAAAATTAATATCTCAAGTACTCGTCCCCAAAATAGAATTGTTTAGATTCTGCCAAGCACACCAATTTCCAGCCAGGAATAGTAACCCGGTGGGAACGAAATGATAGAGACTAGTCTATTTTGGTAATTCCTTTGCATAATTTTAAAAGTTACTCCTAAAATTAATATTTTACTTCAATTTATTCAAAATCTTATATGAAGGTGACATGGATTTAGAAGATTGGGGCGTGCGGATATTCAAGCAAAATGCTCAATGGGTTTTCAAATAATTCCTACAAGAACAATGTATAACTTCTATATAGGAAAATATTATTGCAAATTTTTCTCTTAGAACTTTGTGAAGCTTGTTTGGGTGATCTTCCCCTTCTTACCATATAATAATTGAGTTAAACACTGGCATTAAGCATAATTGCCATCAGTAAAAGATGAAAATTGCTGCATATATGCCATCATTTTTCAAATAATGGCATATTATTGTTATGATCATATTATTGCAAAAAGAAAGATTGTTATGAATATGATCATATTATTGTTATGATCATATTCATAAGTAAAAAGAAAGATTGTTATGATCATATTATTGCAAATATCCAACTTACCCTATTCAGAAGCCAAGCACTATAAATAATTTAGTATTACAACATTTTCAAAAGCAACATCTTCATGTTTATTAATAATCTCCCAAGAAGTAAATCTTTTCTAATTATGACTATAGTACATTTAAATAGATTTTACAAGTTGACTTCACAACAAATATAACATCCCTCTTCCTTGTAACCTTTTGAATGACATCACAAACAATGTTTAAGATACATCACTCCCCATTATAAATATGGCTAAGCACATAGTTGAGAAAGTATGGATACTTTACCACCATTTGTGCCTTGAATTCCAACATCAAAGTAAAACTTCCTCTCTTCTCCCTTATTGCATTGCTGAACCAACCAATTATTTTTATGTTACACCGACAAAACCGCGACAAATGACTCCATGTAGACCCCTTAAACTATACTCGGAGGATCCCCTGACCAGCTGCAGACAGCACGAGGCCAGCGTGTCCTTATGCAGTCTACCAGAGGTGCATGCTGAGAAGGCTCAGGTTTGGATACTTCAGTGTCCTTCGAAGAAGAATCGTTTGCACTAGAAGCAGAGGAAACTGTCGCGTCTGCCATAAATTTCTCTGGCGTCCACCTTGGAGGAACAGAAACACTCAATTTTGTGAGTCTGGGTCTTTGTAGTGGAGCTTCACCCCGAGAATTTACATGACTGCCAGTAAGATCTGATTTAGCAATTCCATTAAAATGGTAAAGGTCGAAGACCTTCTTACCCATCAGTCCTGATGAATCCTTTAAACCTCCTGAGCTCTTGTCTAAATCCAAAATGACTTGCCAGAACTCACTCCACACAATGAAGCCTGTGCTGCAAAGGTGCTCAAGCTTCTCTTGTGGAAGTTTGATATTCATTTCGCTGAGCACTTGATAGAACCCTTCCACACTAATGAAACCACCACCTCCGCTCTGATCTTGTGCATCAAAAGCTTTGCGAATCTGTGATTCCCTTTCCTCCAGCTCATTCTCGTTTTGAACACCGGTGTCAAGAGCAAACAATACTGTGTAGTGGGATTCACTGCCAACAACCCATATAGGCCACCTTGGGCATTTCAAATACTGACCAACCTTGCAGAAATTCAGGGATTCTAGCAGTGTGAGAAATCCAACTTCTACATGTTGAGATATACCTTTTAGAAACATTTCCTCTCCTAAATCCATCTTCCCATCAAACACATTAGGGACAGCCTGCCCACAGAGCAGAAGGTTTACAATTTCCTGCAACACAATATTCAGAAAATTAAGCAAAATCTCAAATATGTTCTTCCAGGGAATTTAAAAAGAGCAGTCAATAAAACAATGGCACGGAAATAGTCTCTTCACTTGAGAGGGTAAGGCTGCATACATCTGCTCTCTCCAGACCCCACTAGGTGGAAGACTCCTACATTGGGCCGCCTTTTTAGTAAATAAAAGAATTGCAGTGTTTTTCAATTATCTGTCAGTTTATACCTGGGAGGCATGCCCAAATGGAGCTGTAACCAGAGGTAGGCTGGGATCATCCCTGTCAGTTTGAACCAAGTCCTAGATGAAAGCAAAACATTGAATCAATTAACCTGAGCAATTTAAAAAATATAACAACCAATACAGCTATCAAAGTTTAATAACAAAAAAAATGCCATAATGACATGGCCTATTACAACCCTGACGCTGAATGGAGCCTCAAATTTTAGAAGAGATTAGGATATGGACATATCAATTTTGGATTAGCTTCATTCTACAGCTCACAAGCTAAAAGACCATACAAATGGTAGGAAATATATACCGACTGACTCATTTTCAAATTGATAAAACACAGCTTTTAAGCATAATAAAAAAACGTAAGGCAAATAAGAAATGATAACAAAAAGTAACAAAGTTAACAGCTCACATCAGCAAGGAGAATGATAAGTTCATTGCATTCTAAGTAAAGATAGAAAATGGGACTACCATGTATAGACAGACTATGATCTCCTCAGTGCATCGGTCTAATATTGATTACAAACTGTTGCAAGATACAGGACTGACTGGAAGAATAATAAAATGTAAGCTATCATCTTCCTATTTGTGTCTTCTTTTTCTAGTTGTAAAGAAATTTTGCAATTTTCTTAGAGATATTAAGCAGAGGTTTAACTAGAGATATATTTTGTTATTTTAACTCATCTAGTGATGCTGTTCTGTTGGATCATGAGTCTGTGATATTATTAGGAAGATCAAAATTCCTACGAAGCATAGATGAATCCTTGTAGACTGAGTAGTTTAATTGCTTGGTGAAATTATTAATTGGAACCAGAAAAGTCGTGACTTAAAGCCTACAGAAAGAGAGGAATAATATTGATAACCAAAAAGCAGGAAAGGATGAAATGCAAACTGTTATTGTCTTCAAATTCATTGAACTGATGTCATCGGGAAAAAAACAGAGAAAGCTAAGATGAGAGAGAGAAAGAGAGAAAGGAAACTGTTAACTAATTTCATTCATTGAACTTGGATTAACTTGGTCTATTTATAGAGTGAATACTCTTACAACTGATCTGTATACAGCTGTTCATTCTTAAAATGGAAATATACTTCTAATTTGTGTCAATACCCCTATAGGAACAATTGAAAAGTACAAATGCAATCAGACCCAATAATCCAGTTAACCAATTCATCTCAACATTCTTCCTTTATGGCACAAAACATCTTGTGAAATTCTAATATTCAAGCAAAAAGACATTCAAACTTAAGCATATTATTTCACAAACTTAGAGAAAAAGAAAAAAAGGGAAGTATGGAAATAAAAAAGATGCAGAGCATATCACACTTTAGAAGACAGAGATAAGTCTCAAGACTGGCAGTTACTATTAGAAAAGCTGAAGCATACCAGTCCCCGAGAAAGTAAAGCAGAGATCAGGAAAAGCAACGCCCCCATTCGACTATGGAATATGGAAATCATTGCTTGAAGCCTCTTCAAAGCAGTTGCTTGGGATGCATATGTTTCTACTCTAAGAACTTTTTGCAGATCCAAGGCTGATTCAATTGAAAGACCAGAAAGTGCTTCTGCAATAACCTGTTCATTGGATAAGACTTGACTCAGCAAATAAGAATATCAAAGCAGAGCCACAGAAGACTGCAATAATAATTTGGGAATTTCAATTCCATCTATTGCCAACAAGATGTTACTCAAATCACTAGTGTCAATAGAACAACTGAGCTACCTCATCCGTTGGAATTTCATCAGATTGCTGAATATCACTCCCGAGAATGCTCAAAGTTGCAATGACAGCCCTTTCATTACTTCCACACATAAATAATATTTCACCGATGCTTCTTACAAGGGCACTGCCAAAAAATTACAAAAATATTAATAAGTCATGATGAAAGAATGTGTGTAACCATGAATGAAAATACATGCCAATATTAAAGAGCTATGAAGCATAGAAGGAAATGTGATATGTATCAATGCTCAATCATAGTGAACACGTGAAAATGAAATAGATGGGGAAAAAACTTATTTCGACACACCATAGGAAAATCTGTGTTTGATGCTAGTAAAAGAGGTATGAACCAGCTGTTGACCATTTAAAAACATCAAGTGAATGTAAAGGAGATTCGCAGTTTAGGCATATTCAATAAAAAGAGAGGAAAGAAAGTGGTTCATTAAGTCAACAGATGGCTTCTTTGGTTAATTGTATCTAAATTGAAAACATCCCCCCAAATCATAATCCAAGCTAATATAATTAGAGACGAAGAGCCAGAAGAATGACCACAAAAGGCATTGGACCAAGAAGCAGCACAAGCAAAAGAGCACCTCTCTATAATTGTGAGATTATTCCTTCAAAATATAGTGTCAACTAGCAATTATAACGAACACAATTAACAAAATTCCATTATAGTGCTTTAGCAAAGACATTTTGTCGAACTGATGCACAAGAAAGAAACATAAATTATAGAGTATCCTCAGTTAACTTAATGTTATCGATCAAATAACAACTCAAATGAAAAATACTTAATTAAAAAATTAATCCAACTACAGATCGAAACAATTTAATAAGAAAACACTAGTTGAAGAAGTCTACATTATGCCACAAACACAAAGGGTGTCTAGTTGAACCAAAATCACAACACTGAGCAATCAACGCTCATGTTCATGATCCACAAACACGAAAACAAGATGTTGCAGGCAGAATAAATTGTCAGGATTAAGTATGATAGGGGTTGAGTGTATAGTAGACCCCCTATTAGGCAAGTGTATGTTAGAAGGAATAAAAGACCTAACTAACTATAACTATAAATAGTAGTTAGATTAGGTAATTACACACTTTTGGAGTATTAGAATAATGCATGTAGTGCATTTAGTTCAATTATTATTCTGTTGCAATTTAGTTAAGTAAAGTAACTGAGTTTGTTACTACAGTTACTTCACCATTTTACCCTCGTTAGATTTTTCTATATAAGTAACTCTGTTACTTATTGTAATTCAGTTTTTCATTAATAAAGAATTTCATCTTCTTCTCTCTCTCAAGTTTCTTCTTCTCTCTTCTCATTCTACACTCTGGTTTTCAACTTCTTACATGGTATCACGCCATGGCAACCGACAATAACGCAACGACATTCAGATCCTCTTCTCCGATTTCTCCTTCCGGCGCCTCGCCGCTTAATGCAGTGTCTTCTCCACTTGTTCTTCCGTCGCCGTCAATGAAACTCACTGATAATAACTATTTAGTGTGGAGACATTTCATGTTAGCCACATTAACCTTGAATCGCGCTAATCGATTCGTTCTTGGAACAGAAACTCCATAGCGTTTTCTTAACGATGATGATAGGTTAATCAATCGCGTTAATCCAGCTTACTTACGATGGGAAGAGCTCGATCAATGTGTGTTTTCATGGATTCTTAACTCTCTATCTGAAAGTCTTCAACCACGAGTGGTAGGTTGTGTTCACTCGTGGCAGTTATGGGAATTCATTCTATAATTCGCAAACAAAAGCTCGTAGTAGACAATTGCGATCTCAACTCAGGTCTATTTCTCAAGGCTCAAGCTCCATCTCCGATTACTTCACAAAAATCAAGAGTCTCGTTGATGCTTTGATCTTCATCGGTACTCCAATCCCTACCTCATAACACATTGATTACATACTGGATGGCTTAAATGAGGAATATCAACCTGTAATCACTTCTATTGAAAGTCAAATTGATTTGCCTTCCATTCATAATCTCGAATCCTTTCTGTTGACGTTTGAATCGAGATTAGAGAAGAATAAACACAACTATTTCCAATGCCTTGTCTGTGAATATCGCTTCTGAATCTCCATTGTCTCCTACTCCTGTTTCTTCTCAACCACGAGCATCGATCGCTCCATCAGGTTACTACTCTCCAAAAGCTGAATCTCCTAATTCGGCTTCCTAGGGTTTTGGAAATGCAAATGCAAGTAATTTTCGAGGTCATTGTGGTCGTTGTGGAGATCGAACCGTGGAGGACGTCATTCCCGTGGAGGATCTTCAACTGCAGTTTGTGTTTACTGTAATCGTCATGGTCATGCCGTTGCCTTTTGCTATTATGCACCTCCACATTTTGGGCTAACGTACACACCTCCAGCTGGACATATGTCATATGTTGCACCTGATTATGTGCCACGTCATTCTCACTATTCCTCCTTCCAATCTACCAATGGGCCAGCAAGATATCCAGCCCACTTTTATCCGGATTATCCAGCTGACTTCTACAATGAAAATGGAGGGCACTATGGATCATCTAATGCTAGGGACTCATTACTTGGGTCTGGCCCAACACATCCACCACCTCCACATTATCACAACTATCCCATGTCAGCTCACATTGCACATAGGGAGCTTCTCTCTTCTCCAACCAGAGATGCAAAACGTGTTACCTGGTATCCTGACTCAGGTGCCACAAACCATTTAACTACATATGCTTCACTTGCTCATGAGCCTATTGAATCATTCGACCATGACAAGATAGATATACATGGGTAATGGCACTGGAATCTCAATTCAAAGTGTTGGAAACTTAATCACAAAAAATCTTCTTCTTGTTCACTCAATCACAAAAAATCTTATTAGTGTTGCATAATTTGCTAAAGACAATTTATGTTATTTCGAATTTCATCCTAACACTTGTTTTGTGAAATCTTAGGATACTAATGAAATCTTACTCCAAGGGTCACTCACCAAAGAAGGACACTATGCTTTTAATGGCCTTCTTCCCGGTCATCCTAGTTGTTCTCCTTCTACCTTTACTCGTACAACAAGTTGTACTGGTTTGCCTAACCCTACTACTTGTAATAAATCTAGTATTTTCTCTCTATGGCACAATAGGCTAGGCCATCCTCATTACACTGTTGTGAAGGACATTTTAACACAATGTAAAATTCCTTCTATCAATAAAAATGATATTGACTTCTGTAATTCATATTGTATTGGTAAAACTCATAAGCTTCATGCACCTAGTTTCACTATACTTTATCATTCTGCTTTTGAGTTAGTCTTTGTTGATTTATGAGGACTTGCCCCTGTTTACTCTGTTTCTGGTTTTAGGTACTATTTTTCCATAGTAGATGCTCACACCAAACACACATGGCTATTTCTACTAAAGCAAAAGTCTGAAACATTAACCATTTTTCAGTATTTTCTTAAGTATATTCACACTCAATTCACTTATACAGACAAGGTTGTGCAAAGTGATTTTGGGGGTGAATTTAGACCCTTTAGAACCTTTCTTAAATCTGTTGGGATAGTGCATAGGATATCTTGTCCTCACACACATCACCAATAAGGCACTGTTGAGCACAAACATAGGCACGTAGTTGAGACTAGTTTAACCTTGTTGGCTCCTTCTCATTTACCTATGACTTTCTGGGATCATGCGTTCTTCACTGCAATCTATTTAATTAATAGACTTCCCTCAATCACTCTCAGCCATAAGTCTCCTTATGAGTTGTTGTTTAAACAAATTCCAGATTACAAATTTCTTAAGGTGTTTAGGTGTGCTTGTTTTCCCCTGCTTAGACCCTTTACCAAACACAAACTGAATTCAAGAAGCTCTAAGTGCATTTTTCTGGGATACTCTTTAAGTCACAAGGGTTATAAATGTCTCTCTAAGGAAGGAAAGATTTACATCTCCAAAGATGTTATCTTCAATGAGTCTCATTTTCCTTCTATGTCTCATGTTTCTACCTCTGCTCATAATTTTGCCTCTGATTCCTCCCAATCAACAACAATGTTTACAAAATTTCATAATTCCAATTGTCCTACTACATCTTCTCTATCAGCTCCTGTCCCTGACTTGTCTGACTCTCCTTCACTTAATGAACAACTCTCAGTTTGTTCCTGGCATATCCTCTAATCTCCCATCACCTATTTGTCCTGCATCCACTAATTTCGTTCCCCTACCATCTTCCTCTCCCATTCATCTCTCCTCTTCTACCTATACTCCTTCTACACCAACAACAACTTCTTCAATTCCTTGTGACCCTTCTTCTCCTATTTCATGTCATCCTATGCAAATCAGATCCAAATCTGGTATTTTCAAAATCATTCATCCTAGTGTTCATCTTACACAAAGTGAACCAACCAGTGCCAAACTTGCCCTCACTATTCTAGTCTGACAGCAGGCTATGAAAACAGAATATGATGCTCTCATGGCCTTGGATACATGGACTTCGGTCCCTTTACCTCCTATGAAGCAGGCCATTGGGTGTAAGTGGGTCTTTAGGATAAAAGAGAACCTAAATAACACAATTAACAAGTACAAGGCAAGACTTGTTGCCAAAGGGTTTCATCAAAGACATGGAGTTGATTACAATAAGACCTTTTCTCTTGTTGTGAAACCTGTCACAATCAGAATACTCCTGACTCTTGTTGTCTCACATCACTAGATGATTGAGCAACTGGACATCAACAATGTCTTTCTCAATTGTTTTTAAATGAAGAAGTCTACATGACACAGCCTACTGGTTTTCAACAGAGCGACAAATCTCTTGTTTGCAAGCTGAACAAAGCTATCTATGACCTAAAACAGGCTCCTAGATAATGGTTTGAGAGAAGGAAAGGTTCTCTCATCAAACTTGATTTTCAAATAAGCAAGTGTGACAACTACTTATTCTTTCAAAGCTCTCCATCTCATCATCTATACATCTTGGTATATGTGGATGACATCATAGTCATAGGGTCATCCTCTACCCTTGTTAAACAAGTTATCAAAGATCTCAGCAACACATTTGCCCTGAAACAGTTGGGTCTTTTGGACTACTTCCTAGGCATTGAGGTCAAGCATAGGAAAAATGGTTCACTATTTCTATCTCAATCTAAATACATTAGGGATCTTCTAAACATAGCACATTTATCTACTGCTAAAGCTAACATTACTCCTATGGTTAGCAACTGCAAAGCTGTCCAAGCATAGCATTGACTATTTTGAAGATCTCACCTTCTATAGATCAATTGTGGGTGCATTGCAATATGCCACTATTACTAGACCAGACATCACCTACAGTGACAACAAGGTTTGTCAATTTCTGGAAAAACCCTTGAATTCTCATTGACTGTTGTAAAACGAATTCTTAAATATCTTCAGGGCTCCACATCCATGGGTCTCTCTATCAATCCTGCCATTGGTCCATCTGATTTTAAACTATCTCTTATGGCCTACTGTGATACTAATTTGGCTTCTGACATTGATGACTAAAAATCAACCTCCGGGGCATGCTTATATCTAGGACCAAATTTGGTAACTTGGTGGTCTAAGAAACAGAATACTATCTCAAGGTCTAGTACTGAAGCTGAGTATAGAAGCTTAGCCTTAGCTTCCCAAGAATTGATGTGGATTGAATCTTTGCTTACAGAACTGTAGATACCATTTACTACTCCTATAATTCTTTGTGACAATCAAAGCACAGTGGCTATGTCTCAAATCTCAATTCAGTTCTACATAATAAAACTAAACACATAAAATTATATCTCTACTTTGTTAGGGATAAAATTCAAAACAAAACTCGTATAGTCAAGCATGTTACCTCTGAATTTGACACAGCTGACGTATTGACTAAACCTCTTCCAAACAATCAATTCCTTACTTTAAGGAATCAACTCATAGTTCAAGATTTTGGCACATCAAGCTAGTACCCTAAGGTTCAGAAGGGTATATTAGAATAATGCATAGTGCATTTAGTTTAGTTATTATTCTGTTGCAATTTAGTTAAGTAAAGTAACTGAGTTTGTTATTAGTTACTTTACCATTTTACCCTCGTTAGATTTTTCTATATAAGTAACTTTGTTACTTATTGTAATTCAGTTTTTCATTAATAAAGAATTTCATCTTCTTCACTCTCAAGTTTATTCTTCTCTTTTCTCTCTCTACACTCTGGTTTTCAACTTCTTACATGGAGAAATTAGAAATTGAGGCTGATTTAGGAAATCAGTTTGGGCAGTTATTTTCTCTCATTTGATACCAGTTTTAACACTGGTATTAGAGCACCGATTTTGGTGCCCTGTAAAACACGTCGAAAATGTTGCGGATGAAGACAAGGAGCATGGCGCAAAGCAACGATGATTGGGAGCAGGAGAAGGAAGAGATGTGAGCCAGAATTGATTTGAATGAGGCTAGGACCAAGAAGACCGAGGATCTTCTTGTTGCGATCGAGGCGAAGCTGGGGGTGTAGAACGACGACGCGTTCGGCGATGAAGGCAGCTAAGTCGGTGGCGATCGAGCGGAGGTAGGGCGGCAAACCACCGACCAGTGGCGCCGACTGGATATTCCAGTTTTTGTGGGGATGACGCATTTGGCTGGACCCGAAGGTTGGATAGGTATTTTACTCTAGAACACGTGTCGGAAAGTGAAAAAAATGCAAGCCACTGTTTTAGCCTTGGAAGGGAAAGCTATGAGTTGGTTTCAGCGGTGGGAGAAATGTAATCCCAACCCATCTTGGGAGGGGTTCAAGGTGGTGGTGATTCGAGGATTTCAGCCTTTTATGATTCAAAATCTGTTTGAGTTGTTGTTGTCGGTAAAGCAGTCCGGGACTGTCGAAGAGTACGTGGAAGAGTTCGAAAAATATATAGGGGCTCTTCGGGAAATTGATCAAGAATTTGCCAATGGCATCTTCTTGAATGGGTTAAAGGAGGAGGTGCAAGCTGAGGTAAGGTTGTTTGAGCTTCACACTCTTACCACTGTCATTCAAAAGGCGATTATGATCAAGCAGAAAAATTTAATTGTGAGTAAGAAGGGCAACAACTTTTACTCTCAACCATCTAGTTTCCTGAAGAACAATTCTTTTAGTAAAGTGGTGACAGTGGATACAAGGGGATCGGCTGGAAAAAAAATTGATGTGAGTACAACCGATAGTGACAAAAGCAGTGTGGGGCCGACTAGTGTGGTGGATGCAACTCGGGCTAAAGGAGGAGGGTTCAAGCAACTCACTAGAGTAGAAATGCGAGAAAAAAGGGAGAAAGGCTTATGTTTCCAGTGCGATGAATCGTATCATAGGAATCATCGATGCAATAATAAGCAATTAAGAATGCTTATCTTAGAAGAAGATGAGGATAGCAATGGAGAAGGACACGATGAACCGAGAGTTGAGCAGTTTCGTGCCTTGCAGCTTTCTCTTTGCTCAATAGCAAGATTGACCTCAGCCAAATCTTGGAAGGTGGCGAGTAGAGTGAAAGGAGAGGAGGTGGTTATTTTGATTGATTGCAGAGCCTCTCACAGTTTCCTTTCATCGGAATTGGTGCAGAAATTACAGCTGGCTATAGAGGAAACCCTCACATATGTGGTGGAGGTGGGTGATGGGCATAAAATCCGGTGCCAAGGAAAGTGTACCGCGCTGAAGTTGTTAGTACAAGACTTGGAGGTGGTACAAGAGTTTTATCTTTTCAGACTAAGGAGTGGATTGGTTCTTGAGTTGGAGTTGATGCTGAAAAGAGGCAGGTTGGTGCATAAGATTCAAGGAGATCCGGCTTTGACAAAAACGTAGTTGTCATTTGGGGCCATGATACAGGTGCTGAAGGAAAAAGGGGAGGAACTGATGTTGCATTGTGGGGAATCGGCGGAGCCATCAGGACCGGATCAACCTGTTCTAGTAGTGGTGGAGGGGGTATTGCTGCAGTTTACGAGGGTTTTTGAGGATCCGCAAGGTCTTCTCCCGAGGAGGAGACATGATCATGTCATTCATTTGAAAGAAGGAGCTGAGATTCCGAACATCTGACCATACAAGTATTCGCACTATCAGAAGACTGAGATTGAAAGGTTAGTGATAGAAATGTTACAAGCTGGAGTAATTCGACCGAGTATAAGTCCCTATGCTAGTCTTATTATCTTGGTCAAGAAGAAGGATGGGGATGGAGGTTTTGTGTAGATTACCAGACTCTAAATAAGGTGACAATTCCGAATAAATTTCCTATTCCGATTATAGAGGAGTTGTTGGATGAGTTAAGAGGGGCTAACATCTTTTCTAAATTGGACTTGAAGTCGGGATACCATCAAATCCGTATGTGTGAGGAGGACATCGAGAAGACTGCATTCAGAACTCATGAAGGACACTATGAGTTTTTGGTGATGCCTTTCGGCCTCACTAATGCACCATCCACTTTTCAAGCACTCATGAACGAGGTTCTCAAGCCATTCTTAAGGAAGTTCGTACTGGTTTTCTTTGATGACATATTGGTCTTTAGCAAAGACATATCGGATCATGTAGGTCATTTGCAGCAAGTGTTAGAGCTCATGCAGAAACATAGTCTCAAGGTCAATAAGAAGAAATGTAGTTTCAGGCAAAAGAGATTGAAGTATTTAGGTCACATCATTTCCGAAAAAGGGGTGGAGGCCGACAAATCCAAGGTGGAAGCGATGTGTTTTTGGCCCATACTGAAGGACATTAGGGGGTTGAGGGATTTTTTGGGCCTCATTGGCTACTATCAGCGGTTTGTTCGTGACTATGGTAAATTGGCCAAACCGCTCACTGATTTGTTGAAAAAATATGCATATAAGCAGACTGAGCACGCTACGGAAGCTTTTGAGTTGTTGAAAAAAGCAATGGTGGATTTACCTTTGTTGGCAATACCTGATTTTTCTTAGGTGTTCACAGTGGAAACTGATGCTTCTAGCAAGGGTTGGGGCGGTGTTGATGCAGGCCAAACGACCTTTGGCTTTTTGGAGTCAAGGCTTATCTTTGGGAGCTCAACAGAAGTCAGTTTATGAGAGGGAACTGATGACTTTGGTGCAGGCAGTTCAGAGATGGAGACACTATCTGTTGGGTAGGCTTTTCATCATAAAGACATATCAACGGAGTTTGAAATTTCTCAACGATCAGAGGTTGTTTACGGCTAAAGAATTCAAATGGGCAGTGAAGCTGATTGGTATGGACTTTGAAATCCAGTTCAAGCCAGGGAAGGAAAATTCAGTAGTAGATGTTGTCCATGAGGGAGATGTATGCTACCATTTCTTTGGTGTCCCTAGCTGATGCAGAGGTTTGGACACAAGAGATAGAGCAAGATCCGAAGTGGAAGCAGATAATACAGGATTTGATAATAGCACCTCACTCTCATGTTGGGTTTGAGTTTAAAATAGGCTTATTATTGTACAAGGGGAAGTTGGTGATTTCCTGACAGTCGGCCAGGATTCCTCTCATACTGAAGGATTGTCATGAGACTCCTATGGGGGGCATTCCGGATTTTTCAGGACTTACAAAAGGGTGGCTAGTTGTTTGTTCTGGGATGCTATCTTTTTAAGCAGTTTCTGGAAGGAGTTGTTTAGGTTGGCTGGCACTCTGGCACTCAATTAAAGCTCAGCACTTCCTATCATCCACAAACCGATGGTCAAATTGAGGTGGTCAACAGGTTACCTGAAAATTACCTACGGTTTTTTGTGGGTCCTAAGCCAACACAATGGCTTAAATGGTTATCTTGGGTTGAATTCTAGTATAACACTACGTACCATGGTTTAGCAGGTATGACCCCATTTAGGGCATTATACGGTTGGGATCCTCCTATGTTGATCAAGGTGACCGAATTTCCTTCCAAGGTGGAGGATGTGAATCAGATGCTTCAGCAGAGAGATGAGATGTTGGCAGAGCTCAAACAAAATTTGTTGAGGGCTCAAGATCAGATGAAAAAGCAAGCGGACAAGCATAGAAGGCATGTGAATTTTCAGGAAGGGGATTGGGTGTATCTAAAAATTTAGTCGTATAAGCTGAAGTCCTTGGTGGTTAGGCCCTATATGAAGTTGGCTCCTAGGTTCTATGGTTCCTACCAGGTGATTTGTAAGGTGGGGGCAGTAGCTTATAAGCTAGAGTTGTCGAGCCACTCTAAGATACATTATGTCTTTTTCATGTTTCTTTGTTGAAGAAGGTGCTCAAACCCAATCAACAACCACAACCTCTTCCTCTGATGTTGAATGAGGAGTATGAGCTAGAGGTGCAACCAGATGGATTGAAGAGAGGCACAACAAGGGCAGATTGAGGTTTTAGTGAAGCGGGCACAGTTACCTGAGTGCAATAATTCATGGGAGGCAGCAACTTTATTATAAGAGAAGTTTCCTTCTTTTCCCCTTGAGGACAAGGTGGCTCTTTTAGGGGGGTATTGATAGGGGTCGGGTGTATAGTAGACCCCCTATTAGGCACGTGTATATTAGAAGGAATAAAAGACCTAACTAACAATAACTATAAATAGTAGTTAGGTTAGGTAATTACACACTTTTGGACAAATTGGAAATTGGGGCTGATTTAGGAAATCAGTTTGGGCAGTTATTTTCTCTCATATGATTCTCTCTCTTCTATACACATTCACATTGCAATAATACATACTTACTGGTCAAGATCACATTGATCTTGTATCAATTCTTCTTCAGTTTCTATCTCCATTTTCTGATTTGATACCGGTTTTAACAAAGTACAAATCACGGGACATGGAACTTCATATTTTTTTAGGGACAGTAAATGTAAATCTACAATTAATGTATTTGCCTAGCTAAATACAAATGATTGATCAGGAAAAAGTTAATCACCTTACTTTTACACCTTCAGTGGGTGAAGAAAAATCATTTGATGCAAGGGATTGACTTTTAATCGTTGTGCCCATACCCTGGTTTAGAGCCATTGCAAATACATCTTTCACCTCATCATGAAAGAAAATAAGATGCTTGAGAACAAACGCCTGCAAAATTAAAAGGAAAATGCTAGCAACATCAACATAAAACAATCTGGGACTTATACTGAGTACCAGTAGAAGAAATAAATGAAATGGAAAAGCATGATAACAAATGGACACGTCTCAAGAAATGCTCACACACAAACAAGCATACTATAAAAACAACTGCCAAATCCTTTTTCCACCAGTGGGGCTGGCTATAAAGATTTAACAAAGTTTTACACTTGTTGTCGACCGCATAAGACAACCATCCTCTCACAACTGGATATGGACCAACTATGTCAAGATTTGCAACAAAGCACAAAATAGTCAACAAACAAGTTAAACATTACTATAGAAAAAAGTACAAAACAGTGAATGAGCAAAACAATGCATAATTAAATCCATTTGATTTCACAGTACACCTACAATATATATGTGGAAAAAGACATGAAATATGTACTGTATTTTATACTCGAGATATACACCATTGAATTGAATTGAAGGAAGTTGGATGTGATTGATAACAAGTATATATAGAGAGACATACAATACACACATATTTGCAATAAATCCATTTCATGAATTGTGCCAAGCTTTAATGAAAGTATTGCCTTCACCTTTATGAACATTACCATATTATATTGTCAACATGAAAGACTGGTCCATTTCTCCAATATGTCAAACATGCAAATTTTAAAATGGAAGCGTTAAACTACTTGAAGCCAATTACACATATGCAGTGAAGGTCTTCCCTCAAGCAACAATAATTTCAGTTAGTTCAGTAATCCAATAAGTCCATCTATCACATAAAATCAAGTTATCTTACAAGGCAGTAGGCGGCAACTTATTTCTGCACAGTATTTTTCAATGAAACAGTTTTTTTGGATTTTATTCAAGATCTCCGAGTCTATCCCTCTACTCTAGAGCAGTTTTAGTTGGTTCAATATAAAGATATCGGTATAAACAAAGAGACTAAGATTTTATTGCAGTTCATTGGTGCAATAAGTTAGAAAGCAGTGCTCATATCTTTCTTTGCCTCCAATTTTGAGATGGTCACATGTTTAAATTCTGTGGTGTTCTGTTCATGGCTGAGTAAAAGGTTTTTCTAACTCAGATTTGCAAAGAGATTTGGGCATACTTAGTTTCATACCATGCTATTCTTGCCATTTTTGTTGAATGTTGTCTTTTCTGTTTAACAGAATTTCTTCTTCAGCAACAACAACTAAGCCTTTCTTCCTCTATCAGAGAGAGAAAGAGAGAGAGGAAATAGACAATAAAAATCAAAGATTAAAAGAGCAATACACACCAAAATCTCCATCTGGGTGGATCTATCAAAATGGTATATAGTTTCGGAGTTAAAAATTGATCCAAAACCAATTAACCAAATAGTAAAATAGACTCTGGAATCAAGTAATCCTATTAAAATTGATGCATCCTCTGACTAGACTTTTACCAAAAAGGACAGCCTAGTGCACAAGACTTCCACTTAGTAGGGTCTATGGATGGTAGATATATGCAGCCTTATCCCCGCAAGCAGAGAGACTATTTCTAGGATTTGAACTTGTGAGGCTGTGACCTCATGGCCACTAAGCAACAACCTTACTGTTGCGCCAAGCTCACCGTCTGACTTCATAGACTTTTACTGCGACAAAAAATTGCATACTTCTCATTCTCAGATGCTTAATTGATTTTACATATTTATATCTCAAAATAGACAACTGGTTCTTTATTGAGATGGACAGTCAATGACAATTTGGACAATTAGTTTTTCCTGTTTCTGAATAATACTATACATTGAAACAAAATTTTATGTACATAGTACTGGATCTTAAATAAATAA
This sequence comes from Lupinus angustifolius, assembly GCF_001865875.1. Lineage (NCBI taxonomy): Eukaryota > Viridiplantae > Streptophyta > Magnoliopsida > Fabales > Fabaceae > Lupinus > Lupinus angustifolius. The sequence goes on from NC_032021.1 coordinate 9,840,924, forward strand.
TTCAGTTTTCAATCCAGAAAACATTGGATGTCAAAAAAAAATCAAGAGTTAGAAGCAATCATTCTACAAGTTCAAAGCGCAGCTGAAAAATGGACCATTACTTGTATAGCTGCCAAAACGCCACATGGCCCACCTTCATGCTGCACTAGGCCCATGGATGTTTCTGGATCACTGCTAAACCTATAGGAAAGTTTTCATAGTATTAGAAACAAATAGCAAGCAGATAGACCTATTTACGAATAATTCAAAACCCTTCTAGGAAAAGGTGACAAGTGCAAAAAAACATTACACGCAACAGAAGAGTTGAAGACATGTTTTTATGACTTCAAAAGTTTTATTTTCACATAAGAATGAAATTAATCTATATCGTAACCATATATTAATCACACACCACATGAGTAAGGCTGCATAAGCCTTACCTATCCCAGACCTCAAATGGTAGCAGTCTAGTGTACTAAGCCACCCTCTTTTTATACATTGTGCTACACTTGGTGGTAGGATTCACACAAAAAGCTGTTGCTAAGCAAAGAAAAGTTTACAATCTGTTTTCAGCTACAAGGTGAGAGGCATGGGGGCTACCATCTCAGATTGCCCGAATCACCTCAAAGTGGAAGAATTGGCTTTGATGTACTGCCTAGCCGCCTGCCTCATCCACCTCATGAATTTTCACATGCAAAAAACGGTTCTTAAAGGCTCACTTAATCGCTCCTAACTAAATAGGCATAAAAAATAATTGGAAGAATACCGAATTGGCATGTTTGGGGGGAAATAACGGCAGAAAGCAAAAGGAAAAAACTAGAACTAGGTTTTCATGGATTTGTGCATTGCTTCCATATATCAGTTTAAGGAGGTTGAAATTTTGAAACTTCAAGGCAAAAGCAGCAGCAACTCTTTCATGGACAGACAGTGCCCAAAGAATCATTAAGGTAACTTTCTCATATCTTTTGAATTTTTTTATCACATTTCTCTTTGGTTGTTCTCTCATCTTAGGCACGCCAGATTATGTTCCTTTTTACTTGTACAAACTGAGGCCAACTCATAAACTCAACTTTTTACAGAGTTAATTTGGTTGTTTTCCACTCAAATTTGAACTAATATGAAATTGAAGGCCAGGAATTAGCACGCTCTGACAATGAGAGATTCTGATTAGAAGTACAATCACTTAAAGTACCAAAAGAGTCAAAGTAAATGTAGATTTCCAATTTCAAATTCCAGGATAATCAGGTTTGCTATATAACACTAGTGTTGGCAGAACATCATAGTAAAGGTTTTTAATGATTGTATAAGTAAAGGTTCAGATTGAGAATACTCACCAATCACAAATAAACAAGGAATATATGCATTGCTTGATACACGACAACAAAACAATAGTATTTGAAAAAAACATGCAAGGAAAGCACATTGATATCAGACTCCAATCCCATCCTCAAACGAAGAATATAGTGTTAAGATTCAATTGCAAGCTATTGAACTTGAGTCCCACAATGGAACTATGAGATTCCGGTGTAGGGTTTGAAAGGCCTTGGGCTCTCCAATCACAATGGTTATCTTTTGCGGAGTGGTTGTCCCAAGGTTTGCATCAATTGGTTAGAGTTTCCACCATGTCTCTCAGCTGCACATGAGTAGCTCAGGTGGTGATGCCGGCATCGCAATGATTGCCCGGCCATAGTCTAAAGGCTAGTGCATAGCCAATCCGAGTAAAAGCTGGTTGGGCTGTGGAAAGTCCCAAATCAAAAGTATGGTATTCCAGTGTGGGGTTTATACGGTTAAAAAATAATAGTTCACAAAACCTATGGAAGACTGCCACTCTTAATAGACAAGACTCTCACTTCCAAAAGTTCATTTCAACCACATGCCGCAGAGTATTCAATTTCAATACATCAAAATGTTAAAAACATTAAGCTTTCCTCAGCTAAATAATCATCTCAAAATCACTCAACTTCTTGACATAATTTCTCAGTAAAATGGTATTATATCTAATCTGTAGAAATATATCTCACTCATTCAACTTAGTACAACAACAAAAATCAAGTCTTTGTCCCACTGGATGGGGTTGGCTACCTCGACCGAATGACGCCCAAAACTCATACAACTATACAAGTGATCCAAGAAATAAAATCGATATTATGAAATGGAAAATGCAAGTTCCAAAGAAATACCTTATTCCCTGATTGCTCCACTGTGCAAGAATCTCCTTAGAGACCTCACTTCCAAACACAATAACAAATAACTTATTCGCTTCTTCCACACTCATCAACCCCTCACCTTCCTTCTCCTTTCTCCTCCCAACCTCTCCGAAGCCCTTACTCGCCGCAGGCGAATTTCTCATGGCCACCGCCACTCGCTCCTCCTCCTCTCTCCTCCCAATCTCGCCGCCGCCTTTACCCGCCGCCGGCAAGTTGCTCTTTGACGTTGCAACCGCCGCCATACGCTTTTCAGCAGCTGCTGCCATTAACTCCCGCTTAATCCGCCGGCTCTTTGCCTCCAGTGACTCCTCCGGCGTCCCCGAAACAACTCCGACGGCGACGGAGCTGTGTCTCGGCTTGCTCCGCTTCGGCTCCGGTGGCGCGTGGTGCATACTCATCCGAATCGCCATTTCCAAATCCTCGTCTTCGCGATCCGCCATAATCGATCAAACGAAAAACCCTGACGATCGAAATCGAAGGGTTTTCGATTTTCAGTGTTGAAGTGGTGCGAATAGGAATTTAAAGCCAGAGGGAGGGGTAATTATGGAAATCAATTAATGGGTGGCCGAGAAAGGAACGTAACGGTGTTCGGCGAAGGGAACGGAGAACAAGTTGGATGAAACGGTGTCGTTAAAGAAGAATCGGCGGTGGTGTTTTTTGTACAGAGAATGGGTAGTCAATTGACTATGTAGACCCTGTGTTAAAAGGTTCTGCGCACAGGAAAAGTGAGTGAATTATGGAATATGATAAGGAGATTTTGGAGAATCCCTTAATGCAAGGAATGGATTTCTGGAAATTGGAAATTAAAACTACTTTACTACGTTGGTTTTTAATTACAGTGTCTTCACTCTTTTTATATTATCATTATATTATTTATCATTCATGTATAATTATTATCGTTTCTAAAATAAAAGTAATATAAACATATGATATATAATACATTCACTACTTATAACTTTTTATATTATCCATATATGTTAAACTTTTTTTATTAATAGTCGTCATTGAAGCATATCCTAAAGTCCTACCCTTTCTTAAATAGATCTTGCATAAATTTTTATGTTTTTTAGCGTATAATTTTTCATATTATCTATATATATTAAACTTTTTTTTCTATTAATGGTTGTCATTGAAGCATGTCCTAAAGTCCCTTTCTTAAATAGATCTTGCACAAATCTTTATGTTTTTCTCATGTTTGAAGGACTTAGGTAAATTAATTAAGAGTGGATGAATACTCACGCTCACTTTAGTGCTTTAAAATTTTTGTGGGTACCATTTTAATATGTAAAAAAAAGTAAAAATCTTAAATATAGTACTTAAAGATTGTATATATGGGTTAAAGTAGTCTATGATAGGAACTAAAGTATTCAAAATAATAGATGTAAAAAAACTATTTTGATTAACATTTGAAATATTTGGGGAACATTTTAAATTTTTTAACATTTGTGAATTAAAATAATTCTTTACTCAATTAATTTTTTGCTCCAACCTAGGGCACATGAATGATTCTTAAATTGATCACACAATCTAGTCCATACATCACTTGTGGAAACTTTTTCATGGCTAAGAACACAACAGGAAGGAAGCTCTTGTGCATCCCAAGCCACGCAATGTCAGTACCCTCCAATGGGACTCTAGATCTTCTCGTGACTCATAGCGTAAAAACGTGAATTAAGAGCTAGCTTGGGTTGGAGATGCTCTCACGCAATGATTGGCAAAATAATTTGGGGATGATACGATGATGATGGATAAAAAACTTTACACTAGTATAGATTTTAAATTCTTTTTCATTAGGATTTAGTATATATATATATAATAATAATAGTGTAAGTGTTTTTTTATACTGTCAACAAATTATCTATCATTGACTCTTAAATAAAATTAATATAAATTAATGGTGGATGATATGCTGACATTGTAAAAAACTTTATACTAACAGTACATAAATTTTAAATTCCTTTCATTATTTCAAGGAAAAAGCGTATACAACTTCAATAATTTTATTTCGGAACGGTGTATACAACTTCCTCATTACTCTTAAAATTTTATTTATTGGTGAAATTGGTATCTGCAAAAAAAATAGTGTTAAATTACTAATAGTCTAATAGATTAAAAGAAAATTGTTATTATCATATTCATAATAATATCAATAAGCACACCACCGTAACTATTGGTGGAAACAGGCTAGATCAGACCAGACTTTGCCTTAAACAAGCCTAGCCTATATATCATATAGAAGCCTGAGCCTAGCCTGCTAGTCTGTTTAAAAAAAATCAAAGTTTATGTTTGATCTGTTTAAAAGTCTGGTCTAGTTTGTTAGCATATTTAAAGACCTATTATACTATATGCTCATAAAATAGACTATCATGTCTACATTTTAATGTGCTTATAGACTTATTTTTATTTAGGCTCATCTAAATCTAATAATTAAATTATATTTTTATATTAATATCACATATATAATAATATTACTTATATTAAAATGGTATAATTTCAACATTCTTATGTAATATAACTAAATAGGCCGGTCTATTAGGCTTATTAGGTCTTTTAGGTGGCCTAAAGCCTGACATGTTAAGCTAAATAGGTTTTTTAGAAAGCTTGAGTCTGATCTGTCCGTGAAAAAAATCTGGTCTAACCTAGCCTATTATAGGCCAAGTAATAGGCCCCTGATAGGCGGTTTGGCATGTTTTCACCCTTAACCGTAACTATGCAGTCGGTCGCGAGTCGGAATTAAAAAAATTCAGTGTTAAAAGAGAACAATAAATTAATATTAATATATAAAAATTTAAAATTGCATGATAATGATATGACAGTCAAATTAAAAAAATGCATGAGTGAAATTTTTTATTATGATGAATTTCACATCATATTTATGGAGACACCAATTTTATCATTGGTTAAAGTTTAATGGGCAATCATAATAAAAAATAGTTTGTGATAAAAGACATAAAGTTTAAGGAGTTTTTGTGAATTTTCTCTCATTTCAATTTGTATCTAAAGATTAAGAGAAAAAAATCTACTAAAATGTAAGAGTTTTTTATATTATCATTCATATTTAATCATTATTAACTCTTAAATAAAAGTAATACAAATAAATGATAAATAGTTTACTCAATATGTATAAATTTCCAAATTAATGCATAAATATTAAACTCAAATGTTAAATCATATAAATCAAATTACAATAGTTATTTAAGCCTAACCAAAGGTTTAAAGTTTAAGGTCATCATAATACAATTATTTTAAATGGTTGATAATGACGATGTCTTGAAGATATTACCTTAATCTAAACTCGAGCCAATAACTTGACTAGATTATTTGTATGCGCTCAAAGCCTACCCGACATGATCATGATGTGGTGGATAAATTTGAACATTATACCTTAATGCAACAAAGAGGGCAGACTTTCACCAGAAAACAACTATTATTTCCTCAAAGACTTTAAAAGAAAAACACAATCACTAACAATCTCATTTCTTTATTTTGTTTCAAGGAATTTGCAGTCTCCATCTGATTTAGTTCAATTGGTAAAAGGGATCAACGAACACCAATAACATTGGAGTAATGATTTCATTATTTATTCAAATAAATTTGAAAAAAATGGTAGCAAAGTAAATTTTTCTCCAAAGTGAGCAACATTGTAGATAAGCTTAAACCGTTATACACATTATCAATTCAATGATGAATATGCATTTACTTATCCACATTAATAGGAATGACAACGATACAGATTGGGGTCGGGTTTATACATACTCAAACTTGAATTTGAAATTCAAAACTCAAACTCGAACCAAATTCAACATGGTTGAAAATAAATATATTATCCCCAAACCAGTCGGGTTTCGGTAACATGAACCCGATAAAAAACCTGAAAATAATAAATGTACTAAAGAAAGTATGATATCATTTTTGTTTCATTTTTTACTAGTATTTTTATTTTCTCTTGTATTATTTTATTTATTTTATGTTTGAAGAACCAATAGTATGTAAAGTAAAATTAAAAATGAAAAATAATGGACACATGATAAAACTTTCAATTTTAAATTGAATTACATTACTTTAGGGTGGGTTCGTTGTAGGGTCTTTGTTCTACCAAACCCGAACCTGAAAATTAAACTTGGGTAAAACCCGAACCCAATCACATCTGGTTTTCTCTGTTAAATTCGGGTTGGGTTTGGATGGATACCCACGAGTCTGGTTTTCATTGTCATCCCTATACATTAGAAACAAACTTTAGCAAACTTTATTGGACACCTCAATTATGTTGTCTTTAAGGTTGATAATGAACAGAACAAACTCGACATTTTTTCGAAGCTTAACTCATTATTTAGCTCGATAAATTTAATTCATGAATTAAATGAGTCAAACTTGAACCAAATACAGTTCGAATCGTTAAATTCATGAACTAGATCGATTATATATGTGTTCATAAATATATATATATATATATATATATATGTATATATGTAATATTTCATTTTATATATTAAATAAATAATCATCATTCAAGCTACCAAGTTGAATTTAATAATTCCCGAACTTCAACCAAATCAAATTCGAGCGGTAAACATAGCTCATTTTGAACTCAAGTCGAGTTTTAAGTCGAACAAATCCTTATCGAACTTAACGTTGATTCAAGTCGGTTGGGCTCGAGATATTTTGTTACCCACATATACCTCAATATCCTCAATTGTACAAAAACAACATTTTCCATTGGAGTAACGTATTCTTATTGCTATCTAATGTGAGCCAAACAGGACCAGCAGATTTTAGGAAAACATGACACATTTTTAAGTAACATTTAATAAAGTGGGGTCCTTTGTCCCACGTTTAGCTTAGGATTATTTTTTATTATTTTCATTATTGTCATTAAACATTTTAAGTTTGTGAATAAAATTCTTTCCTTCTTGGATTAGGCGAGTAGAATGATTTATTTCATCTTTTGATTTATTGACATAGTAACTTAAGAGGAAATGATTTATTTCCCATATTGGAGGATTGACATGTGATTTAAAAGAGAGAATTACTTCCTTTTTTAAATAAGGCGTTGATGAGTGTGAAATTATTCTATATTTGCATTGCATTTAACTTGTATTTTAGGACATAATTAAGACTGTATGATTGTTTTTAGCTTTTATTTCTCTTTGTTTGGGTTGAACATGTGTTTTTGGCTATGTTGTGCAATTTGGATGGAATTAAGCCAAAAAGAGTAGAGATTGGGTGCAAGAAGATGAAATTCGGTGTTGAGGCTATGCGAAGACCAATTGAAGGGTCGAAAGAAGTCATGAATATTATATTCTATTACTATTTGTTTTGATTTGTTTTGTTGGGCTTATCCCAATATTTTGTAATTAGGATAAATGAGAGTTCCCCTTCAAGGATGAAACACTTTACACTTTACATTATAATTCTCTAATTTAGAATTTGGTATTCTCTTCTCTATCATGAGTGAGTAATTCCCTTTGTTTCTAGGATTGGGGATATGCCCTTTTACATTTAATAAACACTTGTTCTTACTTCTATTTCATCAAGTGTTGTGATTTGAATCATTAAACTGAGTTTTATTCGTGTGAGTTGTCTGGCCAACAAATTGCACCTCTTATATACATTAGGGAAGGACCAAGAGGTGAACCCGACTATCTGATCATTTAGTTATTCAAACTATAGTCATAATTCATGATATTAGTATTAGGATTCTTAAAGGTTTTGTGGAATTCACATTGGGTTGCTACGAAGCGATTGGATAGAAAGATCCAAGTAAATGATTTGATTGATAACCGTACCACGAGAGTAGGTGCGACTTCAATTGAGTACATGTATTGGAGCTCGAGAGAGGATGACACATATCAAAGACCAATTCACCGTCACAACCTAAAGTTCATGAAAAGGAGCAAAACAAGGATTTGCGAGTGTAAAGGTGACAACCCTTTATCCTGGAAACTCTTCATATATTAGATTTCAATCCTTTCTAATATTTTCATAATTATTCTTATCAAATGTTCATTTGTTATAAATTCACTTTTAATTCCTCATTGAGTTAAGTGTAAATTAATGGTTATAATTAAAGGAATTTTCCAGTCCTCATGGGATCGAAATTTGATGACTTATGATATAATCATGCATTTGCAATTTGCCCAATCAAGTTTTTTGCGTCGTTGTCGGGGATAATGTCAAAATTTCTTTAATTCTCAATTAATTCATTACTTTAATCTAGTGTATTATGTGTTTTCATTTTTATTGGTACCTTTGAAGGTTGTCCATTTGGTTTATGCATATTCCAAATTACTATTCAGAGTCAGAAAAGACTTTCCGTAAAAGAAGAAGGCAACAAAGAGAAAGAGTAAGAGAAAGACGTGCGCGTGTACAAACAATGGTTGAACGAGATGGAAAACCACTTAGTGACTATGTAGCCCCTAATACTCGTAGTTCACGTCCTGGAATAATCTGCCCAACTATTGACGTAGACAACTTTTTTTGTCATCTTCTTTCCAAATGTTGATGCAAAACCAATTTGGAGGAGCTCATGAAGATCTGAATGCCCATATTGATCAGTTCTTGGAATTCTTTGAGACTATAAGGATCCATGGGGCTTCTGAAGAAGCTATTCGTCTTTGCATGTTTTCATATTCCCTTAGAGACAGAGCTAAGACGTGGCTAAGAAATCAAAATGCTGAAATTCAAGCAATATGGCGAACTTTAAATGAGGCTTTTCTCAACAAATATTTTCCTCCTTCCAAAACTGTGCACTACATGCACCTCATCCAAAATATCAGTCAAAAGGATGAGGAGTCAATTGTTGAAGTTTAAATGAGTTGACTGAAGTTTGCCTTCATCATGACATTCAACCATGGATGTTAGTTTAGAACTTCTATAGTGAGCTAGACTTTCCATCACAACAACTTTTGGACTCTTCAGCAGGTGGTGTCTTTATGTGCAAAGGAATGGGTATTGCTTCAAAGATCATAGATAATGTAGTTTCCAATCATCATCTGTGTGAGAATGAGAGGAAACACCATCCAAGAAGAGACTCTGGTGCATAATATTCAGGCAATCAAATGGAGAAGGTAATTTCCACGCTGGAGAACCTTTCTCAAAGGTTTAGAAAGATGGAAAAGTATCATGTTAATGTTATTGGGTCTACTGCAACATGTGAGGGGTTTGGAGCAAAAGGACATGAGTAGTCTGAATACAAACACTTCACTAAACCTAACACGGAGCATTGACTAATGAACACTCTGAATCACACAATTACTATGACTACAAGGAGAGGAGTTGGCAACAATTCAACCACCATACAGGTAGAACAATCACAACCTTTCTTGGAGGAGCAACAACACTCTGAATCATCAATATCAGGATGGACTAGGTAACAGGAAACATCCAACAAGTTTTTCACAAGTACAATCTTCTCATATCGATCCTACTCTTAAAACACTAATGGAGGTTCAGGAAAAATTGCTTGCTAACCAAAATAAATTTCATGAGGATCAAGTCATGATTAATAAAAAAATTTCCAACATGCTCATTCTAAAATAGAAAACCTGACCATCCATGGTAAAATGCTGGAGAAATGAATTGTCCAACAAGCTAGTAATCCTAATAGGCAAACAGGGATGTTTCAAGGACAGGTAGAAAAAAATCCAAATAATGAACATTGTAAAGCTGTCAACTTAAGGAGTGGAAAGGAACTAAATGATATTTCTCAAATTAGGAAAAAATGTACAAGTGGAAAAGGAACATACTAAGACACAACCCCTTGAAGGGGAGCAAGATTTTGAAAAGGTGTCTAAGTATGTAGCTCCGCCACCATATGTACCACCAATAACTTTTCCCCAAAGATTGGCTAAGGCAAAATTGGAAAAGAAATTTGGGAAATTTTTAGATATTCTTAAGAAATTATATATCAGTTTGTCCTTCACTAAGACACTTAGGATATGCATGCATACACAAAATTCATTAAGGATATTTTATCTAAAAAAGAAGACCAGAAGATTATGAAACAATTGCTTTAACTAAGAAGTACAGTGCTTTAATTCAAAATAAATTACCTCCTAAATTAAAATACCCTGGTAGTTTTTTTATCCCATGTTTAATTGGAAATAGTAGTTTTGGTCATGCCTTACGTGACTTGGGAACAAGTGTGAGTCTCATGCCTTTATCCCCGTGCAAAAAATTGGAAGTGGGTGAACTAAAACCCACTACTATATCACTTCAATTAACGGATAAGTCAGTAAAATTCCCTATAGGCATCTTGGAGGATGTTCATATTAAAGTTGGAAATTTTTTCATTCTAACAGATTTTGTAATACTAGAGATGGAAGAGAATTCACAAATCCCAATCATATTAGGTAGACCCTTTTTGGCTACCGCTAGTGCTATAATTGATTTAAAAATTGTAAACATTCCCTAAGCATAAGAGATGAAAAAGTTGAATTTGATATTGCTAAATCTATTAAACAACCTTCTCTTGAGAACTCATGTTGCAGGGTTGATATGTTGAACCAAGTTATGAAAAAGGAAGCAACTAGATTGCAATCTAAAGATCCCTTGGAGAGATGCATGGTAGATGGTGACACTTCGGATGTTGACGAGGAAGTGAATGAGATTATTGAATTTCTGAATGCAAGCCCGACACTTCCTCACAACCCGCAAGATGGGAACTTGAAGGTAATGCCCAAATATGAAGACTGGGAGGAAGGGAAAACACCTAAGGTTGAATTAAAAACACTCTCATCCACCCTCATGTATGAACTTCTTGGACCCAATTCATCTGATCCAGCTGTTGTTAATGCTAAATTAAATAAATTGAAAACTGAAAAATTGCTAATGGTTCTGAGAATGCATAGGAAGGTAATCGGATACACACTGAATGATATAAAGGGCATAAACCCTTCTTTTTGCATGCATAGAATTTTCATGGAACCTAATAATAAAACTTCAATCGAAAACTAGAGGAGACTAATATGAAAGAAGTAGTTAGGAAAGAAGTGTTGAAACTTTTAGATGTTGGGGTAATATATCCTATATCTGATAGTGAATGGGTGAGCCCAGTTCATGTGGTTCCTAAAAAGGGAGGATTGACTACTGTGAAAAATGAGAAAAATGAATTAATATCAACTAGAACAGTCAAGGGTTGGAGAGTGTGTATTGATTATTGAAAATTAAACACAGCTACTAGGAAAAATCAATTCCCTCTACTCGGGATTTCATCAAATCCCCATTCACCCTGAAGACCAACAGAAAACCACTATCACATGTCCTTATGGTACATTTGCCTATAGGAGAATGCCTTTAGGCTATGTAATGCCCCAACCACTTTTCAAAGATGCATGACTGCAAAATTTTCTGATTTTATAGAAAACATAATGGAAGTTTTTATGGATAATTTTTCTTTTTATGGACTTTCATTTGATGATTGTTTAACAAATTTGACACAAATATTGCAGAGATGTGAGTAAGTGAATCTTGTATTAAATTGAAAAAAATGTCACTTCATGGTGCGCGAAAGTATTGTGTTGGAGCATTTAATTTCAGGAAAAGGGATAGAGGTGGACAAGACAAAAATTATAGTAATAGAAAAAATGTCATCACCAATTAACATAAAAGGTGTTAGGAGTTTCTTAGGCAATGCGGGATTTTACCGCAGATTCATAAAAGATTTTTCAAAAATTGCATAACCCCTTTTAAACCTTTTAATGAAAGATACTGCATTGGATTTTAGTGTTGCTTGTCTAGAATCGTTTTGCAGGTTTGAGGAGCCATTGGTCACTGCACCAATATTGCAATCACCAAACTAGAATGTTCCATTTGAAGTGATGTATGATGCTAGTGACTATATCATGGGAGCAGTGTTGGGCCAAAAGAAGGACAAGAAGATGCATGTCATCTACTATGTAAGAAAAACCATTGATTGATGGAGCTCAAACCAACTATGCCACCATAGAGAAAGAGCTATTAGCCGTTGTGTTTGTCTTCGAAAATTTAGGTCCTACCTAGTAGGTTCTAAAGTTATAGTCCATACTGATCACTCAGTCTTAAGATACTTGATGAGTAAGAAAGAAGCTAAGCCATGGCTCATTTGGTGGATTCTCCTTCTACAAGAATTTGATCTGTAGATTGCTAACAGAAAGGGGACAAATAATCTAGATGTAGACCACTTATCTCGGCTTGAACATCCAAGTGAAGAGGAAGAGGACATACATATTAATAATTCCTTTCTTGATTATCAACTCCTCCTCCTCAACACTATAGAGGCACATTGATATGCTGACTTTGTCAACTATTTGGTCAGCAAGATTCTTCCACCTGAAATGACATCGCAACAGAAAAAGAAATTATTCTCATATCTGAAGAAGTATATTTGGGATAATCCTTACCTCTATTGACTATGCTTTGTTGGTATTTACATAAGATGTGTTCTAGAAGATGTGCTCCAGAAGAAGAAGTGTCAAAGATCATGAGTTGTTATCACTCTGCTTCTTATGGAGGTCATGCCAGTACTTAAAAAACAATAGCAAAGGTATTCTAATGTGACTTCTTTTGGTCACACATATTCAAAGATGTAAGAAATTTTATTCTCACATGTGATTCTTGCCAAAGGGTGGGGAACATATCGAAAAGGCATGAAATGCGAATGAACCACATCCTTGATGTGGAGATATTTGATGTACAGGAAGTTGACTATATGAGACCTTTTCCTACTTCAAACAACAACACATATATCTTAGTGGTAGTCGATTTTTTTCTAAGTAGGTGGGGGCAATTTCATCTCCATACAATGATGCTAAAACGGTCATCAAACTGTTTACCAATATCATATTTCCATGGTTTGGGGTCCCGAGGCTGATATTAGTGATGAAGGCTCACACTTCATTGAAAGACATTTTGAAAACCTCTTGAAGAAGTATGTGTTTCTCATTAGGTTGGTACCCCTTACCACCCTCAAACAAGTGGTCATGTGGAAGTATCAAATCATGAGATTAAGAGCATATTCAAGAAGACACTGTCTAGGAGCAGGAAAGATTGGTCCTCAAAGCTTGATGATGCTTTATGGGCTTATCGTACTACATATAAAACACATATTGGTATGTCACCATCCAGGTTGATTTATGGTAAGCCCAGCCACCTTCTAGTGGAACTAGAACATAAGGCATGTTGGACAGTCAAATTGCTAAAAATTGATCTGAAAGTTGCTGAGGAAAAGAGGAAATTCCAACTGCAAGAGTTGGAAGAATTGCGGTTGGATGCTTATGAGAATGCTCGCACTTACAAATAAAGAACAAAAAGATGGTATGACAAACACATACTCCATAGACAATTCCAAGTAGGAGAACTAGTTCTCTTATTCAACTTCAGATTGAGGCTCTTTCTAGAGAAGCTAAAGTCTAGATGGTCAGGTCCGTTCAGAGTCACCAAGGTCTACCCTTATGGAACAATTGAGACATGGAATGAGGAAATGAGAAACTTCAAGGTGAATGGTCAACGTTTGAAGCATTATCTAGTAGACAAGCGATTGGAGAAACAGACAAACATAACCCTCTTGGACTCTACTTGAGCTGCAAGGACCAACCATCAAGCTAATGACATTAAATGAGCACTTCGTTGGAGGCAACTCACGTTGGAGGTACATTTTTTTAATTCATTAGTTTTATTGTTTTAGTGTTGGCTTTAGTTCCTCCCTAAGTTTGGAGCCTTTGTAGGGGTGTATATAGTGTCGGCCAGAAAAAAATCATAAATTAAAAAAAAAATACATGGCAAAGTGCTAACACGACAATGCCTATTAGCTGCTACATTCAAATAGGATATTTGCACTTAGTCCATCTAGGACATATAGGCCATTTGGGACATTTTTCTCTTCTTTTACAGGTACTTCTACTACACCCAATAAAGCCAACGACTTAAAATTGGCACATGAGTTGAGGAAACTTCCTACATAATCTGTGAGTTTTCTTGTTCTTTCTCTTATTGTTTAAATTCTTAGATTTTGGACAATATAAATTTCTAAGCTTGATGGAGTTTTTCATTTAGATCGTTCATTCATGTCATGCATACCATATAGGTTTTAACTTTTTTAGGTTCAATATTCATATTATCATACATTAGCATATGTTTCATATCTCATATATCTTCTGCTTTGTTCTATGTGTTGTCTGTTTGCTCTTAATGAAAAAGTATGCATGAATGATGATTGTTAATATGTGACCTCATTGAACAAAAAAACTTTTGATAAAATAATAACATAAAAGACATTAGATTTGACAATTATAAATTAAATTTGGTTAAATAAAGGTCTTTTTTCATAATTTTTGATGAATGAACCAAAAGTGAGAAACTTGGGCCAAACACAATAAGAGTTCTAATTTGAATTGACAATTGCAAAAAAGAAAAACTTTTTTTCTTTCATGAGTGCATAAGTTTCTATGATTGTACAGTCTAGAACTTGATTCATGACCGTTTCAAGATTGAAGTTTATTTGTATGCATTAAAATGATATAGGCAATTAGGGCTTTATATTTTGACATTCAACTACTTGCAATAAACATTGAAAACTCATTAGTTTCCCACTTTTGAGCATGAACTTTAATGATTTTTCATAGCTACTCAAATGAGGGTTTGGGGTAATGTGTAATGTTAGGTTAAAACAATGAAAAAGGTAAAAATGTCATGTGTAGTGAAAGAAACCATAAAAATGTGAAAAAGAAAAAATTCATCCTTTCTTTTTTAGAAAGAATAATAAGAATGAAAAAAATAAAAAAATATAATACAAAGTATACTAAAGGAGAAATGATTGAAAAAGTATATTGTAAAAAGAAGGATTGATCAAAAAATGATCATATATAAAGTAATGCCTATTAAGATAATCTCAATGCTTCAATCAGATGTCTAAAAAGTTTAAATATTTTGGGAATCATTTGTAAGCCTTTTGAAGTACCATTTCTTTGATTATTCCACCTTAAATCATTCACATTGACCCCATTATAACCATTTAAAGACCGCTGTATTTTTGCATGCATTCAAATACAGTAAGTGACGATTTGGTCTATAATCAAGTCCATGGTAATTTACTTTTATAAAAAAAAATTGAGTGAAACACTATGATCTTTAAACACATATGAGTGATGAAAGAATAGTGACCATAATTCATGCAGTTGTTATGACTCAAAGACTTAGCTTGAATTAAATTTGTTTATGATTGTCTTGTCTTGATGTCTGGATTGTTTCAAAACTAACATGAGATTGCTTGTTATTATGGATCATAGTTTCTATATCATCATTCATGCATGATTGAGAAAGTTAGACATAATACTTGTTTAAGGACAAACAAGAGATAAGCTTGAGGGGATTTGATGAGTGTGAAATTATGTTATATTTGCATTGCATTTAATATGCATTTTAGGACATAATTAAGACTTTAAGATTGTTTTTAGCTTTTATTTCTCTTCGTTCTGGTTGAGTTAGTGTTTTTTGGCTATGTTGTGTAGTTTGGATGGAATGAAGCCAAAAATAGTATAGATTGGGTGCAAGAAGATAGAATTCGGTGTTGAAGCTATGTGAAAACCAATTGAAGGGCCAAAAGAAGTCGTGAATGTTATATTCTATTCCTATTTTTTAGATAAATAAGAGTTTTCTCTCAATGATGAAACACTTTACACTTTACATTACAATTCTCTAATTTAGAATTTGATATTCTCTTCTCCATCATGAGTGAGTAATTCACCTTGTTTCTAGGATTGGGGCTATGCCCTTTTACATTTAATAAACACTTGTTCTTACTTCTATTTCATTTAGTGTTATGATTTTAATCATTAAACTGAGTTTTGTTCGTGTGAGTTGTCTGGCCAACAAATTACACCTCTTAGATATATTGGGGATGGACCGAGAGGTGAACCTAACTATGTGATCATTCAGTTATTCAAACTAGAATCCTAATTCACGAGAATAGTATTAGGATTCTCGAGGGTTTCTGGAATTCACCTTGGTTTGCTACAAAGCGATTGGATAGAAAGATCCAACTAAAAGATTTGATTGATAACTGTACGAGGAGAGTAGGTACGACGTCAATTGAGTACATGTGTCGGAGCTCGAGAGAAGATGACACATATCAAAGTGCAATTCACCATCGTAACTTGAAGTTCATGAAAAGGAGAAAAACAATGATTTGCGAGTATAAAGACGATAACCCTTATCTTGGGAGCTCTTTTTATATTAGATTTCAATCCTTTTTAATATTTTCATAATTATTCTTGTCAATTGTTCAATTGTTCTAAAATCACTTTTAATTCCTCTTTGAGTTAAGTGTAAATTAATTGTTATAATTAAAATAAGTTTTCAGTCCACGTGGTTCCATATTTTATTATTTGACGACATAATCGTGCATTTGAAATTTGCTCTATCAGGTGTATGGATCAAAGAGGACGAGAAATGATTTGTTGCCTTTCTTGGAATGAGGCGTGATAACATTCAAAAGTAATACTTAAAGGTCGTTTGAGAGTTTCCTTATTGGTATAGACGTGTTAAATTGTTACCTTATTACCCTCCAAGATCAAAGACAACCCTTTTTATTTTTGCACAAAATTTCTTCACACATTCATTTTTGTGCACCTACTTAATAAATAGGTTAGCACAATGGAAAGAATCATCTCCTAGATCAAAAACTAACTTCTTCATTAGAATTAAATCAATATTATAGAATCTTGTCTTCAAAACATCAACATAATTTAAAGACACAACTTGATTAGGACCAACGTAAAAATAAACCTCCCGTAAGGGCATAATATTTGGTGGTTCTTCCTTAGGCAAGAATTCATCAACCTCCTTTATAAATTGTTTAACAAAAGTTGACAAAGAACTTTCATTAGAGGAGTTAGTGAATAGATGAGGTATGTTCAAGGGCTGTTCTGAAATCAAAACATCTCCAACCTTACTTTTTTGTGTAAGAAAAATTTTCTTCCTTTCCCTTTCACCTTCATTGATCTTTCTCTTCTTTTCTAAATTCTTTCCTGCAATCTTTTTCTCACTCTCATTTTCACACTTTTTTTCCCACTTACTTTTATTCCTTTTCAAACTATTTCTCTTCACATATTTTTTTACACAACCATTCTTTTCTATCCTCCTCCCACTTTTCTCTCAACTTTTGTTGATCTTCACTTACTTTCTTAGGAGATAAGGAAGACAACAATACCTTTTGGTTTAGGTGTAAAAAGGTGAACTTGTTTGAAAAACAATCATGGGTAGTTCTTTTATCAAATTGGCATGGACGACCCAAAAGTATATGGTTAACCTCCACGTGAACCATATCACAAAGGACTACATTTTCATATTTCCCTATTGAAAAGGGAACTTCAACTTGTTTATCCACAATCATTTCCCTCACCTCACTTGACCATTGAAGTCGGTAAGGAGTGAGATGTGGTCTAGTCACAAGATTTAACCTTGAGACTAATCTTGAACTAATCATGTTGGCACAAGTTCCCCATCAATAATTAGTAAGCCAACGTTTCCATCTACCAAGCACCTAGAGTGGAAACTGTTGTTCCTCTAGCTTTCCTCATACTCTGTTACTTGGCTCCTCAAGAGCCTCCTCATCATGGGAATTCTTTCAGACTTTCAAGCAAGAAGTGGCCTGATACCACTTGATGCAAACCTGTAGGGATGATTTGCTTTCTTTGTTGGTCGTTCTTGCCTGAAACTCAATTTTGACTCGCAAAATAACACTTTTATATGAATGTCCATATTTGTGTATGATTATAGGTGAAATGAGCATGAAATTAGTGTTTGGACCGAATTTGTGTTTATTTTTTGTTTATGAATTTTTATGTGCTTGTGTTGGATGAAAGAAAGTGGAAAAGAATGAAGATGGGGCACGTAAGCAAGTAGCTTGATAAGCCAATGAGGTTCACCACAAGGAAATATCATTGATAAGAATAAGGTTAAGTCATCACACCAATGATGATAAGCCTATGTAATAGAAACCTCCTTGAGGGGGTTTGTATTTTGTTGTTGATCGTTCTTCTTTGAAACTTAATTAACTCGCGAAATGTTATTTGTTTGTGAAATTTATATATGAGTCATAGTTTTGTATAAGAAAATGATATGGAATGTGTATGAGATGAATGTGAGGTCAAAGGTTTGGTGTTTATTTTTTGTCTATAAATTTTTATGTGTTTGTGTTGGATAAAAGAAAATGGAAAAGGATGAAGATGGTGGCGCCACAAGTAAAATAACTTCATAAGTAAAGGATGTTTGTGACAAACAAGGATGCTTGATGAGAACTAAGGTAAGGCGCCACACCAATATTGATAAGTCTATGAATGCCACAAGGAAGGAACCTTGATAAGTTATAAGTTAGGAGTAAGACTCAACTAACAATAAAATGATTTAATCCAAAATATGATTCAAGTTGTTCATTCATGTATGATTCGGTTTACATATAAAGTTGAAAATAAAACATAACATTAAAAGTGTAATAAAATTGTATTTCCCATGTGTTGATGGCCTTCCCTTTGATTTGGCTAGGCCAAGATGATACTCACGCCCAAGGTTGGTCTAGGTTCATTGAATTTCCAAGAAAAGAAAGAATCATCATCATAATTTCTTGTTTTTGAATTCCCGCACGACTTATTCCCATTATGGAAATAAATCATATGGTGCATTTGAATCTCATACAGATTGCTTGAAGTTTGGGATAGGAATATCTCCTTAATTTGAATCCCCACATGGCTTGTGCTCATTATGAGAATAATAATTTCATATTTGAAATTTGAATCCTTACCATTTGTAGGCCTAATCCATCTATGACAGGTGATAATTTTATGTATTCAGATTTGCTCTTCATTTGGTAAGTCATAATCCTTTGTAATTGAATCATGCTCCTTCTTGGAAAGGAAATGACTTATGTAAGGAATTATCTTACCACACAACTACTTAATGATTTCCATAATTAGGAATAGCCAAATTCAATGAATCATCCCCACATGGCAAGAATACCACATGATTTGCTTTACATGGAAAAAGATAATTTCCATGTTCTTGAATTTGAATTCTTGGATCTTCCATGTTGATGCACCTCCTCCTCTCTTAACAAGAAATTATTACATGATCATTCAAGGGCTTATTCTATGAAAGGAAATAACTTAACATATCCCCTCACATAGTGGCTCCTTATTACATACCTACTCTAAAAGAGGTCATACTTAATAAATTATTATCCAAAATAAAGAAATAAAATATAAACTAAGTTAGAGGTAGGACAAAAGACCCCCAACTTAAAAGTCTTATGTCTTCCTAAGGAAAATATGGCATCCATCAGGTGGTTTTTCAAGTTGGATGATGCACTTGGTAGCCTTGTGCTCTTCATCAATGTTGGGTCCTTTCTGGGTCTCATCACTATGAACGCCATAAGCACTAGTCAATATGTTCTAAATTAGGAGCAAAACTCAACTAAAGAGGAATCAATCTAAACAAATTTCAACTTTTTATTTCATGGGAAATGACTTATTATATATAGTTTTGTGGCTGCCTACATGGCTCCATCAAAATTACACAAAATAAACATACTTTAATGGCCTAATTAAGAAAATAAAAATTAATTAATACTTGATTGTAATAAGCTTTCAACCTCACACGAAATTCCCTTTCAAATTGTTATTATTTTGAATTAAAAAACTACCTATAGAAGGAAACAAATAAAACATTCTTAACTACAATCGTAACTCTCTTGGATTTGAATTTGAATGGTTTGATGATGAGTTATAAGATCAAAGATGTCCAAGTTCAATGTATTTCCTCAAAAAGAAAACAAAACCACACTCTTAACTTCATGGTAGTCATGTAAGGAAATTGTTGAACACAACCATAACTCTCTTGGCATATAAGGTAACTTCTCATGCGCCTCATAATGTTGATTATGCATGTCATAAGTGTTGTGGTTCGAATTCAAACGTTTCCCTCCAATAAGGCAACAATTGAATACACATTTACCAATAAGGAAACTCTCAAACGTCCTTTAAATGTTATTTTTGAGTGTCATCATGCATCCTTCCAAGAAAGACAACAAATCATTTATCATCATCTTTAATCTGCACGCCTCCTTTTAAAAAGGAAGTAACTCCCTTTTTTAAATCACATGTCAATCCTTCAATAAGGGAAATAAATCATTCTTTCTTATGTTACTATGTCAATACACCAAAAGATGAAATAAATCATTCTACATGTCTAATCCAAGAAGGAAAGAATATCCCCTACAAACTTAAAATGTTTAATGCCAATAATGAAAATACTAAAAATAATCCAAAGTACATGTGGGACAAAGGACCCCCGCTTTATTAAATGTTACTTAAAAATGTGTCATATTTTCCCAAAAATTGTGGACTCCGTTTGAGAGTTGGATTTTGGAGGGGAATGAAAGGAAATGAAGATTTGGGAGTCATCTCATAAGTATATTTCATGGATCTTAAGTCTTCCCTTTCCCTTCATTTCCCTTCTTTCTCCTTCAAAGTCCAACTACCAAACTAATCCTTCATATTCTTTTGCAAATGTAAATTACTAGCAATTAGATTGTGAAGGTGGAAACTTTGCCAAAGAACTGAAAAAGTAAAAAAAAATACTACTTTCACATGCACTTGATTTGGTTCCATCAAGGTTGCATGAACGATCACCCATATTCCTTAGTAGTTACCATGATGTAGAGGAAATCAAAGCTTTTTATTCTTGAGATTAAACATGAATGAACCTGAAAAGGATTCTTGTGTCTTTTGCTCCTTACCAGCAATTGTTATTCAATTGTTTAACAATCATCTAGGCATGTATTAGTTAGGAAAAGTTGTTAATGTGCTTAGGATTTAGGAAGGAGAACTACATATTCCCCCCTAATTCTATATCAAGGTTAACTACATGTTTCCCTCCAATTGTTTATCAAAGTTAAATTCTATAGGCATTGACGCATACTAGTTATCATTTTATTGGGGATAAAATTACCACATCTCATCATATTCACACTTTACCCGATAGCATCAATCGACACTATAACACTCTATTATAAATCATGTTTATTAGTAAAGCATTGAACTCTAATCCTTTATTTGGAATGGTAGAATTAGAGAAGAGAGAAAAGAGGGAGATATGAGTTGAAGAGAAATGAGAAATTTCTCCCATTTGGTTGAAAACAGTGAAAGAAGGGAGAGAGGAAAAAAATGAATGGGCCCATAAAATTTCTTTCTTTCTTTACCCGGACAAGGATCTATTGTCCCAAATAGTATCCCAAACTATATCCTAAGCAATATCAATTGAAAATGTTAATTAAAATTATAATAAATTTTATAATTAAAATTATAATATTTATTTTTTAATTAATAATAAAATATTTTTTTTATCACTTTTCTTTATTTTAGATACATTTTTGTAGTTTAAACCACAATATAATCACTCTCTTCTCATTTTCTATCAAACCAAACAAAAGAGAAAAAGAAGAAAATATTTCTTTTTATTCATTTTCTCTCATTCTTATCTTATAACAAACATCACAAAAATCTACCAACGGGCGTTGGTTCAAGTGGTACATGCTTGATTCCCCTTAAGCAAGAACCCGGGTTCGAGTCTTGTGGATGGAAAAAATGCCCGTTGGGAGAGTTAGCCCCACTTACCTGTGGATGTGCCCGGCTCGGACAGGATTGCCTCCAGTGCGAGGATACCTGTGGGAAACCAACAAAAAAAAACATCACAAAAATCTACTATGTTTCTCTTTTTATTTTCTCTTGTCAACCAAATAAAGCCGAAGTCTTTCTTTATCATTCTTTCTATGGTTTTTATTGGTCTTCCTCTTCGGCGGAAGAGGCCTTAAACCTAAGATTGTGTGAACAACTCCAATTTAACATATCTATCTCATTCAATCAAACACTTTCTTGGAACAGCCAAAGAAAACACTTGTAATTAATTAGACAACCCTCTTACTTCAACACAACTTACGCTTCCACTACTATGGCTTGTAATATATGTTTCCTATATATCCTTCAAATCATGGATGGCTAGCTTTAATGGAATGACATTGACACCAAATCAATAAACATGACTTGCTCTTATAGAGCCACTAATATTAGCTCCACACTGCCACCAAAAGCTTTGTGATGTACTTGATATGATTCACATGCACACAAAAAATGAAAACTGACATTTTTAAACAGAAATCACTAGCAAACATGTATGTTCAGGAACTAATCTAATCATAGGCAATGACATAACTATTTTAGAAGTTATGAAAATTCATCAATAGTACTTTGTCATTAAAATGATTACATAGTTCATCCGTCCATGTCACGCAGTCCTCAGTGGTGGTGAAACCAATATCACCCCATCGCCTCTAACAAACAGGAAAGGAACTGTTCGCTTTGTAGTCTGAAAATCATAAGAAAAACAAAAATCATCCAAGGAAAATTATCTTATCCATAATAAAAGTAGCAGCATTACTTGCATTATGTTGGGAGGAAAATAGTTTGATGGTTGGTGCAAATTAGGAATTGGAAATATACCTCCATAAATTGGCATAACAGTAAGGTTGTTGCTTAATGATCACGAGGTCATGTGTTCAATTCCTGGAAATAGTCTTTCCACGTGCGGGAGTAAGGCTACGTATATTTGCCCTCCTCGGACCTACTAAGTGGGAGACTCGTGCACAAAGCCACCCTAATGCCTATATATGACAAAATCCCAACAGATTTTCCTTTTCTTTTCAGGAATTCATTACTGTTTAAATCTCTTTTTCGCACCTAGTGAGTAAAGCTAATAGCTCTACACACTTGTTAACATCCAACTCCTAACATAACAAGGCTAACCGGGTTGGGGGCAAGAATCTAACATTCTTATATTAAATATGCCAAGAATTCTCTCCCTATTACTATGTTTATGCTCACGGATAAGCACTCCATTTAGGCTTAGCACTGAAAAGATGGTTTCACAATCATATCTCATTCATGTTCAAACTAAGTTTTTCTTTCAAGATACCTTATAGAATTATAGACCATTGTTTAAAATTGTGGACCACATTATGTCATGCGGACACAACATTGTGGTTACGGTGGCCCTACAACTGCATCACACCGCAATTGCAGTATGTCACAGAATCACAATTATATGGCCACATTGGGCCACAACACAAATGCATTGGACCGCATTTTGGCCACACCAACTTCAAAAATATTGTTTTAATCACACAACAATTCATACCGCAACGGCCACAGTCGCAGTAACCACGCCATGACTACAATAGTAACCGCAACAGCAATTTAAAATACTGTTCTTCACTATAAACACCTATTCCTGCATGGCGGTAGATAGGTAATCATGGATGCTGCCCTCAACAATGGTTATTAACAGTAAAATAATCACCAATGGTTCAAACTTTCCAGCAATCATTCACAGTTCTACAATTTAGAAAAAGATATGCAGATTATAACTTACCCTCACAATTTCTTCATATGTCTCATCATCAATTTCCACAGTAGTGACAATTTCTTCGACATCGCCAAGAATCATATTAAGATGCTGATCATAAGCCTGCAAATAAGTGTTGTAAGCTCAGTAAAGAAAGCATATATATTAAGCTGGTGAAATATTAAAGATCAAGATAGACATCAAGGGCCTTTAATGATAAGGAAGCAGGTACAACATTCTAAAATAATTATCTCTTAAACAAAATATGAGGGTGTACAGAAGGCAATGGTCGAATGTGTAAGACCTCAATGGACCCCAGATAGGCTGCCAAAAGGTTGAAATGTTCGATTACTTAGAGCGATACTTGATGAGAGGGGGCAATCATAATCATGCACATTAGTTCCGTAAACATAGGTTGGGGATACCCTTGGTAAGGGCTGAATATATGTAATTGATCCCACCAAGCGAGAAGGTTCGGACATTGTTGTAAGAAACAACAACTCCTCTCGCATAATGAGCTACAAAGACTTAATCCCCACTAGCAAGTATCAAAGTCAAACGATTATTCTTAACAATAGTTTTTATTTTCTTGTTTTCAATATTTTCGTAAGTCTATCTGTGGGTAGATTTTTGAAAGGAAAATGGAGACTTGAAAGTAATGAAGTAGCCTTCCAGCTGAACCTAACTCGCATATGGACCCTAGGTTCTGTTTGCGAGTTAAGTTTTGGAGGGAAATGAAAGAAAAGAGAAGGTTTCAGAGTCATTTCGCCCATGTATTTCAGGACTCTCAGAGCCTCCCATTTATCTTCATTCCCCTCCAAAACTCAAACTCGCGAACAGAAGCATGGGAATTAATATCCAGATGGTTATTAATGAAAAGGGAAAATGTGTTTTGAACCAAACAGAGACTAGAGAAGAATAAGAGAAATATAAGGAACAAACATGAAGCTTTCCACGAAGCTCTCTATCAGAACGAAGCTTGACGTAGATACGTTCGTCGAGGCTGAGCCTAATCAGATCCAAAGGCTCCTTCACTGCACTCTCTTCCTCTGCCATTCTCACTATACTATTTTCTGAACACTTATTTCTCTTCTTCTCGTTTTCACGTTCCTTCTCCAAGTTCAAATTGTTGGTTGGGAAGAGATTTTTTTTCTATTTGTGTTAAATGTTGTGTAATGTTAATTCATAAACCTAATGGATCATGGTTGAATATTACAAATATTGGGCCTACTACTGAGTTCTTTTTTGTTTTAAGAAAAAGTTTTTTTAATTTTTTAAAAATAAATCAATCAGACTGTTTTTCACTCACTATGAGAGGTATTGTCCAGCACTTATATATTAAAGGGCATTTATTTAAAGTAAAAATTTAGATAGTGGACTTGTGACCCGCATTGGGTTAAGATCTGTGAGCAATCTGAACAGAAGGGGAATGAAGGCCATGAATAATGGATCCTGATATTCCACTTTAAGTCTTTAACCCAGGAAATTAAACTTTCCAGAAAATACTGAAATAATAAGTATTTATGATCATAAATATCATATATAATTATGATTAATTTTTTATTTGAAGATTATATTATTCCCCTTATATAGGGAAACTCCATGAAATAATTTCATTAATGAATAAATATCCTATAAGGAATGTTATTATCTTGATAAGATAAATTATAAAACCTAATAATATCAAGGAAATATCCCAATGAGAGGTAAACCCAAAGGAGTCTCAATCAAGACATAACAACTTCAAAGGCTATGAAGATTAAGGATTCGGTTGAACTCAGAGGATTGATAACTATAAAATATGTACATTTTTTGATTTACTAGCAATTTTAGACTAATTGATTACATTTGTACTGAATTCATCAATTTTAGTATAATTGTTTATGCATGCAATTATCAATGTCTTGGTTAATATTTTATTTTTATATTTATTTTGGAAGAAAGCAAGAATTCAAGGTTCAAGAAAATTGTGATACGTTATTCATTGGATGGAAAATATTTTGGATATGATGATCCTAACAAATGAACATTCAATATGAATTGTTGGATTGACAAAATGTGCAAAGTAGCTATTACTGAGTGAGAATTAGACACTGAGCTTGGGATTTTTGGATGACTATTTTCACTGAGCCAGAATCCTCTTGTTAAGCTAAAATGTCTGAATTACTGTAAGGTAAAACATATGAAATTTAAATCCTAACTTTTCACTCTTTCTTCATTTTAGATTTCTTAGGCTTGTAGTTTTAGGGCTTTTGCAGCCCATTAGAGAGACTTGGAGATTGAAGGTATTACAATTAGGGGTGAGCTTGTGACAGGTTGGGATGGGTTAAGCATGTCCCTCACCTATCCTTAAATATTAATCATGTCAATTTTTAAACTCGAACTTGTCCCTAATTAGGATGTGACGCGTGAGGGACAGGTAGGGATGACAATAAAAACTGAACTCGTGGGTACCCGCTTGAACCGAACCCGAATTTAACAAGGGAAAACCCGATGTGATTGGGTTTGGGTTTGGATTCGGGTTCGGGTTTTACCCGGGTTTAAATTTCGGGTTTGGTATAACAAAGACCCTAACCCGAACCCGCCCTGAAGTAAGGTAATTCAATTTAAAATTGAAATTTCTATCATTTGCCAATTGTTTTTAATTTCTAATTTTACTTTACATGCTATTGAATCTTCAAACATAAATGAAATGAAATAATACAAGAGAAAATAGAAATGTTAGAGAAAATTTACATGAAAGTAATATCATATTTTCCTTAATACTTTATCATTTTCGGGTTTTTTTTGGGTTCGGGTATGGTATTGTTATTTTCAACCCCGTTGAGTTTGGGTTCGGGTTCAAGTTTTGAATTTCGGGTTTGGATATGTACAAACTTGACCCTGATCCGCCTCGTTGCCATTCCTAGGGACAGGTCCAAAATAAGTCGGGTTAGGTTGGAAAACGACAAAATGACAAACGTAGGTTTGTTTCCTCAAATCTTTAAGCATGCACAATCAAATCGCAATTCTAAACCATCTTAATATTTAAGCAATTCTAAACCATCTTAATATTATTGCATTACTTAAGGATGAGTGAAAATATATTTTTTAATTCTTATACAAGTCGCAAAAGATATTTTAATATTCAATCTCAATCTTATTTTTTTGATAGAATTGTAATATTTACCTTACTCATATTGCAACACAATCAATTTGATATTATTTATTTTCCATAATGCAATCTTTGATTTATTATTTTTTGAATCCCTAAAGATTTAATTTTAATCAAGGTATACAGTTTAATCAAATTGATATGATTTGATTCAAATTATATATTCTCGAATCTTTAATTTATTTGATAATCAAACCTTAATAAAATCACAGCTTTAACTTATTCATTTTTTTATTGAATAATTTTGAAGAACGTTTTTTCCGGACAAAATTGATTATTCACGGTAAGGAATAAGGATCATATGATAAGTGGTGTGAATATGTTGTGTCGGCTTTTAGGTATTTTAGTTATGTGTGTTGAATATAACAAATATTGATATGCACTTATTCAACTATTCTTGATATATAACTATAAGGGACGGGTCGAGTGACCCAGACATAAACCTGAACCCGTCCTTTTTTATGACGGGTTTATCCCTTTTAATCGGGTTTGTCCTTTTTTATTTATTTGGACAGGTCAGACCCGTCCCTATGTCATCAGGTTGAGATGGGTCAACAGGTCGGGCTAGATCTTGCTCACCCCTACTTACAACCTTATGGAGCTCACCTTGGTGCTCTTCCATGTAGGATTTTCATATTTTCTTCTCTGTTTTTTTTATTAACATAGAAATGAGTAACTAACTTCTCTTGTTGGGATTATATGCAATTATTCACTTTGATGTGCCTATTTTGATTCATTTCAATATATTCATGCAATAATTTCTATAGTTTACTCTTGTTCTTAATGCATGATTTTATATGTTGAATGTGTTTGTTGGAAATCACATGTTGGATTATGAACTAGGATATATCATCTAGTGGGTTTACTTTCTTGGAATAGAGTTAGATTAATTAATCAAGATAACATTCACGCTTATTACATACCACTTTTTTAAACATTTAAGAAATTAATGGTTAGTTAAATGAGTTGTTGATCTTATCATTATGACACTAATTTTATATTATTTTGTGAAGTTTAATTAATTAGGAATATATACATTTAAAGCATTAATTGAGTAGTTTTAGGTCGGGTGTAAGAAAAATGGAAACTCATTCTCATCCTTAGGAGATAGCCCTCTGGTTCGGTTATTTTTTTTTTGGAGACTATGCTCATTTCATATTTAAGGCATCTAAAAACCAAAATGAGGAATATAATATCAATCATTATACATTGTCATTATCTACCATTCATTTTTAATTATGTTTGACTTTTCACAAAAAGTAATCCAAATGAAGAGTAGATGATACACAGATTGTGCATAACTTTTTACACTGTCAGTGCATCAATGTTACACTCTACTTTTATTTCAAAGTCAATAATAATTAAATATGAATGATAAATGATATAATAATAGTTATAGTAACCATTTATACATATTTTTCTCCCGTAAAATATGTAAAGCCACAATGGATAAAACACTAACGTTAAAATATTTTTAGTATAAGTGATTTAGTTCTCACATCCACGTATCCAGATCCTTTGGAACTGTGAACCAATCATAAATAATTTCATAAAAAAATTAAACTGAGCCATGAAATTGAATCGAACTACAATTTTTCATTTTACTTGATCCAAATCGTCAGTAAGTCAATCTGGAACCACTTAGACCCTACCTATATGGTGCTATGGTGGTTGAAAAAATGTAATAAAAGGTGGGATGGGTGGTGAAAATAGTAAACTGAAAAATAATAAATTACGGTTTCATTTTTTTATAGTTTACTTCATAAAATGAGGTGGCGAGGAAAACTGATATGTCAAATTTTGATTAGATATGTATACAAGCAATCATATACTAACAATGCACACTGAAATAAATATAATTTTCTACATGCCCCTGCACAAAACCACATTTCTTATACTTGTGTTAAGGTAGAAACCATCATGGCCAGAAAAATACCTAAATCACTAGGTGTTGAGTGCTTAAGGCTCCTACTTAGTAGATACTAGAGAGAGCAAATGTATGTAACCTTATCCCACACACGTGGAGAAACTGTTTCCAGGATTTGATCCTAAAGATCTATCTCTACTAATAGGAAAATGATTTTGTTCATATATTTGGAAGTACAGAATTGTGTTTACTATGTGCTATAATCAAATAAATTTATAAACAAAATGGAAAATGGGCTAAATTAGTAAATTACTGAAGCCAGGGTGAACATACAAATAGATAAATACTCATATAAATTCAATGAACCCATAATGACAATTTATGCGAGTACTCCAAAATATTTGAGTTTTTAAGTCTCAACCATAAGCTTCCACACTTTCATAGGATTGTGAATCCATATCCTCATATTTGTGGACTCCTCCACAACAAAATGACAGTTTCTTTACATTTATGTGAGGATGAGAACTTCATGTGGAATCAATAAAATCAGGCAGAGAAAAACCTCAATACATGTCATTCATGCCGCCTTCAACCATCTTCTCCAAGTCTTCCTGGGACAAGAGGGTTTTCCGGCCACTGCCACCGGTCTTGTCGTAAGGTTGGGCCATTTTCCTTAGGAACTGCATCCAACCGAAAAGATTGGCAATCAAATATCAGATATTCATGTTACTAACATGCAACTCTAATTATGAAATATGTCAAAAGGTACACTTATCTCCTCATAGAGGTAGGTGTAATTATAAACATCTCCCCTATGAGGGACATGAGTGTAAGGATAACTGAATCTCAAGGGAGGTGAGACTAACTTTTGAAAGGGTTAAAGATGATTTTAGTGCCTGGAAATATAAACTATTTAGATTTTATACAAACTTTTGGAAACCTTCTAACACCAGCTAGTTAAGACATGCATCCATGAGATTCCAGCATAGTGTAGTATACAAACTTCAAACTACAGTCATCAGGACATACCTCGCGTGCTATATGCAAAAATTTACATGAAAGTAATATCATATTTTCCTTAATACTTTATCATTTTCGGGTTTTTTTTGGGTTCGGGTATGGTATTGTTATTTTCAACCCCGTTGAGTTTGGGTTCGGGTTCAAGTTTTGAATTTCGGGTTTGGATATGTACAAACTTGACCCTGATCCGCCTCGTTGCCATTCCTAGGGACAGGTCCAAAATAAGTCGGGTTAGGTTGGAAAACGACAAAATGACAAACGTAGGTTTGTTTCCTCAAATCTTTAAGCATGCACAATCAAATCGCAATTCTAAACCATCTTAATATTTAAGCAATTCTAAACCATCTTAATATTATTGCATTACTTAAGGATGAGTGAAAATATATTTTTTAATTCTTATACAAGTCGCAAAAGATATTTTAATATTCAATCTCAATCTTATTTTTTTGATAGAATTGTAATATTTACCTTACTCATATTGCAACACAATCAATTTGATATTATTTATTTTCCATAATGCAATCTTTGATTTATTATTTTTTGAATCCCTAAAGATTTAATTTTAATCAAGGTATACAGTTTAATCAAATTGATATGATTTGATTCAAATTATATATTCTCGAATCTTTAATTTATTTGATAATCAAACCTTAATAAAATCACAGCTTTAACTTATTCATTTTTTTATTGAATAATTTTGAAGAACGTTTTTTCCGGACAAAATTGATTATTCACGGTAAGGAATAAGGATCATATGATAAGTGGTGTGAATATGTTGTGTCGGCTTTTAGGTATTTTAGTTATGTGTGTTGAATATAACAAATATTGATATGCACTTATTCAACTATTCTTGATATATAACTATAAGGGACGGGTCGAGTGACCCAGACATAAACCTGAACCCGTCCTTTTTTATGACGGGTTTATCCCTTTTAATCGGGTTTGTCCTTTTTTATTTATTTGGACAGGTCAGACCCGTCCCTATGTCATCAGGTTGAGATGGGTCAACAGGTCGGGCTAGATCTTGCTCACCCCTACTTACAACCTTATGGAGCTCACCTTGGTGCTCTTCCATGTAGGATTTTCATATTTTCTTCTCTGTTTTTTTTATTAACATAGAAATGAGTAACTAACTTCTCTTGTTGGGATTATATGCAATTATTCACTTTGATGTGCCTATTTTGATTCATTTCAATATATTCATGCAATAATTTCTATAGTTTACTCTTGTTCTTAATGCATGATTTTATATGTTGAATGTGTTTGTTGGAAATCACATGTTGGATTATGAACTAGGATATATCATCTAGTGGGTTTACTTTCTTGGAATAGAGTTAGATTAATTAATCAAGATAACATTCACGCTTATTACATACCACTTTTTTAAACATTTAAGAAATTAATGGTTAGTTAAATGAGTTGTTGATCTTATCATTATGACACTAATTTTATATTATTTTGTGAAGTTTAATTAATTAGGAATATATACATTTAAAGCATTAATTGAGTAGTTTTAGGTCGGGTGTAAGAAAAATGGAAACTCATTCTCATCCTTAGGAGATAGCCCTCTGGTTCGGTTATTTTTTTTTTGGAGACTATGCTCATTTCATATTTAAGGCATCTAAAAACCAAAATGAGGAATATAATATCAATCATTATACATTGTCATTATCTACCATTCATTTTTAATTATGTTTGACTTTTCACAAAAAGTAATCCAAATGAAGAGTAGATGATACACAGATTGTGCATAACTTTTTACACTGTCAGTGCATCAATGTTACACTCTACTTTTATTTCAAAGTCAATAATAATTAAATATGAATGATAAATGATATAATAATAGTTATAGTAACCATTTATACATATTTTTCTCCCGTAAAATATGTAAAGCCACAATGGATAAAACACTAACGTTAAAATATTTTTAGTATAAGTGATTTAGTTCTCACATCCACGTATCCAGATCCTTTGGAACTGTGAACCAATCATAA
Organism: Lupinus angustifolius; assembly: GCF_001865875.1. Classification (NCBI taxonomy): domain Eukaryota; kingdom Viridiplantae; phylum Streptophyta; class Magnoliopsida; order Fabales; family Fabaceae; genus Lupinus; species Lupinus angustifolius. Next base: position 9,872,571 of record NC_032021.1, read on the forward strand.
ATAATTTCATAAAAAAATTAAACTGAGCCATGAAATTGAATCGAACTACAATTTTTCATTTTACTTGATCCAAATCGTCAGTAAGTCAATCTGGAACCACTTAGACCCTACCTATATGGTGCTATGGTGGTTGAAAAAATGTAATAAAAGGTGGGATGGGTGGTGAAAATAGTAAACTGAAAAATAATAAATTACGGTTTCATTTTTTTATAGTTTACTTCATAAAATGAGGTGGCGAGGAAAACTGATATGTCAAATTTTGATTAGATATGTATACAAGCAATCATATACTAACAATGCACACTGAAATAAATATAATTTTCTACATGCCCCTGCACAAAACCACATTTCTTATACTTGTGTTAAGGTAGAAACCATCATGGCCAGAAAAATACCTAAATCACTAGGTGTTGAGTGCTTAAGGCTCCTACTTAGTAGATACTAGAGAGAGCAAATGTATGTAACCTTATCCCACACACGTGGAGAAACTGTTTCCAGGATTTGATCCTAAAGATCTATCTCTACTAATAGGAAAATGATTTTGTTCATATATTTGGAAGTACAGAATTGTGTTTACTATGTGCTATAATCAAATAAATTTATAAACAAAATGGAAAATGGGCTAAATTAGTAAATTACTGAAGCCAGGGTGAACATACAAATAGATAAATACTCATATAAATTCAATGAACCCATAATGACAATTTATGCGAGTACTCCAAAATATTTGAGTTTTTAAGTCTCAACCATAAGCTTCCACACTTTCATAGGATTGTGAATCCATATCCTCATATTTGTGGACTCCTCCACAACAAAATGACAGTTTCTTTACATTTATGTGAGGATGAGAACTTCATGTGGAATCAATAAAATCAGGCAGAGAAAAACCTCAATACATGTCATTCATGCCGCCTTCAACCATCTTCTCCAAGTCTTCCTGGGACAAGAGGGTTTTCCGGCCACTGCCACCGGTCTTGTCGTAAGGTTGGGCCATTTTCCTTAGGAACTGCATCCAACCGAAAAGATTGGCAATCAAATATCAGATATTCATGTTACTAACATGCAACTCTAATTATGAAATATGTCAAAAGGTACACTTATCTCCTCATAGAGGTAGGTGTAATTATAAACATCTCCCCTATGAGGGACATGAGTGTAAGGATAACTGAATCTCAAGGGAGGTGAGACTAACTTTTGAAAGGGTTAAAGATGATTTTAGTGCCTGGAAATATAAACTATTTAGATTTTATACAAACTTTTGGAAACCTTCTAACACCAGCTAGTTAAGACATGCATCCATGAGATTCCAGCATAGTGTAGTATACAAACTTCAAACTACAGTCATCAGGACATACCTCGCGTGCTATATGCAAAGCCATGTCGGTGCTCAAGTTCAGGTGGGCATCATGTAAATGAGAGAGTATCCAACCAGGCAACTTGGAACGCTTGTCATGACGACTATACCTGCAGAAAGTTTAAACCAACAGTGTATTTACTTCCAAAACTCCGCTGTTGAGAAAAATAAAGTAGAAAGCAAAACCATGAATGATGCAGTAATCACAGGTAGGTATGGTAAATACATCTTTGAGAAACACTTCATAAATTCTAGATATCATTGGGTATGTGCCAAAAAAGGATCTATTTATGCAGATTTTCAAAGTTTAAATTGGTTATGTAATGCAAAAAACCTGTTAGCTATAGATATTTACAGTAACATCTCTCAAACACACGAATTGATTTTATTGGGTTTTGGGATTGAACTTGTCACGGCTCTGGATAAGCCTATTTCTTTGCTAAAAAGACTGGGTTATAAAAAGCTTGTTAAGATTTTTTTTGTCTGCCATTCATCATTAGAGATGGGCAGTAACTTCCAATCCATTTTTGGACAAGCTCCAAGTGTTACAAAGAGAGAGTACATAGTGCTTTTCAAATCCTAACTAGAAGCTTGTAAACTTAGACTAAATCACATTTAAGCAATGGCTGAACTTCAGTATAGAAATACCTGCAGCAACCCTCCTCCCATTCCCCCAAATGTGCTTGCTTCATGGAGGAAAAAATGATGCAAGAATACTAACCTTTTGTCTGCAAAAATCATCATTCCATAATCAGCCTTTGAACGGATTACACGGCCCACGCACTGAGCAGCTTGTCTCTGCTCAAGCAAAAATAATATCACTGAGGGTAAGTGTTTTAGTTTCAATATGTTTAGGAATCAGATGATCAAATAGTCCACAATCATAATTATGAATTACAACAGGCTAGTGTGTGCACACAGATAGAGGGTGAGCGAGTCATACCAAGGCATCAAAAGTCAGAAAATCGCTTGCCCCAATTTGAAAATTTTCCCGTAGATATTCCAGGCGTGCTAGCAAAATCCTGAAAAATTAGTACACCAATAAGTTCTGCAATCAGCAATTAACCTACACAATTTCAACAAGGAAAAAGAAAGAGAAATCCGATGGTCCTAAATTGCACTCATAGAGAAATTTAATAAAATGGGCCTTACCTGCTTAATGTATATTGAAAAGGAACACCAAACATGATTACCAGTCTGCCATAATGCCGATCAAAATCTATACCTTCTGCAACTTTTCCCCTGCAAATGAGTACATCTATTCTTAAGCTCTGACAAACTTGATGATAGATAAAGAAGCAAACAATTACACACCTGGTAACCCAATAAGTTAATGAGAGGAAAGACATTCTCTTAATCTCTTTTATAAACAATCAGTTTTTTATATATAATATAAACAATTGACATAATATGATTACAATCTGCCTAAAGCCAGAGGAGTTGCACATGATATATCAATTCTAGAATCTTAATAATCTGGCTCATGACACATTATATGTGCATCGAGCAAGGGAAAAGCTATGTATCTGAACATCAATGCACACAAGGAAAAAACGCTATTGATAAATTAGTAGCTCCAAATCACAAGATCCTATTTCAATGAACAAGAAAAGGGAGCTTGAAAGACAGATACAGAATCAGTTATCTCAATCATAAAAGAGATGGAAGCGGTTCTGTTTTTAGGTTTAGCATAGCTACAGGAACTTATGTAAACATTTGATATTGTTATACAGCCTCAACAAATATAAATTATTCTCTAATCTACTTCTCTTATCAGATAATGAGAAGCCATTCCCACTTCTCTACCACTGGGCGGGGTCGGCTCATGAATCAAACAATGCTGATGTGTTATATCAAAAAGACAAAACCAGCTCCATTGATAGACCACTTAGGTCCAAATCCTTCCTAACTTCTCGTATCAGATTACGGTTTGTGGTTCTGCTTTTGTGGTTCTTTGGTGTATTTAGCTGAAAAGGAACGATGGAATTTTCAATGACTCCTTTCGCCTCTAGATTATATACGAGAAAATTCACAATTGATGTAAAGTGAATTTTACAAGTTGTGAACTTGCTAAAATCAAGCTTTACAGGTGGTGCAACTTAGTCAGTGTGCAGCAGCTGAAAATTTTTACTATTCAAATTTGGCAGTGCAGCAATGTTGCAGCAATTATTTTACTGTTCAACTTTGAAACCATGTACTGGAGTTGCAGGAGCTAAATCACATTTTTGAGATGGGATACTTACTGGAGGTGCAAGTGGGCCACTAAAATCAGCATGAAGGGTCAGTTTTCCTTCTGCTAACCGTCTACTGCTATATTGCTACCTTTGGCCTAGGAAACAATGGTCCTTTAACAGCTAGGCAATTCTATTTGCACTCATAACCATTACTCACACCCAGACATAAATCGGATAGTCTGTCTGACAGTGCAAAAAAAGTCGGATCGCTTATCCGAAAATGAAAAACAGCCTATTGGACAGGCTATCCGATTTTATGTTTGGGTGTGAGGAATGGTTTTATCACTTTGTAGGTGCAAATAGAAGTGCCCTTATCTGCTACATGATTTGGTTGGGGTGAATCCAGCTCATTCTTGTTAATATATTTCTTACTTTCTTAGTCGATTATTTTTAAGCGATATAGATATAAAGAGGTTGTGCAACTCTATATTGACACAAAGAGGCAGAACATGCTATATCTTTGGTTTACAAGTTCAAATGAGAATTGAACCTATGACCTCTACCCTCACCCCAACCCATAGGTCAAGTGGGCATTGAATGAACTATTTAATGACATTAACTACTACACTAGCAGCAATCACTAGCAACCCATCTTTTATTCACTTATAAATACAAAGGAGCATATTTGTGGACATCTCCATGATCTCTTCAGAGAATTGGTGATATCTGTTATCACCATGGACCAAACTTTCTCATTTACTGTTCTTGTTATCACTCTTCATGCCCTCAGTTTCTTCTTCTTCTTCCATTACAGTCCTCTACACCATTCATCGTGCTTCAATAGTCTGAGTCGTATCTTCCTGCAGCTTTTTAACACCTCAACTTTCACTAACCAATCTGGTGTAGTTAGTTGTCAACATATTTTATTAATTTTCAAGTCAAGACTCTCTACACAAACTGTCTGGTTTCCGGAAAAAGCAAATTTTGTAGCCACGTCACGTATCAACTACAGAACAGAGGCTGAAGGTGTATTCAAGATTGATAGTAAAATAACCATGTTAGGATAAATGCAGAGAGGCTGTAACTTTTTACTACACTCCCCTCCTTGCATTGATTTCTCCTACCAGACTTCCCTCTTGTACCCACAACCCCTCAACCTTGCTTTCGTTAAACCCTAATTCTCTGTCAAAACCCCAATTTGAGACTGAAAACATAGATACCAGATTTGCGAGGTTCGGGTGTGTGCTAGGTATGTTTTAGTTGATGGCATTTTGATGTGAACCAGATGGGGGCAACCCTTGATTCAAGCGTCATGCAAGACCTAGGAGGCCCTAGGACTAGGGCAACGGCCATAACCCCACAAGTAAAGCTTGCAAAGGACACCATCCACCCTGTGGAACAACCTGGAGACCATGATCATGGAGGGCATTACTGACTTTTAATTTTAGTTGTTTTATTTTTGTAATAAAGTGGGATTACTTTCTCATGGGTAGTTTAGGTTTATTTTCTTTTTAGTACTTTTTATTATTTACATATAAATCATGTAACTTGGGTTTGGGGATTATTCATGTAATCTCATGTATTATGGCACTTAGTGGCCAAGGAGGTGCTACTTGGCCAAGCAAGCACGCTGCGCGTGAAAGTTGGCACACTGGGCGGCCAGACTATGCAACATATGGGTGTAAATCTGGCTGGGTGGATCAAGTTGGTTGTCACACTCTTAGGTAGGGCGCTGGTCAGAAATACACCCACGCTGAGTGTGGTCAAATTGGATTTTATCTTCAAGGAATCACTTTGCAAAGCTGTGGCCCATTTTTGTGCTAAGCATGGACCAAGTGTTGGAGTCGTGTGCAAGGTTCTTAGTGTGTTCAAATGTGTTTGAAATCCAAATTCAAAAGAAAACACATGGTGAGATATTGTGGGAGAGAACTTTGGCCGTGTGGTTCTTTTTGGGTGAAGTTGTTGCAACCATGTGAGGATTCCATGCTAGGCTATTCAAATTGGATTTGTCCTCTTACCATCCTAGGCGTGTGCTACTTTTGTGCAACCAGGTGAGATTTCCATGTTCATTTGAATTTGAACTCAAAATTGGCGTGTGTTTAGTGTGGCCAAGCCGTGTGGGAATTGATTAAAATGTTCCTTTTCTTAAGGAGAAGTTTGAGCTACCCATGTGAAGATGTGCTAGGCATGTGGAGAAATTTTTGGGCAAGATATTAGGCTTGGATTAGCTTGGGCAGCCATGTGGGAAGATTGTGCAAGTAGCCAATTTGGATTCAAACTCTTACCACCCTCATGGGAAAATCCTATGCGTGTTGAGCTTGCCAAATTATACTCAAACTCTTACCACCACGTGGAGAAGTTCTAGCCGTGTGGGTTTGATAAAGATGTCTTATCCTTATGGAGAGAATCAAGTGCAAACCGTGCCCATTTCAAAATTCAAGCAAGCTGTGTGGATTGTGGAGGAGTTCAAGTTGAATTCAAAATTCAAACAAGATGGGTGGTCAAATCTTTTGTGGTCGTATGTGTTGAGCACATTGTTAGGGATTCCTTAAGACTGGGTCATTACATTATTAATTCGTTTTCTTTATGCATTTTATTGCCTTATTTCGTGGAAGCCACCTAGGCTAGCCGCACACTATTTGTAATTGTGAAAAGATAAAAAGAAGAATATATTTGAAAACTTTTATTTATTGCATTCTTAACTTGAATTACAAAGAGAAGGCTTATCTCTTTAAATAAAGAGAAAGCAAACAGAAAAGAAGAGAAATCAGTAACTAACATAAGTTAGTTACTGAAATAACAACCTAACAACTAATTAGGCATGTGCTAAATTGGCTTATTGTGCATGTAACAAATGAGCCAATTTACTCAGCATAAGAATAACTAATTGTTATTCTCTAATATACCCCCCTGAAACTAAGGGTAGTTGACTAAGGATGCTAAGTCAACAACTTTGAGTTGCTTTCTTAGTTTTAGAAACCTATCAGTGGCCAAAGGCTTGGTGAGCACATCTGCTGTCTGAAATTCAAAAGAGATGTGCTTCACTTCAAGAGACTTAGCCTGAATTCTATCCCTTACAAAAAATAGGTCAAGTTCTATGTGCTTGGTTCTATTATGAAGCACAGGATTGTGAGACATGCTCACTGTGCTTAGATTATCACATAGGATGAGAGGAACTTGATGAGGGATCTTGAGTTCAGAAAACAATGACTCTACCCAAATCATTTCTTGTGCAGCAAAATCAGTGCTGGATCTGGAGACTGTTTGCTGCTTCTTGGACCACCAAGTAACTAGATTAGGACCAACAAATAAACAAGCCCCTGATATGGACTTCCTGTCATCAAGATCAGTGGCCCAATCTGCATCACATAGAGTAGTAAGTGTGATAGGAAGGGAGGAATTAGAAACAGCAGGTTTGAGATGTAAGCCAAGATGAGGAGTTCCTTGTAGATATCTTAGGATCCTTTTGACAGCAACCCAATGTTGATCCAGAGGATTGCTCATGAATTGACACACTCTGTTAACACTATAGGCTAGGTCAGGTCTTGTAATAGTGGCATATTGAAGAGCACCTACTATTGACCTATACAGAGTAGGGTTATCAAATGATGTGGACTCTGTTTTAGTGAGCCTGCAAGTAGTAGCCATAGGAGTGATACTAGGCTTGGCAGAATCCATAGAGGCTTTACTGAGTAAGTCTCTGATATATTTGGTTTGTGTGAGAAATAGAGTACCATCCTTGATGTGTTTAACCTCAATATCCAAAAAATAGTCCAAGTTGCCTAGTTTCTTAAGAGCAAAGGCAGTGCTGAGTTTGTCCACAAGAGCAGAGATTTGTGAGGCTGAGGTACTAATGATGATTATGTCATCAACATAGACTAGAACAAACAATTGGTAGGTATTGGTGAGGGAGATAAATAGAGAATTATCACACTTGTTATTCTGAAATCCTAAATGAAGGAGAGTGCCCTTGAACTTCTTAAACCATTGTCTAGGTTCTTGTTTGAGTCCATATAAGGCCTTGTGTAACCTGCACACAGTGGTCTTGTCACCATTATGAAAACCAGTAGGCTGAGTCATATATACCTCCTCATGCAGGGCACCATTTAGGAAAGCATTATTGATATCCAGTTGTTGAATGGACCAACCATAAGTGACAGCAAGGGTGAGAAGGATTCTGATAGTGATAGGTTTGATGACAGGGGGAAATGTCTCATTGTAGTCAATTCCAGGAATTTGATGAAATCCCTTTGCAACAAGCCTGGCTTTATACTTAGAAATTGAGCCATCAGGATTCTCTTTAATCCTAA
>NC_032021.1:9880508-9884709 GCF_001865875.1 Lupinus angustifolius
TGAATAATTTGTATGCATTGCGGGTTATTAGTTGCAACATATCAGTCATAATTCTCTTATCATACACTCACACATCATTGTGAGTGAATAAACATTGTCTCTGAGTGCTAACATGGATGCTATATTATTTGTAGGTGGAAAAGGATTACTATGGTTAGTGGCTCCTAGCCACCACAATGAGTTGTCTAGGCGAATATCTTTTTATGCACAGAAAGTGGGGCTTACTTTAGCTGGCTTGGTTTGGCTTTTATTGGATTGGCTAGTGTTGATGTTGAGCACTCTTTTGAATTTTCAAAGCCACATATTTGAAGTACAGGGTATCCCAAGCGAGCCAAATAATGAAAAAAATGGCGTAACAAGTTTGTTTCAGTTGTATATGTGTTCAAGGTTGCTGGGGGGTTTGCTTTTTTTGTTTTGTTTTGGGAATGTTATGTGAGGAATGGACAGAAGAGATTGAGGATAATAGGATATGGTGTGAAGTGGTGATCAGTTGGGACCTGCAAGTGTTGGAATACCCCTTTTATTTGAATGTGCTTTACTGCCTTATTATCCTTATTGGAAAACAATTTTGTTCTTATTTTTTTGTACTTTTAGAGACTGGTAAAACAGATAACTTTCCAGCAAGTGTTAATATTTTCCTCATAGAATGAACATCGTATTTCCTTTCATGCTTACTCTTTCCAATGATTGTAATTAGTATTTGCGCTGGACAATATTTGTAACGGAACACGCGTTCAGGGATAACTTGGTTTTCACAAAATAGCAAGAAACAACCCAAAAGACATCATGGTGTCTAAGGATAAACCTGTTAAATAACAAGTTGATGATGATTCGAAGATAAACTTGGTTCTGAAACATTATAAAATGATATTTTTTAAATTTTATTATTTTGAATATTTTTTGTATTTTTATAAATTTTATAGCTAGGCCGGACAAAATTGAATGTTCACAGCTGCCCCTCTTTACTTGTTGCTTACTATATGGCAAACAAACTGAGGTTTGTATGTTATCATAGAACGTAACTAGTAAAGAAATGAACATTAATTTTGCTAAAAATAGGTGAAAGTAAACGGTCACTACACTACCAGGAAAGATTGATTGAAAGCACATCAGGCCCGGGGTCCTGGAAAGCATAATTTTTAAAACGAGAACGCAGGTTAGGTACTGTCGGAACTCGGAAATTCACATCAGGCTCGGGGTCCTGGAAAGATTGATTGAAAGCACATCAGGCTCGGGGTCCTGGAAAGCCTAATTTTAAAACGAGAACGCAGGTTAGGTACTGTCGGAACTCGGAAATTCACATCAGGCTCGGGGTCCTGGAAAGATTGATTGAAAGCACATCAGGCTCGGGGTCCTGGAAAGCCTAATTTTAAAACGAGAACGCAGGTTAGGTACTGTCGGAACTCGGAAATTCACATCAGGCTCGGGGTCCTGGAAAGATTGATTGAAAGCACATCAGGCTCGGGGTCCTGGAAAGCACAATTTTAAAACGAGAACGCAAGTTAGGTACTGCCGGAACTCGGAAATTCACATCAGGCTCGGGGTCCCGGAAAGATTGATTTAAAGCACATCAGGCTCGGGGTCCTGGAAAGCCTAATTTTAAAACGAGAACGCAGGTTAGGTACTGTCGGAACTCGGAAATTCACATCAGGCTCGGGGTCCTGGAAAGCATAATTTTAAAATGAGAACGCAGGTTAGGTACTTTCGGAACTCGGAAATTCACATCAGGCTCGGAGTCCTGGAAAGATTGATTGAAAGCACATCAGGCTCGGGGTCCTGGAAAGCATAATTTTAAAATGGACTTAGTATTGATATGAATGTTTGAAACTATGTTGTGTGTTATGCTGAGAATGATATGAGAGATGTAATGTTTGAGTAATGAATGCATGCGTAGTTGTCTTTGTTTATGATCTCGTGATTTTTTTATGGACTCAACTGAAGTACGACCCATGTTGGACATTGTTAAAAAGGACTATCTGCCAGCTCTCGCCATCCAATATGCCCCAGCGTCATGTTGAGAATTTATTGGAAGAGTTGGATCGTCCAATAAATTGCCCTAGTATCTTTGTCATAGACTTGATGAGAATCTTTCTGAATAGAGGTTATGAGCCTCACTTCAAAAAACTGCCCCAGTTTGCATGGTTGGGGATGAACAATAATGAATTTCCACCTGAGGGTGTTCACTTTTTCCCTTAATTTTTTGCCCAGAATACCTAGTGTAGGTACCTGTCGGGAATTCTCTCTTTTTTATATACTAAATCGCCTTTTCAGGTTTTCGAATTAGCAATGCTCTCCTTTTCTTAGGTTGCCCTTGTGGGTTTTCAACCTAGCGCTCTTTTTCTTTTTCTTTTGGATATTTTTGAACACCCTCAAGTGACAATCATAAGTGCATAAAAACATGATTCACCCTTAAAGTTTGAAGGCGAGGATGTAAGATCTTATCTCTGCTTGGTAGAGGCATTTTGGACTGATCCATGATGAGCAGCTTTAGTCTTGCCGAAGTTATAGGTTTCTTGGTACTTTCATTCGAGAAATGCGGTCAACCCCCATAAACTGCCCCAGTTTGGATTGATGTCGTTCGTTTGATTTCAACTTGTCATGTGAATTCTCCGTGCACAACTCTTTAAAATAAATACTAAAACAGTGATCAAGCAAATTTGGATTTTTGTTTTTGGGTTTTGAGTGTTGATATGGTGATGGTGATGATGAGAGATTGAAATTTAATCCGATGCATTAAAATGGGATATTTTCATCAAAACTTTATGATATTTATTGGAGTCAGCATTTCTTTGCCCTAGTACATTTCTTAGGCAAATCATATCCTTGACGAGGTCTTTTGAGCTTGTATCGTGGCCTGGCTAAGGGTTTCCAAGAAAAAGGATAAGTCTCAAAAATGTGTTTCCCAAACCCCTTTCTGCGTTCTCCTTTCTCCATCGTCCTATTTCAACAGTTTTCTTGACATGACATTCAAGTACTAAGATTTTGTTGGATTTTTGTGATGCAGTAGGTGAATGCCTAATATTTAGGCGATAATCTTCCCGAGAGGTATTTGAATTGTTCCCTTTTGCGGTTATTGATAGTGCACTTTATTTGCCCTGAGATAGCCTTTTGTATATTTTTTTCTTTTGTTTTTTATGTTATTTTGCACTTTGACCGATGAACTTTTTTATTTGATTTGCTTTAGGATTTTTTTAACCCTCGGGTTGGATTTGGAAATAGTAGAGTGTATTTATTTCTTAACAATTGAATGTCAAGGAAAACAGTTGAGATACTACCCTACCCAAGGTTATTGATATTTTGCGGGTTTTTAGAAAAAATCTCCTTTCATAAAGCCTAGGGCTCAAATGGGTGACTAGGGATATCTTCATAGTGTTTGGGGGCTCAAATGGGTGACTAGGGATATCTTCATAGTTTTTGGGGATTTTCAAAGATGCCATGTGTCATCAGAAAGATTTGCCTTAGAACATGTACCATTCTGGGTCTTACATTTGCATCATCCTCCATTTCATTAAAGTTATTGAATCAAATATCTCACATTAATGCATGAATTCATTTTGTTTGATTTTTTTGGATATTTTTGTTGTTGTAATGAGATTTGTGGTATGAAGCATGGAATGCAAATTTTTATGATCAATGTGTTAGTATGTAATTGTTAAAAAGATGTGCATTAGAAAATACATTCTTATTCATGAAAAGAGACATGTGTGCCCCACTATTTATGACCCTAAAGCCTTGGGGAGGTCGATAGAGTTTACATCATTTGCTAGCGCCAAGACGACAACTTGGGGTGATTTGTGCATTTCTCAAACTAGGATGTTTCCTTGAAAGCGGATCAATTTGGTGTTAATAAGATATTGCACTTTGCTTTTTAATTGATCACAATCATCTGTGAAATGACCAATTGCCCCAGTGTGATATTCACAATTAGCATTTGGGTTGAATCCTTATGGGTATGGAGGTTCCACCATCTTTGAGGGGATAGGTGTCAGCAGTGATCTTTGAAGAAGTTGTGGCAATAACTCGGAATATGACATCGGGATCGGATCATACAAACTCTTCCTTTTTCGCTTTCGTGGCCGCCCTTTTTTACCATTTGTAAAAGCATAACATGATGCTTGTGGAAAATAAGGCATTTGAGGTTGGCTGAGGGTCTCTGTGAATGCGAATTCCTCTTCCATATCTTCACTTGCAAGATCGCTTT
>NC_032021.1:9884809-9886947 GCF_001865875.1 Lupinus angustifolius
AGAAAAGGGGATGGAATCCCTAAATCAAACTATTTCTTCTACTTTCTTCTCCTCTAACTCCGGCAGCGTTAAGGAGCACCGTTCATGGCTAGAACTGAGTTGGCCACGCTGACATACCGACGATGAAGCTCCAAGGCCACCCCCTTCTCCTCTATGGTAGTCCACAACCGAAAGTGAGACGTTCCTGTTTCACAATGGCCCTGGTTCACGACGGCGGGTTCACGATAGCGGAGGATGGCAGTGGTGAACGAGGGTCCCCATACGGTACGGTCTCTAAGCCCTCTTCCTCTTTCCTTCTTCGACGGTGCTGATTAGTCGATGGTGGTGGGGATCGACGAAGAGAATCCCTTTCTCTTCGAGATGCATCGAACGAAATCTCCCTCTTTTCTTATTTGATTGATTTCAGTTACTGTTTGGTTTTTTTTATTGATGGATTAAGAGAGAACGAAGACGATATTGTGGGGTGGCTTGCGGTTAGGCTCCTATTCTCACGGTGGTCATTAGAGTAAGGTAATGACTCAACTACTCTTACTTTCAAAAAAGGATGGGACTGATTAGGGTGATATTGACTTACCCATATGTCTATCCTGAGTATATGCTTTTCGTTGTTGTACGATGAGGATGTCTCTGCCTTCTTGGTTTATGGCGTCTGTGATGTATAACTCTATATTCGGATTGCCTTTTGTCTAGATATGGGTATAGTGATTGCTCCCTGGAACTGGTATGATATTGAATCTGCTTGAATGTTACTCTCTCTGTTTATATTTCTGCCTTTCTCTCTAGAATGCTCTCTGTTTTTCACTTGCTATCATATTTTTCTGAGTGTATGTATGTGATCTCCCCTTTCTAGTGATAGCTGTACGCCTTTTATAGCTGTGTGTTTATGTTGTACTGCCCTTTTGTTTTCTGGTTATCCATTCTGAAACTGCTCAATAATTATTCCCATTCATGTTGATTATGATTATATGTAATTGCTGAGATATTTCTGAATTCTCACCTAAGAGATAGGAACATATACCCTGACTCTTGCTTTTTTTTCTGATTATTCCTTTCAGTTTTGAATAATGCTCCATAATCATTTTACCACTAATAGCTCCATTTAATACGACCATGATTGCTGCCTAACCCTGCTGTTTTGGAATCCTTTTCTGAATATTTGCCTTTTTTGCTTACTGGAATACGTAACTGAAAAAAAAGATATGCCAACTGGTGATGACTTCTGGTTTGCATTTCCCCTTCTAATTAATCATATAATTGGTTTGATCATGATATGCTTGCTGTTTATGTTGCTGCCAACTAGAATTTGATTCCTCTGTTACGAACCCACTTTCTGGTTTAACCACATAGATAGACTGAGAAGTCTGGTTCTACACTGTGTTTCCAAGAAGAAATGGACTGTTTAAGATATTCACACCACTTTATCTCTTCTTGTTGCGCTCCTTGTAATGGTAATTGCTCATGAGCATCTTTATTATCAGCATTCACCGATTCTTCCCTTCCCATGTTACAGTGCTATTATTTCGAAGTAAGTTTGTGCTATTTTTACACTGCATAGTGCTGTTATTATTCCCATCAATGTCACAAGAGGGTATAGAAGGATTGTTTGCTGAATAATTTGTATGCATTGCGGGCTATTAGTTGCAACATATCAGTCATAATTCTCTCATCATACACTCACACATCATTGTGAGTGAATAAACATTGTCTCTGAGTGCTAACATGGATGCTATATTATTTGTAGGTGGAAAAGGATTACTATGGTTAGTGGCTCCTAGCCACCACAATGAGTTGTCTAGGCGAATATCTTTTTATGCACAGAAAGTGGGGCTTACTTTAGCTGGCTTGGTTTGGCTTTTATTGGATTGGCTAGTGTTGATGCTGAGCACTCTTCTGAATTTTCAAAGCCACATATTTGAAGTACAGGGTATCCCAAGCGAGCCAAATAATGAAAAAAATGGCGTAACAAGTTTGTTTCAGTTGTATATGTGTTCAAGGTTGCTGGGGGGTTTGCTATTTTTTTTTTGTTTTGGGAATGTTATGTGAGGAATGGACAGAAGAGATTGAGGATAATAGGATATGGTGTGAAGCGGTGATGAGTTGAGACCTGGAAGTGTTGGAATACCCCTTTTATTTGAATG
>NC_032021.1:9887047-9890737 GCF_001865875.1 Lupinus angustifolius
ATAGAATGAACATCGTATTTCCTTTCATGCTTACTCTTTCCAATGATTGTAATTAGTATTTGCGCTGGACAATATTTGTAACGGAACACGCGTTCAGGGATAATTTGGTTTTCACAAAATAGCAAGAAACAACCCAAAAGACATCAATGTGTCTAAGGATAAACCTGTTAAATAACAAGTTGATGATGATTCGAAGATAAACTTGGTTCTGAAACATTATAAAATGATATTTTTTTAAATTTTATTGTTTTGAATATTTTTTGTATTTTTATAAATTTTAGAGCTATGCCGGACAAAATTGAGTGTTCACAATAATCTTTATTCTTATGCTTCTTTGGTTAACCAAATTAGGATTTTGATGGAGAGAGATTTGATGATACACTATGTCCACTTCCATAGTGAAGCAAATCAAGTGAGAGGCCGCTTGACAAATATGTCATATGATTTGGAGTTGGGCATTCACCTTATGGATTTTCCTCCTACTATGTGTAGGGATATGCTCTTCTATGATTGTCTGGAAGTGTCTTTTCCCATATAAGTTCTAGTGCAGTTTGTTTCCTACGGCTTCAACCCCTCTGAAAAACCAAATAAAAGTTAAAGGATTATGTAGACTTCTTTGTTGTATAATTTGAGTAACATACATCAATGTAGACTTGATTATGAGGAATTCAATTAGTGGATCAATAACAATTTATTTTAAATTCATACTCATTAGACTCTAAAGTGCAAATTACATTAAGGATTTGAACATGGATTCTCTTAATACTTAAGTTGACTTTCACCAAATGGGCTGGAGGGATATTTAACATTTCTTGAAGTGGCTATGAATAATACCGACTTCCTGAAGTCGTTTTTAATGATACCAACATCCTGAATTCATTTTATACTGAACTTCTACACTGAAATCGTTTTCTGTCATACTGACTTCTATACTAAAGTTGTACAATGCTATCACAACTTCTAAAAAGTGTATAAAACGGTAACCAACAATCAAATTTTTTCTTCCAACGGTTATAAAGTAGTTTGCTTCCAAACGAACTAACATGCAGCATATTAGCTTTAGCCTTAACTTAACTTTATGTTACTTTTTTTTCCTTCCAAAATTTTGCAAATGGTAAAGAAACCGGAAAAATTTAGAAATAAATCCAGTGTTTACCCAGTATACCAAGTCAAAATATATGGGGCCAAATTAAAACGCTTCCAAGATCTCAGAATTTCATCATCAGACACGTCCATGTAGAATTAGATTTTAATTTAAATTTAATGGTATGAATATGCTTTTAATTACATTAATTACCATATTTGGATAACTTGGAACTATGTTTGAACTAGATTTACTTTCATTGTACATGTCCTATTTTAATTAACCGAAACAAATGGAGAAGTAATCTTCTTAATAATGATGCTTAACCCACTTAACCAGAGCCAGAAGATTTTATTCAACTGCATAAAAGAGCAACATTTCTTGCAGGCTAACAAATCCCAGTCCTCAGCTTTTGAATTGTAATATTTTTCACATTAGATCAATTCAAGTTACTGCATTATTATGATCAGTACTGACAAAACACGTTGAAAACAGGCAAAATTTTCAACATGCAAAAGTAAGAGCTAGGATTTTATAGAAGATAACCAAGAGAATAGGAGTAGATCACTACATCTGAGGCAATAAATTTTAAGAATTCATTTTTATGACAATTGTTTTGCTAGTTAGTAACCTATTGTTTTAACCAACAAGACATTGATTTAGTAGTGTAAAGCCTCACTAGATCCCCAGAAAAACCAAAAAGTCAAGGGTTCGATTCCCGAAAAGAATTAGTTCCCTACGCATAGGGTGAAAAGATACCCTTGGTAATACCCAAAAAAAACCCTACGCAATTTCATTGGTACACACCTAAAAGCTTGCAATGCATGAAACAAATTTCACATGATACATAATCAGGTAGACAACATATATAAACAAGCATAAAAGGGTGGTAAGTACTAGTATGCAACACTCAATATGCCTCAGAAAGCTTCACTGGCTGCATTTAAGAATAGCACTAAATAACAGATGGCCATTGAGTTTGAATCCAAGCCGTTTTCATTGAGGCAACCAAACTCGCCCTTAAGCTAACAAGCAAAAGCTAAAGCAAAAAGTATAACCGCATAAACTCAGACAAAAAAAGAAGAAATCTATATCTGGCGCACCAAGCTGGAAAAATCAAATGGTATGAAGGTTCACTTGTAACAAACTCAAAAACAACAGCATCAATAGCTTAGCTTTCAGGTTCATGAAAAAAAGAGCAGCTGGACAGAGATATCTGATTTCACAAGTTTCAAACAAGCATGAAAAAATGGAAAGAGCATACCTATTTAAACAGTTTAGGAATTTTTACTTGTGTGTCTGAACTCTGATGTACCTTATTTCATGTTCAAAACTGCCTACAATGAACAATTTGTGAAAAAACTTCTAAATTAAGTGATCATCTCTCTCCCAAATAATATTTACCTAATATGCACATTAGTAACATACCAACTCTCTATTTACCTAATATACAACAACAAAGTCTTAACCATACTAAGTAAGGTCGGCTACATAGATTGAGTAACATCATAATACTCTATCATAACTCAACTAGCTGATAAGCTAGCTAAAAACTTATAAGCTAGGAGCTGAAAGCTATAAGCTTATAACCTATACTGGCTTACTTATTGAAATAAGCTCATTTACGAAACATCAACAGGTAGCTTACTTTTGATCAAATAAGCTAGTTCACTAGCTTATAAGCTACTTAGTGGTGTTACCAAACACAATCCAACATTCCATTTTGGTTAACTTAAATCTATAATGCGTAAGCAAATTCAAAAACCATTAAAACAAACAATGGTGAAACTGATTCACCGTAGTTGCACATTATATCAACACCAATAAATAAAAAACATTGGTCACATGTAATATCAGAAAATGTATAATACCCTATCGAAACTAAGACTCACAATCCCAAAATTAAAACCCTGTTTCAGCCTGTAACATTGAAAAACACTCAAATTCAGGAACAAGAACCATCAAATTTCGAATTCATATCGACAGGGACCGATCACTTGGGAGGGGAAAGTGGCGGCGTTCCGAGGATGCTGGCCTGCTGGGACTCGAGCTCATTGATTTGCTGTTCGCGGTCCATGGCGACGATGAGAGGGACGACAAGGACGAGGAAGGTGGTGCCGGCGATCCAAGCGGATTTTCCGGTGCTGCGGAGGAGCTTCTTGGTGACGAAGGCGGCGTCGAAAGCGGCTTGCTTGGTGTGGCGGACGACGGTGGAGTTGGAAAAATTGGAGAGGATACCGGCTTCGTCGGTGCCGTTGATGAGAGAGAAGCTCTTCTTGGCCGGTTTCGCCATGATAGACAAAAAATGCGTGTCTAGCTTCTTGGTCGGTTTATACTTTATCCTCCTTAGCTTATGCTGATTGGGGTTTATGTTTTTTTCCTTTTTCTTCTTCTAGGGGGTGTTGGGTTGTTTGGGTTGTTGTTGAACAACCAAACCAGAACCGAAAAACCAGAAGAAGAAAGAAAGAAAGAAAGTTCAGAGAATGAGAGAATTAGAGTTAGGAAGAAGAAGAGATTAACAATGAATATGCATCAATCTTATTCCAAGAGCAAAATGGAAACTTTCCTTATATAGCAAACCTGCCATAACTGAATTAACAGAATTT
>NC_032021.1:9890837-9913014 GCF_001865875.1 Lupinus angustifolius
TCTTGAGTTGTGAGTGCCTCCTCCTTGTGCCTAGATTGCTTGTTCTTCTCATTGCTACATTCATAAGAGTAGTGGCCCAGTTTGTGACAGTTGAAGCATTCTACCTTACTCTTGTCAAACTTCTTCTGATTGAACTTTGATCTCCCTCTTTTATCAGAAGATTCAGACCATTCTTGGCTGGTTTTTCTTCTGTTGAAGTTCTGTTTTCCTTTCCACCTTTTGTCCTTTCTTCTATCATCATCCTTGTGAGTTGCCTTTAGAGCTTGTTCTGCTTTCTTTATTGGATTTCTCTCAATCAGCCTCAACTCATGTGCTTCCAGGGAGCTTTGCAATTCTTCTATCTTCATGAGAGTGACATCTTTTGACTCTTCAATGGCTACAACTATGAAATCAAACCTTGGAAGCAAGGATCTCATTATCTTCTCAATAATCATTGTATCTGTTATAGCCTCACCATACCCCTTCATTTGGTTTGTAATTGTGAGAATCTTGGTGAAGTATTCACCAACCTTGTCACCCTCCTCCATATGCAATAGCTCATATTGCTTCCTTAGTGATTGGAGTTTGACCTTCTTGATCTTGTCCCCTCCAGCATGACTTGTCACCAATATGTCCCATGCTTCTTTGGCTGTCATGGCATTTTGTATCTTCTCAAAATGAACATCATCCACACATTGATGGATCAGAAACAGAGCCTTGTTGTCTTTCTTTTGTGTTTCTGATTGATCTAGTGACAAGACTCCATCTTGTACAACCTCAATGACTTCTTGATACCGAAATAACACCTTCATTTGTGTTTGCCATCTATCCCAATTCTTGTTGGTAAGGACTGGAAGCCCCATTGCTTGAAGATTGTTGCTGTTTCCACTCATCCTTCACTTCTTTCACTGATCAGCTTCTGTCAAGCTTCTCTTTCAATTAGTTGATTCACACACGGCTTTCTCAACTACTCTTCACCAGGTCAGCTTGTGCAACTCAAGTCCCACAGGATCTTGCCTTTGCTCTGAATACCAATTTGTTGGGTTGTTTGGGTTGTTGTTGAACAACCAAACCAGAACCGAAAAACCAGAAGAAGAAAGAAAGAAAGAAAGTTCAGAGAATGAGAGAATTAGAGTTAGGAAGAAGAAGAGATTAACAATGAATATGAATCAATCTTATTCCAAGAGCAAAATGGAAACTTTCCTTATATAGCAAACCTGCCATAACTGAATTAACAAAATTTTAAAAACCTTCCAAATAAGGTAAGTTTCAACTATCAATTACAAAATCAATCCTAATCAATTACAACTTGAATTAATACTAGTTTATCTCAACGGGGGGTTCATGGTTGTTTCTTTTATATGCAAAATTGTATTAAGATCAAGGACTAGGATACTCATCCTAATTATAAAATATAAATATAACAAGTGCAAAATACAAGATGGATTTAAGTACCCATCTTAATTAAATCCATCATGAAAACTACATTAAAAGACTCATTAAAAAAAATTACAGCATTACGAGCCAACAATAAGGATCTGATGTCACGAATTTATATCAACATTACATATCTGCATTGATTTTTAGTATTAAAATGATGGCCAAAATTCAGAAATTTTTAGCTGAAGACAAAGTACTTGTATAATGAACCTTCATCTAAGTTGCCACACAATTCCAAATAAGCATTAACTTTTGACAGCCAAAGAAAGGTGCACAAACAAATTAACAAGGACGCCCATTTCTCACAAGATTACTTTGTTAATAGTTCATTTATTAAAAGTTGCTAATGAAATGCTAGTAATTTTGTTAGAGCTCTAATCTTCCACAAATACTTTATAATTTTAGAACCTTTATTATCAACTTGCAATAAACTATCTTGTTGATTCAAAAACGACAGAGAATGAGATGATTTAGTGAAAAAGTTTCCAAAACCACCGACCACCCACCTCAAGCATCATCATACCTTCCCTTTGTTAAAACTGTCACACAATATACCAGGCAATATCTTCATAGAATCCTTTTCCCAATCAAAAGGTTCTATCTGCCAAGTCAAACTCAAATCCAATGACCAAATGACCAAGAGCCACAATCTCAAATTAACTTACACTTATCCATAAATATGACATAAACATATAGAAATATATCTTAAAAGACTACCCCACCACACATGTTCCCAAAACAAAGTTTTATTTCAACTATCAGTCTTTTTAGCTACACGTGAAGAAAAAAACTCCTTATGACCACCAAATCTATCCATGTTACACAAGTCCTTCCACCATGTGAAACTAGATACAAAAAACCAAATCATTCTCATTGTTAATTGAATAGCATCAAATTACCATATCTAGCACGAAGGACTCTTGCCCATAAAGAATTTGTATCTTCCAGTGGCTGCCATCTCCATTTCAAAATAAGAGAAGGATTAAATCAATTCAAATCTTTAATCCCTTAACCATCCTCCTCTTTAGCTTTACACAATAGCCCTCACTTCACCTGAAGTAATTTTTCTATGTACATCACTCTCATCAATTTCTTTGAATATTAACAATTATCTTCAAAATACATTTTGGTAACCTCAAGAAAAATAAACAATAAAATGGAAAACTATTAAGAACAAATTTACTAGAGTTATTATGCCTCCCAAAGATAAAATATTTTCCTTCCCACACAGTAAACCTATTATACATTGAAATAATGACAGGCTCCGAACATTATACTTTTTCAGGATTAGCTCCAATATGCAAACCCATATACATAAGAGGAAGACAACCATATTTGGAATTGATAGGGTAAATTGAAAGTGTACGATTATGTCGTCAAGTAATAAAATATCGATCCCATGAGAACTAGAAAATTCCTTTAATTATAACAATTAATTAATCATTAACTCAACTAGGAATTAAATATGAATTCAGAACAATTGAACAATTGACAAGAATAATTATGAAAATAGTATAAAGGGATTGAAATCTAATTTAGGAAAAATTTCCAATATAAAGGTTACCGCATTTACACTCGCAAATCATTGTTTTGCTCATTTTCATGAACTTTAAGTTATTAGGGTGAATTGCTCTTTGATATGTGTCATCTTCTCTTGAGCTCCGACACGTGTACTCAATTGAATTCGCACTGCTCTCGTGGTACGGTTATCAATCAAATCATTTATTAGGATCTTTCTATCCAATCGCTTCGTAGCAACCCAAGGTGAATTCTAGAAACCCTGAGAATCCTAATAATAGTCTCATGAATTAGGATTCTAGTTTGAATAACTAAATGGTCAAATAAATGGATTCACCTCTTGGGCCTTCCCCAATGTATCTAAGAGGTGTAATTTGTTGGACATACAACTCACGAGTAAAACTCAGTTTAATGATTCAAATCACAACACCCAATGAAATAAAACAAATGTTTATTAAATATAAAAAGGGCATAGCCCCAATCCTAGAAATAAAGGCAATTACTCACCCATAATGGAGAAGAGAATATCAAATTTTAAATTAGAGAATTGTAATGTGAAAGTGTGTCTCATCCTTGAGGGAGAATCCTCATTTACTCTAATTATAAAATATTGGGCTAAGCCCAACAAAACAAAACTAAAAATAGGAATAGAATATGTCATCCACGACCATGGGTGTATGTGGCACCTTCACTTCAAGTTGATTCTATTCGAACCAGGCTACAAGGCGACTTCTTTTGGCTCTTTAATTGGTCTTCGCATAGCCTCAATATCGAATTTCATCTTCATGCACCCAATCTCTACTCTTTTTGACTTCAATCCATTCATACTACACAACATAGTTAAAAACACCCACTCCACCCGAACAAAGAGAAATAAAAGCTAAAAACAATCATAAAGTCCTAATTATGTCCTAAAATGCAAGTTAAATGCAATGCAAATATAACATAATTTCACACTCATCAAATCCCATCAAGCTTATATCTTGTTTGTCCTCAAGCTAAGTATTATGTCTAACTTTGACAATCATATATGAATGATGATATAGAAACCATGATGCAAAAATAACAAGCAATCTCATGTTAGTTTTGAAACAATCCAGACAACAAGACAAGACAATCATAAACAAATTTAATTCAAGCTAAGTCCTTGAGTCATAACAATTGCATGAATTATGATCACTCTTCTCTCATCACTCTCATGTGTTTAAAGGTCATAGTATTTCACTCAAATTTTCATGAAAGTAAATTAGTATAGGCTTGATTATAGACCAAATCACCACCGACTATATTTGAATGCATGCAAAAATCAAGAGATCTTTAAATGGTTGTAATGGGGCCAAGGTGAATGATTTAACGTGGGATAAACAAAGAAATGATGGTACTTCAAAAGGCTTACAAATGTTTCCTAAAATACTTAAACTTTTTAGATATTTGACTGAAGCATTGGGATTCTCTTAATAGACTTTAGTTTATCATATGATCCTTTTTCGATCAACCTTTTTTATATAATATACTTTTTCAATCCTTTCTCCTTTAGTATACTTTGTATTATTTTTTTAATTCATTCTTATTATTTTTTTCTAAAAGAGAAAGAATAAATTTTTTCTTTTCACATTTTTATGGTTTCTTTCACTACACATGACATTTTTACCTTATTGCTTCAACCAAATATCACAAATTACCACAAACCCACATTTGAGTAGCTATGAAAAATCATTAAAGTTGAGGCTCAAAAGTGGGCAACTAATGGATTTTCAATTTTTATAGCAAGCAGTTGAAGGTCAAAAGAAAAATTCATAATTGCCTCTATCATTTTAATGCATACAAACAAACTTCAATCTTGAAGTGATCACAAATAAAGTTCTAGAATGTACAATCATAGAAAATTATGCACTCGTGAAAGAAAAAGAGAGTTTATGCAATTGTCAATTCAAATCAGAACCCTTATTGTGTTTAGCCCAAGTTTCTCACACTTGGTTCATTCAACAAAAGTTATGAAAAAACCCTTTATTTAACCAAATTTAATTCACAATTGTCAAATCTAATGTCTTTCATGTTATTTTATCTAAAGCAGATAGACAACATATAGATCAAAGCAAAGGATAGATGAGATATGAAACATATACTAATGCATGATAATATGAATATTAAAAAAAATTAAAATCTATATGGTATGCATGACATGAATGAACTACTAAATGCAAAATTTCCTCAAGCTTAGAAATTTACATTATCCCCAATGTAAAAATCTAAACAATAAGAAAAAGAAAATGAAAACTCACGGGTTAAGTAGGAAGTGCCGTCAACTCATGTGTCAATTATAAGTGGTTGGCTTTATTGGGTATAGTGGAAGTACCTACAAAAGAAGAGAAAAATGTATGAAATGACCCATATGTCCTAGTTGGACTAGGTGTAAATACCTTATTTGAATGAGACAACTAATAGGCATTGTTGTTTTAGCACTTTTCCATGTAATTTGTTTTTTTTTATAAAGTTTATGATTTTTTTTGGGCTGACATATATACACCATCTACAAAGGCTCCAAACTCAGGGAGGCACTAAAGCCGACACTAAAACACTAAAATTAATGAATTAAAAAAATGTACCTCCAGAGTGGGTTGCCTCCCACTAAGCATTCGTTTAACGTCATTAGCTTGACGGTTGATCCTTGTAGCTCATGTAGGATCCAAGAGGGCTATATTTGTTTGTTTCTCTAGTCGCTCATCTGCTAGATAATGCTTCAAACGTTGGCCATTCACCTTGAAGTTCCCCCTTTCCTCATTCCATATCTCAATTGTTCTATAAGGGTAGACCTTGCTGACTATGAATGGACCTGGCCATCTAGATTTTAGTTTCACTAGAAAGAGCCTCAACTTGGAGTTGAATAGTAGAACTAGTTCTCCTACGTGGAATTCTCTACGAAGTATGTGTTTTCCATGCCATCTTTTTGTTCTTTCTTTATAAGTGTGAGCATTTTCATAAGCATTCAACTGTAGTTCTTCCAACTCTTGGAGTTGAAATTTTCTCTTTTCTCTAGCAATTTTCAGATCAAAGTTTAGCAATTTGACTGCCCAATACATCTTATGCTCTAGTTCCACTGGAAGGTGACATGGCTTACCATAAATCAACCTGAATGGTGACATACTGTAAATACCCAATTTTGACGGGTTGAATTTTTTCAAAACAAAAAAGGGGGAAAATTTTGAATTTTTAACCTTGTGGCAACAGGGCTTTGTCCCTAGCCTAACCAGAAACCCTAATCCCCACCCCTATTTAAGTCTAACTTAGAAACTACCCTAGCCTAATCTGAAAATTTGAGAGAAAGAGGCAAAAAGAGGAGAGAGCATAAACAAGAGAAAAAGAAGAGAGGAGAAGAGGATAGAGAAGCAGAACCTAGCCTTCACTACTTCCAAGTTCTTTTCTAGGTTTATCTTTTTTTTTTGTATTCTGCACCACTGCCTGTGATAATGTATACATTAGTGTTTGTTGTTGCATTTTTCTGTTTGCAACCGTGAAAGAGGGGCTGGATGGTACCGGCTCTGCCTAAAGCCACTGTCGCAGCCCCACCATGGTAAACGGAGGACCGGGCAGCGGCCATGGAGGGCCGCCTGTCCCAGCCACGCCCAAAGAGGGATGGACCGCCCTGTCCAGCGACGGTCCACGCGGCTGGCTGCACCGTGGCTGGTTGCCAAGTGGCGGCAGCCGCCACCCCCTCCCTCTTATTCCTCCCTAAATCCCTAATTTTGTTGAACCCTAAATCCCTAATTTAATTAAACCCTAAACCCCAAATTGATTTTTCGAAAACCTAAACCCCAAATTGATTTTTTAAAACCTACCCCCAAATTGATTTGAAAACCCCAACCCTAAAACCCCAAATTCCAATTCCTAATTCCTTTTTTTATTTTTTATTTTTTGTTTTATTTTCATTTTCGTTTTTTTATTTAATCATTTTTTTATTCTGTTTTTTTTATTTCGTTTTTTATTAAATTAATTTTTTTATGCTGTTTTTATTTATTTATTAAAATTCGTTTTTTTTTGCCATTTATTCATTTTTGTTATTATAGTTTTTTTAAGCAATACGAGGTAACCCACTATAGACTCAGTGTCTTGTCACGTTACCTTATGTTGTAAAATTTATTTCAATTAATTTTTAAAAAGTGATATGAGGTAACCCACTATAGACCTAGTGTCTTGTCGCGTTACCTTATGTTGTAAATTCATTTCATTTAATTAAAAAAAAGTAATATGAGGTAACTCACTATAGACCTAGTGTCTTGTCGCGTTACCTTATGTTGTAAATTCATTTCATTTAATTAAAAAAAAGTAATATGAGGTAACTCACTATAGACCTAGTGTCTTGTCGCGTTACCTTATGTTGTAAATTTATTTCAATTAGCTTTTTTAAAGCAATGTGAGGTAACCCACTATAGACATAGTGTCTTGTCGCGTTACCTTACATTGTAAATTCATTTCAATTAGTTTTTTTAAAGCAATGTGAGGTAACCCACTATAGACCCAGTGTCTTATCGCATTACCTTATATTGTAAAATTCATTTCAATTAATTTTTTTAAAGCGATATGAGGTAACTCACTATAGACCTAGTGTCTTGTCGCGTTACCTTACATTGTAAATTCATTTCAATTAATTTTTTTTTTAAAGTAATGTGAGGTAACCCACTATAGACCCAGTGTCTTGTCGCGTTACCTTACATTGTAAATTCATTTCAATTAGTTTTTTTTTCAAAGCAATGTGAGGTAACCCACTGTAGACCCAGTGTCTTGTCGCGTTACCTTACATTGTAAATTCATTTCAACTAGTTTTTTTTAAAGCAATGTGAGGTAACCCACTATAGACTCATTGTCTTGTCATGTTACCTTCTGTTTTAAAATTCATTTCAATTAGTTTTTAAAAGTGATATGAGGTAACCCACTATAGGTCCAGTACCTTGTCGCGTTACCTTATGTTGTGAGTACATTTCTAATAATTTTTCAAAGCAACGTGAGGTAGCCCATTATATGCCTAGTGCCTTATTGCGCTACTTTGTGTTGTGAATTTCATAATAATAAAAAAATAAGTTAAAAAAATATATTACTAATAAAACTTATTCTGGAAAGAACTACGTAACCTTGATTTCTCTATTGCAGCTAGAGATACGTAGCAGCAGTTATTTATCTGTCAGGCCCAAGAAAAAAATAAAAGAAAAATATATTTCTCTCTCTTTATTTCGTTTAGTAATGCGAGGATAAAGTTAATGTTTTGAATAAATATCCACATAACTGATCTAGGTACCGTTTTTACAACGAGCGGTTTCATGTGCCTAATACCTTCCTCATCCGTAACCGACTCCCGAACTCAATTTCTATTTTTAAGTGAATCAACCATATTTTCAAAAATTGGTTTTTCATGTTTTCCCTCTAGAAAACATCGATGGCGACTCCATTGCATTTAATTGCATGTTTCTTGTCGCATCCATAAAAAGGGGTAGCGATAGCATGGCGACTCCACTAGGGATACACTGAGAGTCAGGCCTTATAAGATTAATTATGTGGATATTGAGTTCATTATTTTAATTTTTATCGTTCCATTTTCTTATTGTTATTTATTATTATTTTTTATTTGCAAATAATTCTTGTACATAGAATTTGTGTTTTGCCGCCGTGTGCAGGTTCTAGAGGTTTTATTTGTTTTTGTGCATTTGTGTTATCAAGGTTTGTACACTCCCTCACACACTTCACTATCATGCATGTTTACTTTCGACCGTCTATCGGGCCTATTTACCTATTGTTAGGGGTACATTGACTTGTCGCCATTGGGTCTTCGTGCACATTTCGATATTGCGCTGATGTATCACTCGGATTGTTACTGGGTATTACGGATATGGCCCCCATGGTGTCTCGTACATCTTCGTGACATATTTGTGATATCCGGGTCGTCAGCTTTCACTAGTGACGGCAGTCCGAGAACCTAGATGAAGTCTAGTACCACCAAAATTCTGCATGTACAGACATTAGAACTCCACCCTAGGGTTTGACCTTTTAGACCGAACAAACCTTGTAGGATCAAACACCTTTATGTAAGACACAAGAGTATGCAAAAAAAATTATTTGTTATTTTATTATTCGGCATATAGTCGGGAAAACCTCTATCCCGCACTCATAAAGAGACTCACCATCACATGAGCCTAAGTGAATTAAGGTACCATTGCACTTCGGTATTCTTGTGCCATGATGGAAGGCTTACAAAAAAATCATTTCATAACAAACATGCACATGCATATCATGCAAGCATGCATTTGGTCAAAAAAAAAATCATGTCATTATAGCATTTACATGCATATCATGCACTCAATATATATATATATATATATATATATATATATATATGCATATATAAATAACATTAACATGTATACCATAATACTGTATCATTCATTTAAAATACATTCATCAAGGCATGCATGCATTGATTACACGTATGTGAAAGAAAAAAAACTGACATTGTCATGTATTTTTTTAAGGATTTATTACCAACGATGTCTTGTTCCGTACAACCAAAGGCCATGGATTCTCAGTCTAGAGCTAGTAATGCTAAGGTCAAGAAAGGGGTAAAGGCTGATTTCAAGGTAGCCAGACTTAATAGCCTTAGGGTTTTAGCTGAGAAGATTCCATCTCAAGTTCAAGTTGAGTTCTTGGAAGAATACGGGAGATTGTACGACCTATTGTTCATTGATGTCAATGTTGTGGCCCACAATGCACTGACTTAATTCTGGAATAGCGACCTACGTGTTTTCGAGCTACCTCGTCTAGACACCATCCTAGTGATAGAAGAGTATCAACAATTACTTTTGGTTCGAAGGGGTCATGGAATCTATATCCAGGGTAGTGAAACTCCAATTGACGCGGTCAAGAAAATTATTGGATTGTCTCCTATGGATCAAGTAGAGAGAAGGGGCCATCAGGGTTGGCTACAAAGTGCTTCGGAGCGTCACTTGCAAAAATCAATGGATCAAGGAAATTGGGCATTTGTCAAGCCTGCCTTGGCCCTCCTCATTTATGGGTTGATGTTGTTCCCTTCCATTCCTGGGTCAGTGGGATACAAGGCTGTAAAAGTGTTTTACAAGTTATTCAAATGGAAGTCTGACCCGTTCCAGCAATTGGGATACATTCATCACCCTATCCAATTGTCATCAGAAGGGGTTCCTTAAAATCCGTTGTTGTGCTCACTTATTGTATGTATAGATGGCCACACATGTGCATGCCGTCAAGTATCAGGCCCTCACCAATCGTGTTTTGATGGATGTCAACAGCATCACACTTGAGGAAAAGGTAGTGGATCAGTGGAGGGTTACTCTCGAACGTCTTGTGCCAAATGAATACAAGTGGATGTGTTACTGGTGTCTGCAAAAGAGCATGATAACTCGATGCGGTTCGTACAACAATGTTCCACTACTAGGCATTGATGGATGCTTTTTCTACACACCAGAATTGGTATTGCGACAACTTGGACGTATGCAAATTAGACCAAGTGACGAACCCAAGAGTATCATTTGCCTCTATGAGGAGGATGATGAGTTAATAAGGAAAGTCAAGGAAGGTTGGGACAATCTTGTCGTTAGAGAGGATCAACAATGTGGGACGGCACGAGTCCGAAGCACACCTAAGTACGATAGTTGGAGAGCCGCTAGGGTTAGAAGGGTGACCATCTCACCACCTTTACCAAGAGAGGAGAAATTATCCTCAAGGGAGAAAGAGCTCGAGGGTATTATAGAAACCCTCCGGGAGCAAGTGAACATTGTTGATAGCAAGAGACAAGATGCCTAGATCGAAATCATAAGAAAAAACCATGAGATTGAGAAGCTGAAAAAGGAGTTAAAAATAGAAAAGGAGGCATTTGTTCCAGCCACTCTTAAAAAGGCCGAAACTGAAGAATCTGTCAAGATCTGTAAACTGAAAGAACAATTGGAAGCCCAGAGGCGAGTTATGGAAATAGACTCTCAAAAAAGGGTTAAGTTGACAGATGAGTTAAGGGGTTTCAAGAAGGCTGTCCATCTCAGAGATGTGAGGATTGCCGAGCTTGAAAGAGATCTCAGATCGAGCCAACAACAAACCATTATGGAACAAGACCAAGTCTCTCATTTGATGGAACAAGCTTTGCACTTGCAAGAGGCACAACAAAGGATGGATGAGTACCGAAATGCTTTATCCAAAGCTAAGGGCAAAACGAAATGGTATAAACGAAGGGCGAATGAGCTGGAATCCAAGTACAATACTCTGAGTCTCGAACTTGGTTGGAAAGAAGAGGACAAGCAGAAGGAGTTGGAAGAAATCAAGAGGGCCACAGAAGAGATCGAGAGGTGCAAAGAAATATGGAAGCATAAGTCAATATACCTGCTAGGATATTGGGAGACTGTTAGCTATGATTGGCTCCAAGATTTCGACTCTGTGTACAAAGAGAGTGTAAAAGAAGGGGTCAAATTGTCGGCGAAGATCAAGGCTTACTTCAATGACTATCATAATACAGCCCAAGGAGTCAAATATTGGAGGGAATCCATGGGATGGATGAACCTCGAGCAAATGGATGAGTCAACATTCATGGAAGAAGATCTAGAGGAAGAAGAATCAGAAGAAGAAGATATTATTGTAATTGATGATGATTAGGATGGATTTTTATTTTTTTTAGAAAAACAATTGTGTGAAAAAAAAAGAGGGGAGAGGAAGAGAAACATTGTAATTCCTCCTTCTACAAAAAAAAGTGATAAATAAAGTCCATTTTTATTTCCTTCGTCTTTAATATTCTATAGACTTCCTCGTCATTCGATTCTAAATAAAAAATGAAAAGGGTGCAAAATTCGGACATTTGGTTATGAAGAACTCAAGAATCAAGATAGCATTACTAGCTCGAGGCTTAGAAAATGCAATCATATTATGGAGCCTTCGTGCTCCTTCTATGGTTATCATAAATACGATCTAATGGGGTTATATCCTTAGAAAACGATTACGGGATGGTCAACGAGTGTTGTGCGGATGATGCATCGTTGGGTAAAAAGGAATTAACCTAATATAAATCCTAATGAATGATTATTTAATGAACGTTTAAAAAAGTGCAGGTCTTTAGTTAGAAACCATTGCGCAATTTCGTAGGAACAACTCCAATCTAAGGCACTCGTTCAACACAAGGTCGCGCGCAAGGATGGATGTCGGAAGAAACGTCGGAGACGAAATTGATGAGGTTAAGGGAAAGATGGATGAGTTGGTTCAAGCTCAAAACAGGATGGAAGATGCACTACAAGACATCAAGAGTTGCCTTGCCCTTCTCGCTGCGAATCAAGGGGGATGAATGGTGGTGGTCAAGAAGGGGATGATCCCCCGATTGGGGAGGGATACCGCCCCATGGGGAATGCACAATAGGAGCCAAAAGGCTCCACTGGGCCTCATTTCGAACAAAATCAGGCACCTAATTTTGGTCAACAATCAAGAGCACCCCCGAAAGTGAATGGCAATTAAACTAGGGAAAAGGGTGGAGGTTATGAGGATTGGAGGGCAAAAATTGAGGAACAGTTGAGGACCATCCACGAGACTGATACTCGTGGGTCCCTAAGAATTGAGGAATTACGCCATTCCGTCAATATCGTGATCCCTAAGGATTTCAGGGTACCCGACTTCTCCGAGTACGATGGAAGTGGCAACCCACGATTCCATCTAGTAAGTTATGCTACAAAGATGGTCATGTGGTCAAAGGAGGACGATTTCCTCATTTGCTTTTTCCACGAGAGTCTGACTGGCCCAACACTGGAGTGGTACTTAGAGCTGGACTTGAGTCACATCTCTAGATGGACTGAACTTGCTGATTTATTCATGGATCAGTGTAAGTTTAATGTGGAATTGGCTCCGACGCGTGAGCAACTTGAGGCAATGCAGACAAAGAAGGTGGAGTCCTTTAGAGAGTACGCAATGAGGTGGAGGGGTTTGGCGATACAGGTGCAACCCAAAATGACCATGACAGAAATGTGCTCGTATTTTATGGGAACCTTGGGGGCCCTTACATTGGAATAATGGCAGGGGTTGCATACAAAGATTTCTGGGAATTGATGGATGCTGGTGATAGGATAAAGATGTTGACAAAGGCTGGAAAGTTATCAGTAGGTGAGGAGGATGGAAACGGTACTAAAAAGAATGTGTCCTCACGAAGAAAGGAGAACGAGGTGAATCAGGTACATCAACAACAATGGAGGTCCCAACGCACACCTTATGATCAAACACCAACTTACCAAGTAAACAATGTCCCCCAACCATATAATTACATTCGCCCACAATACTCCAACCAGCCCCGACCGTATTTATCCAACCATACCAACCCTCTATACCAACCAAACCGCCACGCGCCCACAAACACACAAGCCCAAACAAATCGCCGCCAAAACAAGTTTTTTCCTGACCTACCCCCGTTTCCAAAATTTGCTATATCCAACGCTGAACTTTTCCGCCAACTAGTTGACCGTCACCTATTAGCACCATACCCCGTCCGACCTTTTGAGGGCAACTTGCCTTCTTGGTACGACGTAAACCGCACATGTAGCTATCATATGAATGTGACGGGACACTCCATTGAAGATTATTATGAGCAGTTTAAATTGGCGATAAGAAAACTCATGGCATGTGGGAAGCTAGGGTTTGAGGATGAGACTCGGGTGGATATCAGTAAGAATCCGATCCCAAACCACAATCAAGGGGTAAGTGCTGTCGATGTGGATAAAGTGCTAGTAGGAAAAGTGTGTGACTTGAGAATGTCAATGCAACACCTCTTCGATGCTTTGAGGAGGGTTGGTTATAACGTAGTAGCACCAGCTACAAATGTATGTGATGAGAAGGGTTGGGATCCAGAATCTCATTGCGATTATCATCATGGTCAGGCAGGACACTCCATAGAGGACTGTTGGGGATATAAGGCGAGGGTACAGGTCTTGTTAAATCTTGGGGTCATTCAGGCGAGAAGGGCTAAGTCGGATGACGAAGAAGTTGATATGGTTGAAAAGGTCACACTCAGAGTCCTCCTCCTCAAAGATTCAAGCCCTGAGAGAGTGACTCTTAGGGTGAGAAAGCCTCAGCCCTTCACCTATGAAAGCATACATACTGTCCCGTGGAGGTATGAGGTTAAGGTTAACGCAACGGGGAAGCCCCTGAGGTTCAAGTGTCGCAGGCAGTCATGACTGGTGAAATCACAAGAAGTGGAAGATGATATGGTCCACCAGAGGGAGAGACTCAAAAAGTAGGAAAGAAGGTCGGAGAGAAAGATGACATGACGGAAAAAGTCACTGAAAGGGAGGAGGAAGAATTTCTAAAGATCATGAGGTAGAGTGAGTATGATATGGTGGAGCAGTTGGGAAAAACTCCTTCTAAGATCTCTTTGTTGGGTTTGGTATTATCCTTAGATTTACACAGGAAGGCGTTATTAAGGGTGCTTAACGAAGCTTACGTTAACCCCGATGTCACGCCTAGCAAGATGGTTAACATGGTAGATCCTGTAAAACATGTTAACATGATAACATTCTTTGATGAAGAAATGGTGAGGAGGTCGGAGAAAATACCACGTGCACTGCTCATTACTGCCAAATGTCGAGGTCATATTATCGGCAAAATACTGATTGATGGAGGGTCAGCTCTGAACGTCTTACCGTTGTCTACTTTGGTGTCTATGGGGATTAGTAGAGATGAAATTGTTCCGAGGCAAATGATTGTGCATGCCTTCGATGGGAATCAGAGGAGTATATTGGGCGAGGTCGCATTCCCATTGGAAATTGGACCTGGTGTCTTTCAGGTCCTGTTTGTGGTCATGGATGTGGATTCTTCATATACGATGCTACTAGGAAGACCCTGGATTCATGAAGCAGGAGTCGTACCATCCACTCTACATCAGGTGGTAAAGTTTTTCAAGGACGGAATGGTGATCACGGTACATGGAGAAGAAGAAGTCATGGTTTCGAAACCGATTTCGGTACCCTATGTGGAGAGTACTAGGGATGGCGATGACTTTTTGCATTGATTTGAAGTAGTTGGCACCCATCAGCGTGAAGGGAAGGGGCATGTGCATGATGTAAACCAGGTGGTGACCCGAATCATGTCTACAAAAGGATATGAAGTAGGGAAAGGTTTAGGCAGGCATCTACAGGGCACTCCATCGTTCATCTCAGTCTCGGAGAAATTTGATAAGTTTGGGCTGGGGTATGAAGCTTCACAGGAGAATGTGGGTATGGGTGTGAGTCGAAGAAAGAAGCATGGAAGGGCGTTAGAGAAGCCTATTCCTCATATTAGTGAAACATTTCCAAGTCTTGTTGGGGTGATTGCATCAAGTGACTTTAGAGAGCAAAACATCCATCTTTCCCTCAACTTTCTGGAAGAAGGCAATTCACGTGGGGTCAACAGTATCCTCATCGATGAGGAAGGCATACCATTGAAGAATTGGAATTCTGAACCAATAAATGAGATTGTGGCATTAAAGTAAACTTTTGATTATGTTGTAACTCCAATGTTTGGATTTATTTTTAAATGACTTGGGACAATATCTTTGCTAATTTGTATTGCTATTCAACATCTTACCTCATCAATTCATACCTCACCATTATCACAATTATTTCCTTAATTTCTTCTATGCATTTGTGTTTTTATCTCCCTTTTCGTCTCCCAACATTTAATAAATGAATACAGGTACTTAAAGTTGGTAGAAAATTTTATCCAGTAATACGGTAGTTGAAAATCCATCAATTAATTCGTCTACGTCACCGGATGGTGAACCCATTGATTCAGATGAAGAACAGGAGGATGTGAAGGAGTTTTCAAAAATGTTAGAGCATGTCGAAAGAGAGTACGTCATGAATACTGAAGAAATTGAGTTAATCAACATGGGGACAGAAGAGGATAAGAGAGAACTGAAAATGGTAGACAACTCGGAATGCGTTGAAATGATAGATCTGTTCCGTGAGTATATGGATGTGTTTGCTTGGTCTTATAAGGACATGCCAGGGCTGGATCCTAATATAGCATCACATAAGATTCCCTTATATCCAGGTGCTGAGCCTAAGAAACAAAAGTTGAGAAGGATGCGCCCAGATTTATCATTAAAGGTGAAAGATGAGGTGACAAAACAGTTGGACTCTGGCTTCATAGAAGTATCTAGGGACACAGAATGGGTGGCTAATGTAGTAATGTTACCCAAGAAAGGAGGAAAGCTGATGATGTGCGTAGACTACAGAAATCTTAACAAGGCATGTTTGACAGATGATTTTCCCATACCTCACTTTGATGTTCTGGTCGACAGCGCGGCCCGAAGTCATCGGTTCTCTTTCATTGATGGATATGCAGGGTATCATCAAATTCTGATGGACGACGATGACAAGGAAAAAACTACTTTTATCACCCCGCGAGGGACCTATTGTTACAGGGTTATGTCTTTTGGATTAAAGAATGCAGGGGCAACGTATCAACGTGCTGTGGTGGCCCTATTTCATGATATGATACACAAGGAAGTGGAGGTATATGTTGATGATATCATCGCCAAGTCTAAAAAGGGGGACAGTCACGTCGCGGTCTTACGAAAGTTATTTGAAAGGCTGAGAAAATATCAAATGAAATTAAATCCCGAGAAGTGCACGTTTGGGGCATCTTCGGGGAACATGTTGGGATTTGTCGTCGGTAGGGAAGGCATTAGGGTGGACCCCAAGAAAGTAGAAGCAATACAAGAGATGCCAGCTCCAAAGACTGAGAAGGAAGTGAGACGTTTTCTGGGCAGGCTGAATTACATTGCAAGATTTATTGTCAACCTAACTACCACCTGTGAGCCCATGTTTAAGTTGTTGAAGAAGAATCAACCAAACAAGTGGGATGCGGATTGCCAGGAAGCTTTCGATAAAATAAAGGCTTATTTGGTAAACCCGCCTGTCTTGGCACCACCCACACCGGGCCGACCGTTGGTCTTATATATGAAAGTGTTACAAACCTCGATGGGTGCAATGTTGCGGCAATATGGAGAAACGGGTAAGAAGAAGCAAGCCATCTACTATTTGAGCAAGAATTTCAACGAATGTGAATCTCGGTACCCGACGATAGAAAAGACTTGTTGCGCTCTAGTGTGGGCATCCAAAAGGCTTCGGCAATACATGTTGTACTACACTACTTGTATCATCTCCCGAATGGATCCTTTGAGATATATCTTTGAGAGTCCTCACGTTTCTTTGAGAATGGCGAAATGGCAGATGATGTTGTCCGAGTTCGACATTAAATATGTTACTCAGAAGTCTGTCAAAGGTGGAGCAATCGCAGATCAATTGGCAGAATGCATTATAGACGGGGAGGACAGGATGTTGAATGAGTTCCCTGATGGCGGAGTATATGGGATAGATGAATTAGAGGAAGATATTTGGGAGATGTATTTTGATGGAGCAGTTAATATGCATGGGAGGGGTGTTGGGGCAGTAATCATCTCCCTGGTCGGTAAGCAGTACCCAGTGGCAGTCAAGCTAGACTTCGAATGTACAAACAATATAGCTGAGTATGAAGCGTGCATCAATGGACTTCTCTTTGCATATGAACGGAATGTCAAGAAGTTGAGGGTGTTTGGAGATTCTGCACTTATCATTTATCAGGTCAATGGCGAGTGGCAAACTAAGGATACAGAGCTCATCCCGTATCAAAAATATTTATCTTCATTAGCAGAGAAATTTGAAGAAATTTTCTTTTCCCATGTGACTCGAGACAAGAATAAGTTTGCGGATGCTCTAACAACTTTGGCTGTAATGACTAAACTGGAAGTACACGTTAGCGTTCGCCCAATTCGAGTGACAACTCAAGATGAACCTTCTTACTGTTGTGCTAATCTAGAGGCTGATGGTGAACCATGGTATCATGATATAAAAAGGTATATCCAACACAGAGAGTATCCAGAGAGTGCTAGTGATGTGAACAAAAAGACAATTCGCCGCCTAGCGGGGACATTTTTCCTAAATGGTGAAATGTTGTACAAAAGGAGTCATGATGGTACACTCCTCAGATGCGTTGATATAAACGAAATTCAACTGATCATGACTGAAATACATGAAGGGGTTTGTGGAACTTATGCAAATGGTCACATGATGGCAAAGAAAATTCTAAGGAGTGGCTACTACTGGACTACTATGGAAGCAGATTGTATGGGTTATGTCAGAAAGTGTCAGAAGTGTCAGAAGTGTCAGGTGTACGCAGATAGAATCAATGCACCACCTTTCCCATTGCAGAGTATGGTCGCCCCCTGGGCTTTCTCCATGTGGGGAATTGATGTAATTGGACCCAAAACTCCCAAGGCTTCCAATGNCTACCCATTCTCCATCTGGGGAATTGATGTAATTGGACCCATAAATCCCAAGGCTTCCAACGGTCATCGCTTCATTCTGGTGGCAATCGACTACTTCACCAAGTGGGTAGAAGCTACATCATACAGTAGTATCACTCGCAAGGTATTTGTCAGGTTCCTCTGAAGAGAGATCATTTGTAGGTATGAGATCCCTGAAAGGATAATCACAGATAATAGCACCAATCTCAACGGTGGTGAAGTGGAAGAATTATGCAACAAATTTAAGATCAAACATCATAATACGACCCCGTACAGGCCAAAGATGAATGGTGCAGTGGAAGCGGCCAATAAGAACATCAAAAAGATAGTTGCAAATATGGTGGAAAACTACAAAGATTGGCATGAAAAGTTACCACGTGCTTTGCACGCATATCGCACCAACATTCTGTCAAGTACTAGGGCAACCTCGTTCTCACTAGTGTACGAGATGGAAGTTGTCTATCTAATCGAAGTAGAAATTCCTTCGTTAAGAGTCCTAATGGAAGCAGAACTAGAAAAGTCTGAATGGGTCAAGGCTAGGTATGAGCAGTTAAACATGATCGAAGAGAAAAGATTGGCAACCATTTGTCATGGCCAGTTATATAAGGGAAGGGTGGCAAGAGCTTTTGACAAGAAGGTCCGTCCTATAGAGTTCGAAGCGGAGACTTGGTGCTCAAAAAGATCCTCCCAAATTAGGAAGATGCTCGCGGAAAATAGGCTCCAAACTATGAAGGTCCTTATATTGTCAAGAATGCATTCTCAGGAGGTGCTCTGATCTTGCAAGACATAGATGGAAATGTTTTAGCCAGACCTGTAAACACATATGCGGTAAAAAGATTCTATGCCTAAAAAACTGAGAGAGAGCCCGATAGGTCGAAAACCCGAAAGGGCGACCTAAGCAAAAATTAGGGTAAGATTAAAAGCTTGTTAGGTGGAAAACCCGAAAGGGCATCCTAAGTAGAAATTAAGGCAAATAAAAAAGGGCATTTTCTCTCGTAAGTTTACCGTACCATGGGAAAATCAAGATCTTCCATGCACTTGTACACGTAGTAGAAGCCATAAAAGTTGCGAGCAATATGGGGATGAAATGAGAGTTCTCAGAATAGTCTTGTCAGCCTGGTGTTATGGGCTAATTACTCGGTCGTCGCGGAAGGTTGATGGATGGATTAGCAATTACTTTATATTGGGGCAAATGTTTTTGCAAAATTTTTGTAACCTGTAGCATATATGCTCTCAAACCTTCCCATGTGTAACTTTTTGAATATCAATAGAAGAAAGTTCTTTAATCTATTGTACCAGGGAAGGGTGGCAAGAGCTTTCAACAAGAAGGTTCGTCCTAGAGAGTTCGAAGTGGGAGACTTGGTGCTCAAAAAGATCCTCTCAAATCAGGAAGATGCTGCTTTCTCCATGTGGGGAATTGATGTAATTGGACCCAAAACTCCCAAGGCTTCCAATGGTCATCGCTTCATTGTGGTGGCAATCGACTACTTCACTAAGTGGGTAGAAGCTGCATCATACATTGGTATCACTCGCAAGGTATTTGTCAAGTTCCTCCGAAGAGAGATCATTTGCAGGTATGGGATCCCTGAAAGGATAATCACAGATAATGGCACCAATCTCAACGGTGGCGAAGTGGAGGAGTTGTGCAACAAATTTAAGATCAAACATCATAATTCGACCCCCTACAGGCCGAAGATGAATGGCGCAGTTGAAGCGGCCAATAAGAACATCAAAAAGATAGTTGCAAAGATGGTGGAGAACTACAAATATTGGCATGAAAAGTTACCCTATGCTTTGCATGCATATCGTACCAACATTCGATCAAGTACTAGGGCAACCCCGTTCTCACTAGTGTATGGGATGGAAGCTGTCTCTCCAATCGAAGTAGAAATTCCTTCGTTAAGAGTCCTAATGGAAGCAGAACTAGAAAAGTCTGAATGGGTCAAGGCTAGGTATGAGCAGTTAAACATGATCGAAGAGAAAAGATTGGCAGCCATTTGTCATGGCCAGTTATATAAGGGAAGGGTGGCAAGAGCTTTTGACAAGAAGGTCCGTCCTATAGAGTTCGAAGCGGAGACTTGGTGCTCAAAAAGATCCTCCCAAATTAGGAAGATGCTCGCGGAAAATAGGCTCCAAACTATGAAGGTCCTTATATTGTCAAGAATGCATTCTCAGGAGGTGCTCTGATCTTGCAAGAAAATGTTTTAGTCAGACCTATAAACACAGACGCGGTAAAGAGATTCTATGCCTAAAAAAAAAGAAAAAAGAAAAAAAACCTGTTAGGTTGAAAACCCGAAAGGGCGGCCTGAGAAAAAATTAGGATATGAATAAAAGCCTGTTAGGTGGAAAACCCGAAAGGGCAACCTAAGCAGAAATGAAGGCAAATAAAAAAGGGCATTTTCTCTCGCAAGTTTACCATACCAAGGGCAAATAAAGATCCTCCATGCGCTTGTACACGTAGTAGAAACCATAAAAGTTGTGGGCAATATGGGGAGGAAATGGGAGTTCTTAGAGGGGTCCTGTTAGTCTGGCATCATGGGCTAGTTACTCGGTCGTCAGGGAAGGTTGATGGATGGATTAGCAATTACTTTATATTAGGGCAAAAGTTTTTGGGAAAATTTTGTAACGTGTAGCATATATGCTCTCAAAACTTCCTACATGTAACTTTTTGAATATCAATAGAAGAAAGTTCTTGCATCTCCCTTTTTACCTTTGTGCATGCATGTTTGCTTAGATACATCTCAAGTCGTATAAATATAATACTCGAACCTCACAATCAAATAATCTCTATGGTAATCTGTTTTATTAAGTGATTTAGGATAAAGAAACTCATTGAAACTTAACCCCAATGGATATGTCATTAGAGAGGTGAATGCTACTTCTACAAAACAAAGGGTCACCCAAAATGGATCCATTAATTTATGAAAAGGAGGATTGAAAGCGTAGCAGGTTCTGATTGGATTAGTTGATGCTTGCCGAGATGGCGCTGTGGCTTCACGTCAAACTTTATAATGACAATTAAGTTATTCTCATACGTGTAACTTACCGTGCATTCATTATCATAGATATCTTTGCATTACTCATGTATCATTAGCATCTAAACTATCATATGCATTCACAGCCGAAGTTTTGACTCAAAATATCCTTTTAAGTTTTGATCCAGGGCCCTTTATTATCCATATGTCACCATGATCCTTTTGCACCCCGACCCCTCAGAGGTTGCGTGATTTTGCTTTGACCCCCAAGTGGTCTCTTTATCCTTTTGCACCCCGACCCCTCAGCGGTCGCATGATTGTGCTTTGACCCCTCAGTGGTCTCTTTATCCTTTTGCACCCCGACCCCTCAGAGGTCGCGTGATTGTGCTTTGACCCTCAGTGGTCTCTTTATCCTTTTGCACCCCGACTCCTCAGTGGTCGCGTGATTGTGCTTTGACCCCTCAGTGGTCTCTTTATCCTCTTGCACCCCGACCCCTTAGCGGTCGCGTGATTGTGCTTTGACCCCTCAATGGTCTCTTTATCCTTTTGCACCCTGACCCCTCAAAGGTCGCTTGATTGTGCTTTGACCCCTCGGTGGTCTCCTTATCCTTTTGCACCCTGACCCCTCAGCGGTCGTGTGATTGTGGCATGACCCCTCAGTGGTCTATCTTGGTCAACATTTGGATTCGTGGGCTCTTTACCCACTAACCTCGAGCTCATGTCGTGTGCTTGAGTTTGAGGCTCTTTCCTCCATGTGTTATTTCCCAGTCAAAATTTGGTTTTCTTATCTTCACTTCCTTCTCATCTTGACAACTTTTGCAACATTTGTCACTCTTGTTATCTAATGAAAAGCAAGTAAAGAGGGGCAACTGTAAATACCCAATTTTGACTGGGTTGAATTTTTTCA
>NC_032021.1:9913114-9943195 GCF_001865875.1 Lupinus angustifolius
ATTTTGAATTTTTAACCTTGTGGCAACTAGGCTTTGTCCCTAGCCCAACCAGAAACCCTAATCCCCCACCCCTATTTAAGCCTAACTTAGAAACTACCCTAGCCTAATTTGAAAATTTGAGAGAAAGAGACAAAAAGAGGAGAGAGCATAAAAAAGAGGAAAAGAAGAGAGGAGAAGAGTATAGAGAAGCAGAACCTAGCCTTCACTAGTTCCAAGTTCTTTTCTAGGTATATCTTTTTTTTTGTATTCTGCACCACTGCTTGTGATACTGTATACATTAGTGTTTGTTGTTGCATTTTTCTGTTTGCAGCCGTGAAAGAGGGGCTGGACGGTACCAATTCCGCCTAAAGCCACCGTCATAGCCCCACCATGGTAAACGGAGGACCGGGCAGCGGCCATGGAGGGTCGCCTGTCCCAGCCACGCCCATAGAGGGCTGGACCGCCCTGTCCAGCAGCGGTCCACGCGGCTGGCTGTGCAGGCGCCACCCTGAATGGGCGGTGGTGCGTCGCCGTGGCTGGTTGCCAAGTGGCGGCAGTCGCCACCCCCTCCCTCTTGTTCCTCCCTAAATCCCTAATTTTTTTGAACCCTAAATCCCTAATTTAATTGAACCCTAAACCCCAAATTGATTTTTCGAAAACCTAAACCCCAAATTGATTTTTTAAAACCTACCCCCAAATTGATTTGAAACTCCCAACCCTAAAACCCCAAATTCCAATTCCTAATTCCTTATTTTGTTTTTTTTTATTTTTGTTTTTTTATTTAATCATTTTTTATTCTGTTTTTTTTTATTTCGTTTTTTATTTAATTAATTTTTTTATTCTGTTTTTTTATTTGTTTATTAAAATTCGTTTTTTTCCCATTTATTCATTGGTTATTATACTTTTTTTAAGCAACGTGAGCTAACCCACTATAGACCTAGTGTCTTGCCGGGTTACCTTATGTTGTAAAATTTATTTCAATTAATTTTTAAAAATTGATATGAGGTACCCACTATAGACCTAGTGTCTTGTCGTGTTACTTTATGTTGTAAACTTATTTCTATTAGGTTTTTAAAGCAATGTGAGGTAACCCACTATAGACCCAATGTCTTGTCGCGTTACCTTATGTTGTAAAATTCATTTTCAATTTTAAAAAAGTGATATGAGGTAACCGACTATAGACCCCCTGTCTTGTCGCGTTACCTTATGTTGTAAAAAATTTTCAATTTTTAAAAAGTGATATGAGGTAACCCACTATAGACCTAGTGTCTTGTCGCGTTACCTTATGTTGTAAATTCATTTAAAAAAAAGTAATATGAGGTAACCCACTATAGACGTAGTGTCTTGTCGCGTTACCTTATGTTGTAAATTTATTTCAATTAGTTTTTTGAAAGCAATGTGAGGTAACCCACTATAGATCTAGTTTCTTGTCGCGTTAACTTACATTGTAAATTCATTTCAATTAGTTTTTTTTTAAAGCATGGTGAGGTAACCTACTATAGACTCAGTGTCTTGTCGCGTTACCTTATATTGTAAAATTCATTTCAATTAATTTTTTAAGCGAGATGAGGTAACCCAATATATAGACCTAGTGTCTTGTCGCGTTACCTTACATTGTAAATTCATTTCGATTAGGTTTTTTTAAAGCAATGTGAGGTAACTCACTATAGACCCATTGTCTTGTCGCGTTACCTTATGTTGTAAAATTCATTTCAATTAGTTTTTAAAAGCGATATGAGGCATTCCACTATAGGTCCAGTACCTTGTCGCGTTACCTTAATAAATTCATTTCAATTAGTTTTTTTTCCCAAAGCAATGTGAGTTAACCCACTATAGACCTAGTGTCTTGTCGCGTTACCTTACATTGTAAATTCATTTCGATTAGGTTTTTTTAAAGCAATGTGAGGTAACTCACTATAGACCCATTGTCTTGTCGCGTTACCTTATGTTGTAAAATTCATTTCAATTAGTTTTTAAAAGCGATATGAGGCATTCCACTATAGGTCCAGTACCTTGTCGCGTTACCTTATGTTTTGAGTACATTTCTAATAATTTTTTCAAAGCAACGTGAGGTAGCCCATTATAGGCCTAGTGCCTTGTTGCGCTACTTCGTGTTGTTCATAATAAAAAAAATAAGATAAAAAATATATTACTAATAAAACTTATTTTGGAAAGAACTACGTAACCTTGATTTCTCTATTACATCTAGAGATACATATGAGCAGTTATTTCTCTGTTAGACCCAAAAAAATATAAAAGAAAAATTTTTTTTCTCTCTTTATTTCGTTTAGTAATGTGAGGGTAAAATTAATGTTTTGAATAAATATTCACATAACTTATCTATGTACCGCTTTTACAACGGGCGGTATGATGTGCCTAATACCTTCCTCATCCGTAACCGACTCCCGAACTCAATTTCTATTTTTAAGTGATTCAACCATATTTTCAAAAATTGGTTTTTCATGTTTTCCCTCTAAAAAACATCGATGGCGACTCCATTGCATTTAATTGCATGTTTCTCGTCGCATCCATAAAAAGGGGTAGCGACACATACCAATAGTTGTTTTATATTAGTACGGTAAGCCCATAAAACATCATCAAGCTTGAGGACCAATCTTTCTTGCTGATAGATACTGTCTTCTCCAATATGCTCTTAATCTCAGGATTCGATACTTCCACTTGACCACTTGTTTGAGGGTGGTAAGAGGTACCAACACGATGAGAAACACCATACTTCTTCAAGAGGTTTTCAAAATGTCTTCCAATGAAGTTTGAGCCTCCATCACTAATAACCAGCCTCGGGACCCCAAACCATGGAAATATGATATTGGTAAACAATTTGATGACCGTTTTAGCATCATTGTGTGGAGATGAAATTGCCTCCACCCACTTAGAAACATAATCGACTGCCACCAAAATATATTTGTTGTTGTTTGAAGTAGGAAAAGTTCCCATATAGTCAACTCCCCATACATCAAATATCTTCACCTCAAGGATGTGGTTCATTGGCATTTCATGCCTTTTTGATATGTTTCCTACCCTTTGGCAAGAATCACATGTGAGAACAAAATTCCTTGCATATTTGAATATGTGTGGCCAAAAGAAACTACATTGGAATACCTTTGCTATTATTTTTGAAGTACTGGCACGACCTTCATAAAAGACAAAGTGGCAACAACTCAGGATCTTTGACACTTCTTTTTCTAGAATACATCTTTTGTAAATACCATCAGCACAGAGTCGGTAGAGGTAAAGATCATCCAAGATATACTTCTTCAAATCTGAGAAGAATTTCTTTTTCTATTGTGGTGTCATTTCAGGTGGAAGAATCTTGTTAATCAAATAGTTGACAAAGTTAGCATACTAATGTGTCTCTATAGTGGCGAGGAGGATGAGTTGCTCATCAGGAAAGGAATCATCAATATGTATGTCCTCTTCTCCTCCACTTGGATGTTCAAGCCATGATAAGTTATCTGCAACTGGATTATTTGTCCCTTTTCTGTCAACAATCTCCAGATCAAATTCTTGTAGAAGGAGAATCCACCAGATGAGCCATGACTTGGCTTCTTTCTTACTCATCAAGTATCCCAAGGCTGAGTGATCAGTATGGACTATAACTTTAGAACCTACTAGGTAGAACCTAATGTTTTTTAAGGAGAACACAATGGCTAGTAGCTCTTTTTCTATGGTGGCATAGTTGATTTGAGCTCCATCAAGTGTTTTACTTGCATAGTAGATGACATGCATCTTCTTGTCATTCTTTTGACCCAACACTGCTCCCACAATATAGTCACTAGCATCACACATTACTTCAAAGGGTAGATTCAAGTCTGGTGATTGCAATATTGGTGCAGTAATCAATGCCTCCTTCAACCTGCAAAATGATTCTAGACAAGCAGCACTAAAATCAAATGCAATATCTTTGATCAAAAGGTTAGAAAGGGGTTTCGCAATTTTATAAAAATCTTTT
Source organism: Lupinus angustifolius (assembly GCF_001865875.1). Taxonomy (NCBI): domain Eukaryota; kingdom Viridiplantae; phylum Streptophyta; class Magnoliopsida; order Fabales; family Fabaceae; genus Lupinus; species Lupinus angustifolius. Next base: position 9,917,064 of record NC_032021.1, read on the forward strand.
ATGAATCTACGAAAAATCCTACATGGCCTAAGAAACTCCTAGTACCCTATATGTTAATTGGTGATGGCATATTTTCCATTACTATAATTTTTGCCATTTCAACCTCTATCCATTTTCCTGAAATTAAATGCCCCAACACAATACCATATCGCACCATGAAATGACATTTTTTCCAATTTAATACAAGATTCGCTTCCTCACAACTCTAGAAATATTTTTGTCAAATTTGTTAAACAATCATCAAATGAAAGTCCATAAACCAAAAAATCATCCATAAAAACTTCCATTATGTTTTCTATAAAATCAGAAAATGTAAGACTAAGATGACAACTAAGAGGGGGGAGAGGTGGATTAGTTGTTTAAAAACTATGACATATTTTTATGCAAAATTCAAGAGTTAATAGCAGCGAAAAGGTGATGCAGAAAATATCAAGTAAATTTAAGGAGTTAAAGGAGAAGAGAGTACACAGAGATTTTATATTGGTTTACCTTCTTGTCCACTGAAGGCTACGTCTAGTACTCTTGTAGCACAAGAGATTTCTTCACTAGATATTAAGAGTAGCAAATACAATTTCTCACCCCGAGATTTCCTTGTACCTTACTCACTCTCTAATACCTATATCACTCTTTGGAAAAACACCCTTTCCAAGTGACTCTATCCCCTTTCTTATCACACCCTTGTGAAAGAAAGTAATTTAACAATTTGAATGAAGAAAACTTTAACAATGGCAAGGATTTCCTTTACAAGATTTTGAAACTATAAACTTTTGCAATCCAATAACTCTTTATATACTTTAGTACTAATGCTCAGAAAGTTTGAATAATTTGAAGCAGCACTTAAGGCAACTTCAGGAAATATGTTCTAAAAGTTATGAACAAGTTGCAAAAATGTAGAACAAGTGTTTAAAAAAAGTATAGATTATGTAAGTGAGTTATATCTTGAATTATGAGTTTCAATGCCTTTATATAGACTTTCCAATCGGCCAAAACACCTCTATGAAAAGATAGGAATTGATTGGAATGAAACCATTTCATTTGGGTTGAAAGCTGTGTAGTTTGAATATGAAAACTGGTGCAACAAATCTCAGTAATTGATTACCTAATCGATGTAATCGATTACCCAACTAGTCTGTCCAACTGAGTAATTGATTTTCACAGGATGTAATCGAGTACTTAAAAGGTGTAATCGATTGCCCAACTATTCTGTTCAACATAGTAATTGTTTACCATGTTGTATAATCGGTTACTCAAAAGGTGTAATCAATTACCCTTATCAATTTTTGTTGGATAACTTGTTTCTCACTCATGTAACATGTTACTTAGTTCTGGTAACCTGTTACTTAGTCACAGTAACATATTACTTAGATCTTGTAACCTGTTACATAGTATTTTGAAAATTGTTTTCATTTATACTTGTGTTTATCAATTTTCTTATTCTAAAATATTTTTTTAGCATTACTACTAATTGTATATTTAGAGTATAAGGATAGAAGTACCTAAAGACTTAGATTCTAAGTTCTTGAAGCTTTGACTTCATTGTCTTCATAAGTATTCTTCCTTTTCTTCTTTTATGTAATATTGGTGTCTTCATCAAAAAAGTGCCAAGCGCAGGAGCAAGATCTTCTTCACATAAAATATTGCAGTCGTGCATCTTTAGAAAGTGGCTAGGGAATTACATAGCCCAAAAGGCATTCTCTTATAGGCAAAGATGCCATAAAGACATGTGAAAGTAGTTTTCTATTGGTCTTCAGGGTGAATGGGGATTTGATGGAATCTCGAGTACCCATCTAAATAGTAGAAATATTCATGTGTAGTAAGCTTTTCAAGCATTTGATCAATGAATGGGAGAGGTAAGTGATCTTTCCTAGTGGCAGTGTTTTTCTATAATCAATGCATATTCTCCAGTATGTGATTGTTCAAGTTGGTATTAATTCATTTTTATCATTTTTAACAATTGTCATCCCACCCTTTTTAGGAACCAAATGATCTGGGCTCACCCATTCACTATCAAATATAGGGTATATTACCCCAACATCTAAAAGTTTCAATACTTCTTTCCTAACCACTTTTTTCGTATTAGGATCTAGTCTCCTCTGGTTTTCAATTGATGTTTTATGGTTAGGTTCCATGAAAATTCTATGCTTACAAAAAGAAGGGTTTATGCCCTTTATATTATCCAATGTGCATCGTATTACCTTCCTATGCATTTTGAGGACCCTTAACAATTTTTTAGTTTCCAATTTATTTAATTTAGCATTAACAACAAGTGGATAAGATGAATTGAGTCCAAGACATTCATACTTGAGGATGGAGGGGAGTGTTGTTAATTCAATTTTAGGTAATTTCCCCTCCTCCTAGTCTTCAGATTTGGGCATTACCTTCAAGTTCTCATCTTGCAGGTTGTGAGGAAGTGTCGGGCTTGCTTTCAAAAATTCAATAAGCTCAACTAATTCCTCGTCAATATCCAAAGTGTCATCATCTTCCATGCATATCTCCAAGGGATCTTTAGATTGCACTCTAGCTGCTTTCTCTTTCACAACTTGGTTCATCATATCAACCCTGTAACATGAGTCCTCAAGAGAAGGTTATTTAATAGATTTAGCAATATCAAACTCAACCTTTTCATCCCCTATGCTTAGGGAAATTTTTCCATTTTTTACATCAATTATAGCACCGGCGGTAGCCAAAAAGGGTCTACCTAATATGATTGGGATTTTTGAATCCTGTTCCATCTCTAGTATTACAAAATCTACTAGAATAAAAAAATTCTCAATTTTGATAGGAACATCCTCCAAGATACCTATAGGGAATTTAACTGACCTATCCGCTAATTGAAGTGATATAGCAGTGGGTTTTAGATCACCTACTTCCAACTTTTTTCACACGAATGAGGGCATGAGACTCACACTTGTCCCCATGTCATATAAGACATGATCAAAACTAGTGTTTCCAATTAAACATGGCATAGAAAAACTATCATGATCTTTTAATTTAGGAGGTAATTTATTTTGAATTCAAGCAATGCACTCCTTAGTTAAAGCAATTGTTTCATAATCCTCTAGTCTTCTTTTTTAGATAAAATATCCTTAAGAAATTTTGTGTATGCATGCATCTCATGTAGTGCCTCATTGAAGGGCAAACTAATATATAATTTCTTAAGAATTTCCAAAAATTTCCCAAATTTCTTTTCTAATTTTGCCTTTGCTAAGCTTTGGGGAAAGGAACTGGGGGTACATATGGTAGCGGAGCTACATACTTAGACACCTTTTCAAAATTTTGCTCCCCTTCAGAGGGTTGTGTCTTATTATGTTCCTCTTCCACTTGTGCTTTTTCCTGGTTTGAGAAATATCACTTAGTTCTTTTTCACTCCTTAATTTGACAGCTTAGCAATATTCATTATTTGTATTTTTTCTGGCTGTCCTGGAAACATTCTTATTTGCCTATTAGGATTACTAGCCTGTTGGACAATTTGTGTTTCCAGCATTTTATCGTGAATGGTCAAATTTTCTATTTTAGAATTTAAGTCATTGAGCATGTTCGAAAAACTTTTATTAAGCATGACTTGATCTTAGTGAAATTTATTTTGGTTAGCAAGCAATTTTTTCTGACCATCCATTAACGTTTTAAGAGTATGATCAATAGGGAATGATTGTACCTGTGGAAACCTTGTTGGAGGTTTCCTGTTACCTGGTCTATCCTCGTATTGATGATTCAGAGTGTTCTTGCTCCTCCAAGTAAGGTTGGAATTGTTCTGTATGTATGGTGGGTTGAATTGTTGTCTTATCTTCTCTTGTAGTCATAGTAGTTCCATGATTCAGGTTGTTCATTGACCAATACTCCATATTCAGGTTCAGCAAAGTGTTTGCATTCAGACCACCCATGACCTTTTGCTTCGCACCCCTCACATGTTGCAGTAGACCCAATAACATTAGCATGGTATTTTTCTAACAATATGGAAACATGCGGAGACAAATGATATCTCCAATGTTCGCCATGTTGCTTAAATTTAAACATTTTGATTTCTTAGCCACGTCTTGGCTCTGTCTCTAAGGAATATGGAAATATGCAGAGATGAATGGCATCTTCAGAAGCCCAATGGATTCTTACAGTCTCATAAAATTCCAAGAACTGATCAATAGGCATTCGGATCTTCATGAGCTCCTCCTCCAAATTTGTCTTGCATCACCATTTGGATCAAAGCAGATGGTAAGGAAAAAGTTCTCCGCCTCAATAGTTGGGCGGATTATTCTAGGATGTGAACTACGAGCATTAGGGGCTGCGTAGTCATGAATTGGATTTTCATCTCGTTCAACCATCATTTGTACACGCGCACGTCTTTCTCTTGCACTTTCTCTTTGTTGCCTTCTTCTACGAACAGTCTTTTCTGGCTCTAAGTAGTAATTCGAACTTTGTATAAACCAAATGGAAAACCTGCAATGGTACCAAGAAAAAGGAAAACGCGCGATACGCTAGAGTAAAGTAATGAATTAATTGAGAATTAAAGAAATTTTGACACTGTCCCCGACAATGGCACCAAAAACTTGATAGGGCAAATCACAAGTGCACGATTATGTCGTCAAGTAATAAAATATCAATCCCACGAGGACTAGAAAATTCCTTTAATCATAACAATTAATTTATCCTTAACTCAAAGAAGAATTAAAAGTGAATTTAGAACAATTGAACAATTGAAAAAATAATTATGAAAATAGTAAAAAGGGATTGAAATCTAATTTAGGAAAAGTTCCTAGGATAAGGGTTACCGCCTTTACACTCGCAAATCCTTGTTTTGCTCATTCTCATGAACTTTAAGTTGTAAGGGTGAATTGCTCTTTAATATGTGTCATCCTCTCTCGAGCTCCAACACGTATACTCAATTGAAGTCGCACCTACTCCTATGATACAATTATCAATCAAATCCTTTACTTGGATCTTTCTATCTAATCGCTTCGTAGCAACCCAAAGTGAATTCTAGAAACCCCGGAGAATCGTAGTAATACTCTCGTGAATTAGGATTCTAGTTTGAATAATTGAATGGTCAGATAGTTGGGTTCACCTCTCGGTCCTTCCCCAATGTATCTAAGAGGTGTAATTTCTTGGCCAAACAACTCACTAAATAAAACTCAGTTTAATGATTCAAATCCCAACACTCAATGAAATAGAAATTAGAAGAAATGTTTATTGAATGTAAAAAGGGAATAGCCCCAATGCTAGAAATAAAGAGAATTACTCACTCATAATGCAGAAGAGAATACCAAATTCTAAATTAGAGAATTATAATGTAAAAGTGTGTCTCATCCTTGAGGGAGAACCCTCATTTATTCTAATTGCAAAATATTAGGCTAAGCCCAACAAAACAAATCTAAAAGTAGGAGTAGAATATATCATTCACGACTGTAGGTGTATGTGGTTCCTTCACTTCAAGTTGATTCTATTCCATCCAGACTCCAATGCGACTTCTTTTGGCATTTCAATTGGTCTTCGCATAGCCTCAATATCGAATTCCATCTTCTTGCATCCAATCTCTACTCTTTTTGGCTTCAATCCATACAAACTACACAATATAGCCAAAAACATCCGCTCAACTCGAACAAAGAGAAATAAAAGCTAAAAACAATCCTAAAGTCCTAATTATGTCATAAATGTATGTTAAATGCAATACAAATGTAGCATAATTTCATATTCATCAGCAATTTAGAACCTCTTCATCCTCCTAAACACACTCGTCAAAAACATTTAAAGCATAAAAATATTTCTTATAAAATTTTACTCTAAGACCAAAAAACAACTGTTGAAAGGTTTATTTTGGGGGAAGGTTTCCCCTCTCAGCAAATCGTCCTGGCAGTAGTGCCAATTTGTTGAAAGCGGAAATTCCCTCATTTTGGTGTGTTTCCTTTTTATTTGATTAAGTAAGTGAACTCGGTTTTATTCTTTGTTCGCCATCCCGGCTTTGTGGAAATAAATTCCAACGTCGGTATAATGGTTTCAAGAATATTCCAGTTACAACTTACTTTCTAATAATCATGTGAATACGTTATTCCTTCTTTGCCACATCTTGACTTTGTTAGAATAAATTCTAACGCTGGTACAATGGTACCGAAACAATCCCCTATTACATAATTATTAAGTACCTTTGAATACCATCTCGTTTTTGTGGAATAAATTCTAACACCGGTTTAATGGTATTCTAATGTACAAAAGTGATGAATAGTTAGTTGTTAGAAACAAATAAATAAATAAAGAACAAAAGAATAATAAATTTAAGTGACCTTTATTTATTTACTCCCTTCCAGGTTCATTTATTAACAAACCAAACTTCTTCCTTGCGGAATGTTGGTATTAAAGAATAAAGAAATTGTGGAAAGTAAATAACAATAACTAAAAGTTAGTAAGTTAGTTTCATCACTTTTGTATATTTAAAGGTGTTTTCAACAAATAAATTTATTGATAACACTTTACTATTTTACAATTTACACCTCTCTCAAGATTCAATTGTAGTATAGTATAGGGTTATGTCGAACCACAAGGAATTGCCTAATAGAATGAATCATATGAACATGTCAATGCACAAATAATGAGTTAAACATATTCTAGTTTTGATTTGAGTTGAATTGCATATAAACACTTAACAAGAAAAATAAACTAAATATTAACAAATTCTTGAGGAGACAAGATCATTTTGAATGAGGAAAATATTTCTCAACTTCTTATGAATTTGAACTACTTAGACAAGTTCTTATGTTTTACTTTGATTAACTCCAAACACTAAGGTCTAAAATCCTCCTTTTAGTGTATGTCCTAAAATGGTAGAATGATAATCACTTATATTTATTACTAAACAATATTACGTCCACAAGAGACTAGGTTGTCACACCCTAATCTTGGCTACTCTAATATTGAAGTNGATTAGGTTGTCACACCCTAATCTTGGCTACTCTAATGTTGATGTAGTAATGAATATAAGATCTTAAGAAAAGTAGGCTTAACTTGGAAAATAAACTAAATAGTACAACAACTTCTTAGTTTATTTGTTAAGTGTTTGAGACAAGTAATTTTTATAACTTGAAATCAGTTTTTAGGTGATCAATCTAAAAAGAGCATTAAGAATTTCTCAAACAAGTAAAATTAATCAAAGCACCAACTTGACTGATTAATATTCAAATCTTTTAGAATATAAGAAGTAGAAATACATAGCGATATTCAAAAGAAATTGTTAGAAGCATGACCCATCCATCCAAGGATTGGATGCTTTGAGTTCCAAATGAGATTACAAAATTGATTTTTGCATCTCATTTGCCTTCTCCTTTTCTCCTCTTGAATTATAAACTAAAATTACAAAACTTACTTAAATAAAGTTCCTATGAACTAAGAACAAGAAGAGAGAACTTTAGGGAAGAATTTCAAGGCAAGATGGTGAATGATGTATGATGTATATCTTTTCGAATGAAATGTGCCTCTATTTATAGAAATTTCCCTGGAGCCGCTGAGCTGCTTGTTAGCACCGCTCAGCAGTTGACCAAACCCTTCATCATGGGTTTGGTGACTTGATCAAGCAACTTTGTCACCTCCTTAAGCTTGACTCACCAAAGCTAGTTGTGAGCTTTGGGACCAGCTATGGTAAGCTACTCTGAAAAGCCTATGGTGGGCTACTTGAAGTGATGTCATTGGTGACTTCAGGGTTTTCTTGATGGCTAAGTCAAGTCTGGGTGCACATCACTTAGCACACCTATAGCAACGCTAAGCTGCTTGTTCAGTTGCTTTGGTTGTGCTGACTGAGACGTGGCCTTGTGCTTGTTGACCTGGGCAGGAGTCTGGTTCACCGCTGAGCTGCTTGGTTACACCGCTGAGCTGCTGATTGAGCAGTTTGGGCATGTGCCAAGCTTGTGTCTGACCGTGTCAAGCTCGAGTTCTAACCATGTCAGTTTCAGTCTGGTGCTAGGCTGAGCGGCCAAGCAGGTCCGCTCAGCTGCTTGCTTGAGTAGCTTGGTCCAGGCCAGGTTGGTGTCTAGGTCAGCTTAATGTGGCTTGGTCCATGCTCAACTGTCTGCTTGAGCACCTTGATTTTGACTTCTTTTTCTCTTTGACCATGAATCTTTTTATTTTCTCTTTTCTTCTTCTTTCTAAATCCTGCAAAACACATAAAAAAAGAAATACAAACACAAATATACAAGATTGGATATTTTATACAAAAAGTATTGTTTTAAGTTGGTTTTTCTCAATTATGCTTAAGATAAGTGCCATAAAAGTGTATAAAATTTAGGTATGTTTGGCACTTATCAACAACTCAAAACAGTAGAGCATGAATTTCGTACATGAAATGTTCTCCAATGATGCCTCCCCCACCATAAAAGTAACATCTGCATATTGTAACAAATATATGTCACCTGCAGCTGAACCCAATTTATAACCAATAAACTTCCTTATAGTTGCTTTATAAGGCTATTTAACCTCTCAACCACCATTAAAAATAACTACAGCCTTAAAGGATCATTCTACTTAAGACCACTCTTAATGTGAACTTCACTAGTAAAACTAGCATTAACAAGAACAAATACACTACTTGAGAATACACACTCATACACTTTATCAATTTCTCATAGAACCTCATTCTTGCAACATATATTCCATGTTAAGGATGAAGCCCATTACATGAATAATCAAAGATGAAGCCCAATGAAATTCAATGTTTTTTCTTCTATTTTTAGTAACTTTGTGTAATCATGTTAAGTGAGTTTTGCTTTAGTTTCCTTTGACGGAAGGTTTCTGTTTTAGTTTGTTTTAGGTTAGCTTGGTTAGTTAACATTGACTAGGATTAGAATTGTATTCAACAATAACACAATTCAATATTACTGATTCATTATCAAGATCAATAGATAACAAATGCATTCTTCATCTTCTTCCATGGGTTGTATTTGTAAGCTTCAATTTCTTTTTAATTGTTATTCTTTTCTTCTTTTAAAGATGTTAATTTAACTTTCACCTAGTATGAGAGCACCATTGTAAGGGTGTCTCTGATGTGCCATTTTATTTATGCTTCATTCTCTTTACACTTCTTTCTTTCTGTTTCATTACTGCAACCCCTCCCTTTCCATATTGTCTTCTATTCAATCATCTTTGCTTGCTTTCTTTGAAAAATCTTCTCTTCACCAAGAACCTAGACTCCAACAATGGTCTGCCATATAATAAACGATGTTATTGATCCATCATGCCCCCATTACATACACCCCAAAGAGAATCCAGGTGATGTCTTCATTTCTTCTATGCTAAATGGAGAAAATTATCACCCATGGTCCTGTGCTATGACAATGGCACTCACATCCAAGAACAAATTGCAATTTGTCGATGGAACCTTTTTAAAACCCCATTATCATGACCAAATGTTTACTGTTTGGGACAGGTACAACAACCTTATTGTATCTTGGATTAGCTAATCCATTGAGCCATCATTTGTCCAAAGTTTTTTATGGACGGAAAGTGCACAAGAAATATGGGCTGATCTATGTAAAAGATATCACCAATGTGATATTTTTAGAGTTTTTGAGTTGATTAGAGAGATTCCCTCCACCAAACAAGGTAATCTCTCCATCATCACCTTCTTCACCCAAATGAAAGGGTTATGACAGCAGCTTGATAGCTATAGACTCATTCATTCTTGTTGTTGTGACATCAAGTATAGTTGTGCTTTGTTTCTCAATGTCAAAAATTATATGGAACATGATTATATGATTTGCTTTCTAGGAGGAATGAATGAGCAATTCTCCTTTGTTAGATAACAAATCATGTTAATGGACCCCCTTCCCCCAATTAACAAAGTATTTTCAATCTTGGTCCAACAAGAAAGGCTGATGCAATTCGAAGATCCAAGAATTTCAACAATATTTTCAAGTATAATTTATGAGTAAAGGAAAAGAGGAAGAAGATATAGAGAAATGACCAACAACAAATAAAATGCACCAAGAATGTTTAATGCATCTCGCATAGGTAGAAGTAAAAAATATTGCACCTTCTGTCAAAATCTTGGACACACAACTCAATCATGCTATAAGAAGTATGGGTTTCCTCCAAGCTATTTAGCCAATTCAAGTAACATTAATAACTATGTTAGACAAAGAAGTGAAGATCATTCACATGCATATGAAGACTTAATGGATTTTGTGTCTAAGTAATAAAAACCATAACCAAACTTGGTCTTCACACCAGCTCAACATAATGCCTTAAAGACCTTAATCTAACAATCCATTAATCAAAGTGTTTATAGTGCCAATCAAGTGAGCTCCACTCTCAGTTCAGGCACTACCTCTCAAGATCAACACACCTTAGGTAACTTTCACCTTACATGATCACATATGTCAAAATTCACCTCTTGGATTCTTGACATGGGAGCAACAAACCATGTCTGTCACTCCCTATCTGCTTACCATATTTATAAGAGGATTAAGCCTCTTCCAATCATTTTATCTAATGGAATATAAGTCACTACCAACTATGATAGGACAATGGTTTTTTCGACTCATTTCTTCTCACTAATGTGTTGTATGTTCCAATTTTTATTTTCAATCCTATATCCATACCAAGAATCACTACCTCCTTAGCCTGTACTATAACCTTTTCCACCAATCATTGTCAAATTTAGGACTCACACTCCTTGAGGATGATTGGTGCAACTGAGCTAAATGGAGGATTGTATGTCTTGATAAATTCCAGGAAGAACTATCATAAGCCACACACTATGAACACATATACCAACGATGATGACTATAACTTATGACATTCTAGACTAGGACACTTGCCTAATGAGAAGATGATTGCTATGCAAGCTTTATTTTCTTTTATAAGATGTAATAATAGTATAGACCTTGTGAGGTGTGCCTTTTAGCAAAGTAGAAAAGATTGTCTTATTTTGTTAGCATTACTAAATCTTTTGATGCTTTTCATTTGATTCATGTGGACATATGAGGACCTATTTCTATCATCTCCTCCTTTCAACATATATATTTATTTACTATTGTAGATAACAAAACCAGATTTACCTGGATATTTTTCATGAAATAGAAAACTGAGACCACTCTCCTTATCAAAAGTTTTGTCACTTATATAGAAACTCAATTTCATCTAACCATTAATGCTATTAGAAGTGATAATGGTAAAAAGTTACTTATGCTGAAATTTTATACTTCAAAAGATAATGAATATCAAACATCATGTGTAGAGATACAACAACAGAATGGTATGTTGAAAGAAAACATCAACACATACTTGTTGTGGGTAGAGATTTGACTTTTGAATTAAACATATGCAAATGATTTTAGAACTATGTTGTTTCTCATGTCACACATTTAATCAATAGGCCAACCAAGCATTTTCTTGCATAACAAGTCTCCTTATGAGGAGCTTTACCAAAACTTGCCTTGATATAACCAATTTAAAGGTATTTGGAAGTCTTTTTTTTTTGCCTCAACCTTGGTTTCTCAAAAGAGAAAATTAGACCTTAAATCTAGAAAATGTGTGTTCTTAGGTTTCAATCCTGGGACTAAATGTTACATTTTGCATGACTTCAACACTAATGAAGTCTTTTTGTCCATAAATATATCCTTCCGTGAACACATATTTCCCTTCTACCTAGGCTCATACTCCTAAACAAAGTTGATTCTACCTAGGCTCATACTCCTATCTTACCCATCAACCAATTTGATATTTTCTTCTATTCCATCCCTGAAATAGATTTAGATATACCAATCCAACCTGAACCACATATGGACCAACAAGTTGGTCAATCTACTGACCAATTATTTGATCCTCTCCCTACAAGGAAAATTTAAAGAATAAGAAAACCACCCAACTACTTAGATGATTACAACTGCACCCTGATTTTCATAACCAATTCCTCCACTCCTCATATAAAATATCCTATTAGCGAGACTTTGACCTATGACTTATTATCTCACAATTCAAGACATTTTTCTTTGGCCTTATCTATCAATCACACCCCAACTCGTTATTCTGAAGTCATTGAATATGAACGTTGGAGAAAAGCAATCCAAACTAAGCTACCTGCTCTAGCCAAGAATAACACTTGGATTTTAACCCCTATCCTTATGATAAGAAAGTCGTAGTATGCAAATGGGTCTTTAAGATTAAACACAATTCTAGTGGATCTGAAAACAGATATAAAGCAAGGTTGGTAGCAAATGGATATACCCAAACTGAAGGTATTGATTACATGGATACCTTTAGTCTAGTTGTGAAAATGACAACAATTAGAGTTCTCTTGTCCCTTATTACTTTAAATAATTGGCATCTTCACTAGCTGGACATCAACACAACTTTCCTCCATGAAGATTTAAAGGAAGAGGTTTAAATGAAGATATCATCATGACTTCAAAACAATGATCCCAATATCCTCTACAAGCTGTAGAAATTTATCTATAGGTTGAAACAAGCCAGTAAACAATGGCATGATAAGCTCACTCACACTTTGGTTCAAATTGGTTACTCAAAATTTTATTCTGATTATTCACTTTTTATTAAGTCTACTAACAACGGGTTCACTGTCATTCTAGTTTAAGTTGATGATTTAGTATTAACAGGGAATGACCTAAGTGAAATAAGTCACACCAAAGTTGTTTTGCACGATAAATTCAGTATAAAAGACCTTGGTGACTAGAACTTTTTCTGGTAATGGAAGTAACAAGATCTAAACAGGGAATAACCTTGTATCAAAGGAAATACACACTAAACCTGCTACAAGAATCAGGCTTCCTTGGATCCAAATCAACATCCATACCTATGGAATATAACACAAAACTCCAATCCACTCAAAGACTCCTCTCCATGATCCCATTGCCTATAGAAAATTGATGAGGAAACTCTTATACCTCACACGCACACTAGACCTAACATATGCTTCGAAGTTGGGTGCCTAAGCCAATTCTTCTCATCCCCAACAAAATCTCATCATCAAGCTACAACTCAAATTCTCAAATACTTAAAAGGTTCATCTAGAGAAGGAGTTTTCTTGCCAAGCAACAATGCGACCATTCTAAAGGGGTATCCAGTTTCTGATTGAGCTACATGTTTGTACACTAGAAGGTCAGTTACAAGGTGGTATTTCTTCTTAGGGACTACCCTTGTTTCATGGAAAAGCAAGCAGCAATACACAATTTCTTAATCATCTTCAAAAGCTGGATATAGAGCTTTTGCCATGGCTTCTTGTGAATCACAATGGCTATTGTTCCTTCTTCAAGACCTCTGCATTTCTCATCCTACACCAGTAAGCTTATTCTATGACAACAAATCTGCACTACATACTGCTGCTAGCCCAGTTTTTCACGAAAGTACAAAACACATTGAGATAAACTGCCATGTGGTTCGTGAAAGAGTGCAAAAGACAATTTATTTCTACTTATTTCCACTTCTTTCTAACTTGTAGATATATTCACAAATTCTCTTACTCCATTACCTTTTCATTTTATTTACTTTGCAAAGACTATAGTTTTTTACCACAATTGTTATAAGAAATACCTAAAATCGTTGTTTATGATAGTTTATAGAACACTTATGAAATAATGGTATTTGTTTATGTTAATAAAAAAAGTTCAATTGACACAATAGAATTTCAATATCTATATATAATTTAAAACCACGTACCACATATTTACCTCACCAATCTATCTAGTAATCATATTCAACATCCAACCTACACCACTACTTTGAATCTCTAACAAGAGGAACAACATCATAGTGGCAAATATTCCTCTCTGTAAGTTAAGGATTCTCCAGACCTAAGTAATAATACTTGCAAGGCCTCCTTCGTGGAAAGTATACTAGGTAGTAATATTAGAACTACATAAGAGACAAAGTTTGAAAACATTACGCATTTCATCCAAGTAATTTGGTTCCTTTATATTTTTTTTGTCTAACAACTCTTGTATGTTGCTTCCTACGTTCACCTGGCGCCATTCCCATTCTACAAGATATGAGTGATCATCTCCTTCTTTAGCTTCTTTACATGTTATCACTTCCAATAGGATAACACCAAAACTGAAGACATCAAGAAATTCATCAAATTGAAAGATGTCCAAAGGCCAATATGAATGGTATTTAGTGAAGAGTATTTATTAAGTGAAGAAAGTTTCATGAATTCAAAAAAAATAAACCCATCTTGTAGTGTCAACAAATTTGCAATATATTGTTCTAAATTATTGATGAAAAAGCGTAATTAGCAATGATGTAAAAACCATACCGTACCGACTGGTTCGACCGGAAAAACGGTGAACTGGACCCCTAACCAGTACGGTACAGATATTGAATCGGCCAAGTACCAAAATTGGTCAAAGGCAGTCAAAAACCGGCCAAAACCGGTGAACCGACTGGTATTTGACTAAACCGGCCGGTTTATACACATATTTTTTTAAAAAAAAAAACTTAAAAACTTAAAATCTCATTACAAGGTGACCCATCTTTCCAACCTTTCTTCAACACTTCAAGGCACATGCTTCCAAGGCATACTTAGATTACACATTTTGGTTCCTAAGATTCGTGTGTAATCTTTGTGACATTTGTGTAATCTTGGAGTACTGTATGAAGATAGGATTTGGTGCAAAAATATAATCTCGATTTGAGAGAACTTTGACTCATTGATATTAAATGTTAAAACTCCAAATTTATTTGTTTTGTAGAGTGAGTTGTGAACTTATGTCATTTATTTATATTTTGCGGTTGTTAAGTTATACTTTTGGATTGATATATGTTTTTTAATTTAGACTTTGAATTTGTTAAAGACTTAAAGTTGTTTATTTATGTGAATTTTGAATAGATTATAATATGAATTATAAATTTGAGTATCTACCTATTTGATTTTTTTTGTTATATGTTTATATATGAATAAATATAAGTAGGTATGTCCAATTTAACCGACACGTGGTTTAATTACTGAATCATTGGTTGAACCACTGTACCACTATACCAGTACCCTGACCGGTTTGATAATCGATACAGTTTTAACAACATTGGTAATTAGTACCTTAGCATCAATTCGTGAGCATTAAAGCTCTTTGTAATGTGAAATGCAAAAAACTCGAAGTCCTATATAGGATGATGGAAACACTTTAAGAGTGTTTATAAGCATTAAATTGCAATTTTGGGGCGTGCCCCAAGGGGTACAAGGTTTTTGTGGTGGATGAGGGGACACACAACCAAAATCCATCCGCACGCGTGCAGACCAACACCTCCTCCGTCGCTGCCGTCCGTCTAGTCGACATAGTTCGTGTTCGGGCCCAACAATTTTTTTTATCTTTTTGGGAACGTGTTGACCCGGTCAATTTGACCATTGCCTTTATCTTGATCGTCGGATCAATCTGGTCATTTGAAATGAGATCTTCTTATGGGTTGTCGAATCGATGTGGTTGTTGGGGCTCTCTGCCTATAAATAGAGGCGTCCCCATTCAACAAAAGCAAACCCGTTAAATCAAATTTTATCAACTTTCCTTCTACCTCTCGTCGTGGAAGCATTTCTGGCCCCCTTATCCTTCTTTCTTTCCATGGTACAATAATTGGTACAGGTAGCCATGTTGTGGGAATTTTTGACAATTAACACTTGTAGACAAATTATGGGAAATTCGATAATTGGCACATGTACTCATACAAATGACATTGGTAGTCAAATTGTAGGTGGTTTGACATTGGTTCTTACAGTGTAGGAAGAACAAAACAAAGGACTATGTTGAATGACGTGGTTGATATTCTGTTTTCACATTTTTGGGCAGTGTCACAAAACATCTTAAAGAGAATGACATGATCGTGACTCAACCAATAATAATCTTCAGTGCCATAATTAATTGTTGCAAGTTGTTTACGATGATTTTAAGATGTTTCCTTCTACAATGACATGTAGAGACAATATTATTGGGTCGAATATCTTTAACCTTAGCACACCATTTTGGTTTGATGGGACAAATTTCAAACGTTGGAAATACAAGACGAAATTTTTTCTGACCATGAGAGAAGTTGCTCATGTTCTGAATACTGATATCCATATCCAGTGGTGCCAAATAATGTTAAGATAAAGAAGATTAATATAGCTATAGAAATAGCTCTATGAAATGAAAATGATTACTTATGTAACAATTTCGTAAAGTTCATATAAGTTTGCCAAATTAATTTCATATGCACTTGAGAAAAAAGTATAATATTGAGGAAGTGGATACTAACAAGTATGTTGTTAGCCGCTAACTCAAGTATCAAATGACTGATCATAAGTAGAGTCTCAATCTCATGAGATGCAAAATATTGATTATGAAATCATATTTGAGATTATGCTCCTCAATGGGAAATTTCAAGTGGCCATCATAATTGACAAACTGTCTTCTAACTGAAAGGACTTCAAAAACATTCTCAGACATAAGACCAAAGAATTCTATTTGGAATCTTTGATCACTCGTTCGCGTATCGAAGAAGTGGTTCGTAGATAGGATCAGAGAGATGAAATGTTGATTATCTAGAACAACAAAACTAGGAAGAAATTCTCAAGTGTAGTTCTAAGGCCTACTGGCAATAACTTTGAGAATTAGAACCACAATGGGAATAAGAACAAAAACACCAACTGCGACAAGAATTGAAATCCCCAAAAGCTCCAATATGCTAAACCACATGTTAAGAATGACTCTAGTAATATCTTTATTTGCTTCAAATGTAGTAAGTCGGGTCATATTGCACACAAGTATAGGAGTAAATCAATTAATAGTCCTCCACAAGTTAACATGATTGATGAGCCACTTGTGGTTGTGTTATCTGAGGTTAATATGGTTGGAGGATCAGATGAGTGGCAGGTAGACACTTGCGCCTTCTACTATATCTGCTATGATCGTGATATGTTCATAACATACACGAACATTGATGACAAGAAAGTATAGCTGGGTCATCCCTACACCGTTGTTGTTGTTGGTATTGGTGACGTGGAGCTGAAGTTTACATATGGAAAAACTTGATTCTCAAAGATGTTATGCACATTCTAGAGATGAGGAATGATTTAGTTTATGGTTTTCTTTTGAATAAGTTTGGTTTTGCCATACCATAGGGTAGACTTGTGTACTCTTATTAGTAATGAGGTTTTTTTATCGAAATGGTATGTCATCAATGGCATGTTCAAATTGAATCCTGGCGTTATGTTCAATAAAATTTCTCATTTAGTTTACATAATATGCAGTTCTAATATTTGACATACTAGACTATATGTTTAATTCTAAAGTTATCTCCAAATGATTTTAAATTTGATACACTCTAATATATGTGAGTTAGATCAAATGTTAACTAGAAATGGAAAATGCTATTCTATCACCTTTATTGATGATTGCTCTGATTATACTTGTTTATATGTTATGAAAAATAAAAGTGAAGTGTTTGACACGTTTAAGATATATATGAGTGACATTGAAAATCAACTCAATAAAAAAATAAAGAAACTTAGAAGCCATAGAGGCACTAAGTATGACTCTAGTTTATCCAAATATTTTTATTGGTTGAATGATATTATTCATGGAACAAGTATACCTTATTTACCTTAAATGAATGGTAAAGTTGAAAGAAAGAGCAGAATATTAACTGAATTAGTTGTAGCTATAATGCTAAATTTTGGTGCAACGCCCTCTCGGTGGGGTGAATTTTTATTAACTACTTGTTATGTGCTAAATAGAGTCTCCAAAACTAAGATAAAAATTTTCCAATATGATATAGTGAAGAATAGACAGCCAAATTTGTTTTATTTGAGAACTTTGGGTTGTCTGACTTATGTACGGATCTTGGATCCCAAGTGAGTTAAACCCGCAAAGAGAACCTATGAATGTGTATTCATTGGGTATGCACTAAACAATAAGGCGTATATGTTTTATGACATTAACATAAAATTGGTAATTGAGTCTAATGATGTTAAATTCAATAAAAATAATTTCTCTTTCAAATTGAGAAATAGTGGGGCACTTCAACTAATCATATATTTGTGATTAGGGAGA
The DNA here is from genome assembly GCF_001865875.1 of Lupinus angustifolius. Lineage (NCBI taxonomy): Eukaryota > Viridiplantae > Streptophyta > Magnoliopsida > Fabales > Fabaceae > Lupinus > Lupinus angustifolius. The sequence continues at coordinate 9,935,069 of NC_032021.1, forward strand.
GTGATAAAAGTGAAGGGTTTGAAATAGAACTTAAACGAAGTAAGAGAGCAAGATTTGCTAAAGAATATGAGCCTAATTATGTGGTATATATATTAGAAGAAGATCCATCCAATCGCTAAGAAGCTTAGACTTCTTTAGATGCTTATTTATGGCAAGACTCCATAAATGATGAGATGAACTCTCTAGAGTCTAACAGGACCTGACATTTAGCTGATTTTCCTCCTGATTGCAAACTGATTGGTTGTAAGTGGATAGTGAAAAGGAAACCAAAACCTAATGGCATTATGGTTAAATACAAGGCTTGCCTTGTAGTCAAGGATTTTAGGAAAAAAGAGAATGTAGATTTTTTTGACACATTTTCATGTGTCACTAGAATACCATTCATTAGAGTACTAATATTGCTCATTGCGATACATTATTTAGTAGTACATCAAGATGTTAAGATCACTTTTTAAAATGATGATATGGAATAACCTATAGTTTCTTAATCCATGGGCAAAATAATAAGTTCTACAAGTTAGATAAGTCACTATGTAGTCTTAAGCAATCACCTAAACAATAAAAAATTTGACAATTTAATTGTCTCAATAACTTGATAATTGGTAAAATTGGAAAGAGTATGACTTACACAACCAATATCCACAAAAGGAATCACCGACAACGATTAATAATACGAGAAATAAAGATGAAATAAGGAATATTTTTTCGAGCAATATTGAGCTCACAACAATTAGTGATATGAGAGATAAAGATGGAATAAGGAATATTTTCATTTTATTAGGTTTGCTTAGCCACCATATACTAAAGAATGAAATTAGCCCTATGTATATTAAAGTTATTATCGATAACAAATGTACTTAAGATCATTAACACATGACTCAACATTATTATAATATCGAGAGACAAAGATTAATGACTTACCATTCTAGTTGACATAATAATCACTAATAACTATTAGTAATTGCTCTTAGGCTATATATGTTCGCTGCTTTTTTATTACATCAAAATCAACTATTATAAAAATAAAGAAAAGAGTACAACCACATTGTCTTCCAAAATCGCAAATAGATTAATAATTGTGTCATCTTAAATATATATAAAAATCTAAACTATAAATAATCACCATCCAACAACCAACATAACCTGTTGCTTCATATTCTTTGAAGTATAAAACAAAACCAAAATCTAAAACGTGGAGAAAAAAAGACGCATAATCCCTCTTTCTCTCCCACAAGGTTCCCTTTCTCTAAACCCATTTCTCCTTTTCATATATCTTCATAATCCAACTCACAACATTCCAACGTTTATAGATCTTATAGACTTACCAACATTATGAATCTTCTGAGGTTTCAATCAAATTAGAGTTTTAGGGTTTTTTGTCTTCAATGGCTATACTCTTTCCCATCCCCATTACTGCAGCTCAGTTTTCCATTCTCTTTCTATTTATGGTTTGAATCAAAGTTTCCATTTTTTGATTAAAGTTTCGTGCTTTATGTGTTTAGGTTGGGACTTACTTCGTGGAGCAGTATTACCAAGTGCTTCAGAACCATCCTGAGTTCGTTCATCAGTTCTATTCTGATGCCAGCACCATGCTACGTATTGATGGGCACACTAGAGAGACCACTGTGGCAATGCTTGTAAATTTCTCTAAATAGTATTATTACTTAATCAACTTCTTTTTTTTTGTGTGTGGTTGGTTTTTGGTACTGTTTATTGTAATGTTGTTTCTTTTAACAGCTCAATATGGTTTTTGTTGTTTCTGGGTATATTGTGGGAAAATGGTTCATGACAGTGTTTTAAATTGCACCTGCAGCATTGTAGTTTCGGATGTTACCACAATTGTGGCCTCATTGGCCACATTTTACCATTTTCTACAATTGCGGTAAAAGCAATTTTAAGGCAGATACAATTTAAATAACTGGTTCATGGAAAATATGGACTTGTTTTTTCTTCTTCTTTTTCTCTAGGAAAATTCTAACAATCCCCATGAGGGGCATAGGTTGTGGAAGTAAAAATAGAAAATTTACAGTAAGAAAAGATGTATTTAATAAGATAAAGTTTCTATCTGTTGTCTTTGAGACCTAGGTTGTCGACCGCACGCAATAGCAGTGGTTGCCCTTCCTCGCGATGAAACAATGTATAACGGTGCGGTTGGCCATCATGGGTTGATTCACAGCAAAATCGCAATCCAGAACCTACTCCAACATGATGGTAAGTGGAATGCAGTTAGTTTGTTATTTATGGTTTGAGATTGGAATGCAGTTACATTTATTGGCAAAGCCAAAAAGGAGCAAGTTTTATTTAAGACAAACCTAGGTTGTCGACCGCACGCAATAGCAGTGGTTGTCCTTCCTCACGATGAAACAATGTATAACGGTGCGGTTGGCCATCATGGGTCGATTCACAGCAAAATCGCAATCCAGAACCTACTCCAACATGATGGTAAGTGGAACCCCAATTTTAAAGGGGAATTGTCATTTTCACCCTTGTTTTTTAGGACGTGACATTTATTTTTTTAGGTATTTTGTATAGAATACTCCTCCCCTTTTAAAAAAACATGTGAGCTGCTTTAGAAAAAATGAAGAGTCGGTCGCAGCATGGAAAAGTTCTGTTCCTTCACTTCTTCCCCTTCCTACCCTTCATTCTGCAAATTTCTGTTTGCTTTTCCTCTTTATATGTTCTGCACTTTCTCTCTCTTTCTTCTTCCCCTCTTTTTCAGTTGCACAACCATGGCCTCATCTCAACCTCCTACTACCACACTCACTCCCATAAGTGTCAAATACAAGTTGTGAAAACTTAAAGATTACGAATAACTTATATTTTTTAGTATTTTAGTGTATTTATGTGTGGAGTATAACATAATTTGGCGTTAAGTATTTCAATTGCAAACACACATTCCCATGTGACTTGTGAATAGGCTTTACTAAGTCATACAATGGAGGTTTGCAATGTACAGCAACATATAATTATTTATTAAACTTTTTTTAATTGAGAAGTTTCTACTACATCTATAATGGTCGGTCTGGGTTGAAGGGCATCACTATGGGGTGAAAAGGATGAGAAATCCCTAAAGTACCCCTAAAAATGATTGAGAAAACTCCAAAATGGGTTCACAAAAATAGGTTTTTCTTGCTATTTTTTAGTGTAGTGGCTACAAACACAAATACAGACACTATTTGCATGATGATATTGACTATGATGTACACTTTGCAAAAACATGACACTATGGATTCTGAGGAAGCTTGGTGCCACAAGGTGTCATGACAATGCTATAGTTCTGTAATTGCACTTGATTAACTACTATGATCTTTAGTATTCAAACATTATTTTCCTAGTATATCTAATTGTTATATAAAATTACCTTTCAACAATAAACTGATTATTTGTGATTGGAATCCCAGAATGAATTCAAGTTCAACCTTCCTAGTTTCCTATATTTTGGCTTTGTTCAGGATTCTTCTAGTCTATAATCTTTCGATGGTAGTTGTATGGTTACTTGTCTGAGTTAAAATGATAAGGTGTTTTTCTTCTAGTTTAGATTTCTTTCACTTCAGTAGGGTCCATTGATCGTGTGAATGGTTTTGACTTTATTTTCAATTTTTTATGCACATGCAATTATAGAAAGCTCCTATTCCTCCAAGAATTAAAAGAAATTTATTTGTGCGTAGCAAATTAATGAACTGGTTATGTCATTGAGTTATACTTGGATTGAAATCAAGACTGCACACTCTCTGGAGTCATGGAGTGGTGGTGTTCTTGTGATGGTCTTTGGATCCATGCAAATTAAGGAGCATAATAGAAGGAGAAAATTCATGCAAACATTCTTCATTGCACCCCAAGAGAAAGGCTTTTTTATGCTCAATGATATTTTTCACTTTGTTGAAGAGGATCCTGTTAACCACCATCAAGCGGTATTGTTAGCTCAGAGCAATCATGATTAGAAAATGAATGCTCCAAGCACAATTAATAGGCCGGGTAAGTTTTTCTTCAGCGTGATTTTGTAGTTTGAATATTCGATTGAACAATTATCACTTCACTTATTGGCATTGCAATTAAAATAAGGAAAATGTAAACCAATGTTTCTACATGTAATTTTTCGCAGTTGTCATTGTGACTCTGTGTTAAACTGGCACAGATTAAGAAGAAGAAAAGGATAGGAATTCAAAGAATACCTCGAGGATCAGGAAACCCTAGATCCCTCTTTTATTGAATATCGTAGAAATTATTGCAATGGACAAGAAGATAGATTCTAGGAGAAGTTACAATGGCTGATTTCCCATAAATCAGTTACCCAACCAACACTTTCCCAAAAAGTATTTTTAACTACTTCCTAGTTTTCTAGTTATAGATTTCTTAACTAACTTCTTTTAGGAGGTTAGTTATTTTCGGTTATGCCTTGCTGGCGCCTCACGTACACCTTAGTGATTGGAGGTTTCTTCCTCATCTTAATTCTATCAATACTCCAAGCACAATTAATAGGCCGGGTAAGTTTTTCTTCAGCGTGATTTTGTAGTTTGAATATTCGATTGAACAATTATCACTTCACTTATTGGCATTGCAATTAAAATAAGGAAAATGTAAACCAATGTTTCTACATGTAATTTTTCGCAGTTGTCATTGTGACTCTGTGTTAAACTGGCACAGATTAAGAAGAAGAAAAGGATAGGAATTCAAAGAATACCTCGAGGATCAGGAAACCCTAGATCCCTCTTTTATTGAATATCGTAGAAATTATTGCAATGGACAAGAAGATAGATTCTAGGAGAAGTTACAATGGCTGATTTCCCATAAATCAGTTACCCAACCAACACTTTCCCAAAAAGTATTTTTAACTACTTCCTAGTTTTCTAGTTATAGATTTCTTAACTAACTTCTTTTAGGAAGTTAGTTATTTTCGGTTATGCCTTGCTGGCGCCTCACGTACACCTTAGTGATTGGAGGTTTCTTCCTCATCTTAATTCTATCATTGTCACAATTTGGGAGTTTTTCCCATTGTACCAAAACCTCTAGTTTCCCATCACTTCTTTTTCTACACTGCAATAAGGCACTTGGGCTCACTTGTAGTTCATACTCTTCAGAGAGCATAGGTGGTAGGGGTTGAGCTTGTTGCACTGGTTTCAGAGATTTTTTTAACAATGATACATGGAACACCGGATGGATCCTGGCATGATTAGAGAGTTCCAATCTATAAGCCACTGAACCAATCTTCTCTAAAATTTGATAAGGGCCATAGAACTTTACTGCTAGCTTTTCCATAGGTCTCTTAGCTAATGACTTCAATTTGTAGGGTTGAAGCTTCAAAAACACCCATTCTCCTACCTCAAATTCGACCTTCCTTTTATGCTTATTAGCTTGAGAGCCTTCAACAAATTCTGTTGTAACTCTTGCAACACCACATCTCTATCTTGAAGTAATTGATTCACTGCCTCTACCTTAGAAGTGAAGGTACATCCTTTGATCAAGGTAGGAGGATCTCTCCCATATAGAGCTTTAAATGGAGTCATGCCAGCTGGCCCATTATAGGTAGTATTAAACCAAAACTCTGCCCAAGGAAGCCATTCTACCCACTGCTTGGGTTTAGGTCCTGCAAAACACCTTAGATAGGTTTCTAAGCTTCTATTCACCACCTCAGTTTGCCCATCAGTTTGCCCATCAGTTTGAGGGTGGTAGGCAGTGCTATACTTCAATTTAGTTCCTGCTAATTTGAACAATTCTTGCCAGAATTGACTGAGGAAGATTTGGTCTCTGTCAGAAATGATGGTTGCTAGAAAACCATGTAACCTAACCACCTCCTTTACAAACATAGCTACCACATCTCTAGCATTGAAAGGGTGGCCCAAGGGATGGAAATGAGCATATTTTGTGAGTCTATCTACTACCACAAATATGGTATCCTTCCCCTTAGCTTTAGGTAAGCCAGATATGAAATCCATGGAAATATCTTGCCACACTTGAGTAGGAATTGGCAAAGGTTGCAACAAACCACTAGGGGCCAAGGTGGAGTATTTCTGCCTTTGGCAAACATCACAAGTTTCTACGCAATGCTTCACATGGCTCCTCATACCCTCCCAATATAAGAAACTAGAGACCCTCTTGAATGTTCTAGAGACCCTCTTCGTTCTGTGAGAAATTTGAGGCTTCTCTAATATGTTCTAAGAATAGTGCTTCCACTTCTGGATTACTTGCACAACTGCCATGAGTTCTCTTTCATAGACTGACTTCATTTGTGCTCGAATTGATAAACCCTTGCTCCAAAAAGCCAAAGGCCTTCCCTCCTGCATCAACACTGCCCCCAAACCTTTACTAGAAGCATCTGTTTCAATCACGAAAGTCTTAGAGAAATCAGGGACTGCTAAGAGGGGTAAGTTTATCATAGCAGTTTTCAACCCCTGGAAAGTTATGAATGCCTCCTCTTCCCATACAAAATTATCCTTTTTCAACAAGTCAGTCAAGGGCTTGGCTATCTTACCATACCCTTGTACAAATTTTCTATAGTACCCTGTGAGACCTAAGAACCCCCTTAGACCCTTCAAGTCCTTAGGAATTGGCCAAGTCTTCATAGTAGCAACCTTGGCTTGATCTGCTGCCACTCCTGACCCAGATATGATATGCCCTAGATATTCCAAACTAGGCCTAGCAAAGCAACACTTCTTTTTATTAATTTTCAAGGAATTTGAGCTCAATACCCCCAACACTTGCCTCAAATGTTCCTGATGGGCAGCTTCCCCCTTGCTATATAGATCAAGATATCATCGAAAAATACCAAAGCAAATTGTCTTAGGAAGGGCCTTAAGACCTCATTCATCAAAGCCTGAAATGTAGAGGGGGCATTTGTTAATCCAAAGGGCATCACAACAAATTCATAATGCCCCTCATGGGTCCTAAAGGCAGTTTTCTCAATATCATTCCCCTTCATCCTAATCTGGTGATATCCTCACTTTAAGTCTAGTTTGGTAAATACATTAGCCCCTCCAATCTCATCTAGCAGTTTTTCTATTATAGGGATGGGAAATTTGTTAGGAATGGTGATTCTGTTCAAGGCCCTGTAGTCCACACAAAACCTCCAACCTCCATCCTTCTTCTTGACCAATATAATTGGACTAGAATAGGGACTAATACTATGCCTTATTACTCCTGATTCCAACATCTCTCCTACTAACCTCTCTATTTCTGTTTTATGATAATGAGGGTATTTATAGGGCCTCAAGTTTGGAATTGTAGCCTCTTCTATCAAATGTATTGCATGATCACACCTCCTACTAGGGGGTAGCTCCTTAGGATCCACAAACAACTCTTCAAACTCTGCCAGTAAGTTGAGAATAGGCCCTAAAGAAGTGGGGGGTATTTCTTCACTTTGAACAGATTCACATTGTATTAACAAACCTTCTCCCTCTTCCTTCAGAATTTGCATCAGTGCTCCAAATGGAAGCTCTGTTCGAGCCAAAGCTGGATTCCCAGAGATTTTGATCCATTCATTCCCCCTCTTCATAGTGAGCTCTAACCTTCCAAAATCAGCTTTGACTTCCCCTAACTGAGCCAACCAATCCAATCCTAACACCATGTCCACCCCCTTGAGATTAAAGAGATAGAAATCTTGTACCTCATTAAGTTGTTGTTGTTGTTGGAACTTCAAATGCTCACACTTCCCCTTACATCTCACCCTATGTCCATTACCTACCTCCCCCCAATAAGCAGGGGTATCCACTACCTTTAATTGCAACTTCTTCACCATTTCTGCAACAATAAAATTGTGAGAAGCTCCACAATCTATTAAGATGATCATTGACCTTTCATCCACCCATCCTTCTACCTTCCAAGATCTAGTAGTTGTAAAACCTGTCATGGAAAACAATGATAAATGCAGAGATTTAAAAGTCTGCAACTGCTCCTCCCCTTCTTCATTGCCCTCCCCCTCCTCATCTACTTTTACTAATATTATTCGAAGTTGCTTATTTCTACATTTGTGTTCCCTATTGTAGGGTTCATCACAACGAAAGCACAACCCCTTTTCCCTTTTCTCCCTTATTTCTACATTAGTCAAGTGCTTGAATTCTCCTGACTTGTTCTTCACACTCTCCTCAAAATGACTTGGTCTAAGACTCCTCATCGAATTGCTACCAGCAGAAT
>NC_032021.1:9943295-9958011 GCF_001865875.1 Lupinus angustifolius
TCTTAGCTAATGACTTCAATTTGTAGGGTTGAAGCTTCAAAAACACCCATTCTCCTACCTCAAATTCTACCTTCCTTCTATGCTTATTAGCTTGAGCCCTCATTATGTCTTGAGCCTTCAACAAATTCTGTTGTAACTCTTGCAACACCACATCTCTATCTTGAAGTAATTGATTAAATGCCTCTACCTTAGAAGTGAAGGTACATCCTTTAATCAAGATAGGAGGATCTCTCCCATATAGAGCCTTAAATGGAGTCATGTCAATTGACCCATTATAGGTAGTATTAAACCAAAACTCTGCCCAAGGAAGCCATTCTACCCACTGCTTGGGTTTAGGTCCTGCAAAACACCTTAGATAGGTTTCTAAGCTTCTATTCACCACCTCAGTTTGCCCATCAGTTTGCCCATCAGTTTGAGGGTGGTAGGCAGTGCTATACTTCAATTTAGTTCCTGCTAATTTGAACAATTCTTGCCAGAATTGACTGAGGAAGATTTGGTCTCTGTCAGAAATGATGGTTGCTAGAAAACCATGTAACCTAACCACCTCCTTTACAAACATAGCTACCACATCTCTAGCATTGAAAGGGTGGCCCAAGGGATGGAAATGAGCATATTTTGTGAGTCTATCTACTACCACAAATATGGTATCCTTCCCCTTAGCTTTAGGTAAGCCAGATATGAAATCCATGGAAATATCTTGCCACACTTGAGTAGGAATTGGCAAAGGTTGCAACAAACCACTAGGGGCCAAGGTGGAGTATTTCTGCCTTTGGCAAACATCACAAGTTTCTACGCAATGCTTCACATGGCTCCTCATACCCTCCCAATATAAGAAACTAGAGACCCTCTTGAATGTTCTAGAGACCCTCTTCGTTCTGTGAGAAATTTGAGGCTTCTCTAATATGTTCTAAGAATAGTGCTTCCACTTCTGGATTACTTGCACAACTGCCATGAGTTCTCTTTCATAGACTGACTTCATTTGTGCTCGAATTGATAAACCCTTGCTCCAAAAAGCCAAAGGCCTTCCCTCCTGCATCAACACTGCCCCCAAACCTTTACTAGAAGCATCTGTTTCAATCACGAAAGTCTTAGAGAAATCAGGGACTGCTAAGAGGGGTAAGTTTATCATAGCAGTTTTCAACCCCTGGAAAGTTATGAATGCCTCCTCTTCCCATACAAAATTATCCTTTTTCAACAAGTCAGTCAAGGGCTTGGCTATCTTACCATACCCTTGTACAAATTTTCTATAGTACCCTGTGAGACCTAAGAACCCCCTTAGACCCTTCAAGTCCTTAGGAATTGGCCAAGTCTTCATAGTAGCAACCTTGGCTTGATCTGCTGCCACTCCTGACCCAGATATGATATGCCCTAGATATTCCAAACTAGGCCTAGAAAAGCAACACTTCTTTTTATTAATTTTCAAGGAATTTGAGCTCAATACCCCCAACACTTGCCTCAAATGTTCCTGATGGGCAGCTTCCCCCTTGCTATATAGATCAAGATATCATCGAAAAATACCAAAGCAAATTGTCTTAGGAAGGGCCTTAAGACCTCATTCATCAAAGCCTGAAATGTAGAGGGGGCATTTGTTAAGCCAAAAGGCATCACAACAAATTCATAATGCCCTTCATGGGTCCTAAAAGCAGTTGCCATTCCCCTTCATCCTAATCTGGTGATATCCTGACTTTAGGTCTAGTTTGGTAAATACATCAGCCCCTCCAATCTCATCTAGCAGTTATTCTATTATAGGGATGGGAAATTTGTTAGGAATGGTAATTCTGTTCAAGGCCCTGTAGTCCACACAAAACCTCCAACCTCCATCCTTCTTCTTGACCAATATAATTGGACTAGAATATGGACTAATACTATGTCTTATTACCCCTGATTCCAACATCTCTCCTACTAACCTCTCTATTTCTGTTTTCTGATAATGAGGGTATTTATAGGGCCTCAAGTTTGGAATTGTAGCCCCTTCTATCAAATGTATTGCATGATCACACCTCCTACTAGGGGGTAGCTCCTTAGGATCCACAAACAACTCTTCAAACTCTGCCAGTAAGTTGAGAATAGGCCCTAAAGGAGTGGGGGGTATTTCTTCACTTTGAACAGATTCACATTGTATTAACAAACCTTCTCCCTCTTCTTTCAGAATTTGCATCAGTGCTCCAAATGAAGCTCTGTTCGAGCCAAAGCTGGATTCCCAGAGATTTTGATCCATTCATTCCCCCTCTTCATAGTGAGCTCTAACCTTCCAAAATCAGCTTTGACTTCCCCTAACTGAGCCAACCAATCCAATCCTAACACCATGTCCACCCCCTTGAGATTAAAGAGATAGAAATCTTGTACCTCATTAAGTTGTTGTAGTTGGAACTTCAAATGCTCACACTTCCCCTTACATCTCACCCTATGTCCATTACCTACCTCCCCCCAATAAGCAGGGGTATCCACTACCTTTAATTGCAACTTCTTCACCATTTCTGCAGCAATAAAATTATGAGAAGCTCCACAATATATTAAGATGATCACTAACCTTTCATCCACCCATCCTTCCACCTTCCAAGATCTAGTAGTTGTAAAACATGTCATGGAACACAATGATAAATGCAGAGATTTAAAAGTCTGCAACTGCTCATCCCCTTCTTCATTGCCCTCCTCCTCCTCATCTGCTTCTACTAATATCATTCGAAGTTGCTTATTTATACATTTGTGTTCCCTATTGTAGGGTTCATCACAACGAAACAACCCCTTTTCCCCTTTCTCCCTTATTTCTGCATTAGTCAAGTGCTTGAATTCTCCTGACTTGTTCTTCACACTCTCCTCAAAATGACTTGGTCCAAGACTCCTCATCGAATTGCTACCAGTAGAATTTTCCCACCTCCTATCTGTATTGGGCCTGGACTCCACAGTAATAGTCTATGTATAAGAGTTGCTTCTAGACCCTCCAGATCCACTTGGAATGTAAGCAGGATGAATTTTTTTCGTGATCAACATATTCTTCTGCTCAATTAATAAGACCTTTTGTATCATGTCTGATAAAGATTGCAACTCATATAGCTTCACTTCTACTTGTAATTCTTCCTTCAAGCCATTCAAGAAAATGCCCCTAATACACTCCTGGTCTATGGACCTCAAAGCTCCTACATATTTTTCAAAATCTTCTACGTACTCCTCGACAGTTCCTGTCTGTTTAAGAGCCAATAACTGCTCAAAAGGGTTCTGAACCATGGAAGGTTGGAACCTACGCACCACTGCTATCTTGAATCCATCCCAAGTAGGGCTTGGATTACACTTCTCCCACCAATGGAACTAGCTCAAAGCCTTACCTTCCAACGCCATGACTGTAGCTTACATCTTCTCTTCCTCCGTTACTTCCTTAAGAACGAAATAACGTTCTAAGCGATGTGTCCATCCAAACGCATCTTCTCCGGCGAAAATTGGAATTTCCAATCTACGCCACTTTTCTCTGCGCAATGTTTCTTCACTTCGTTCTCCCCAACTTCCTCTTCCTTCTTGCGATGAGCTATGACGATTACGATTGTGACCTAATTGCGACATTAGCTTTGCGATTTGTTCTCCATGCTTTCTGGCTAATGCTTTCGCATACTCCAAACATGTTCTCATCTCTTCTCGTTCCTGTTCCCAGTCTTTGTTACTTCTTGCCATACTTCTTGTTTTCATACGCAGCATAGAGGATACGTGGTTTTCAGGCACCAGAATTGGTGCTCTGATACCAGTGTTAAACTGGCACAGATTAAGAAGAATAAAAGGATAGGAATTCAAAGAATACCTCGAGGATCAGGAAACCCTAGATCCCTGTTTTATTGAATATCATAGAAATTATTACAATGGAGAAGAAGATAGATTCTAGGAGAAGTTACAATGGCTGATTTCCCAGAAATTAGTTACCCAACCAACACTTTCCCAAAAAGTATTTTTAATCACTTCCTAGTTTTCTATTTATAGATTTCTTAACTAACTTCTTTTAGGAAGTTAGTTATTTTCGGTTATGCCTTGCTGGCACCTCACGTACACCTTAGTGATTGGAGGTTTCTTCCTCATCTTAATTCTATCACTCTGCCTCTCCGTGGCTGTTCCATGATCGTTTGACATGGATTATAATTCTAATCTGATGTAGAGTGTTAGACTGTTTGGCCTGTGTTGTTTAGTTGGTTATTACTAGTCTCAGAATCTGTGGTAGTAAGAAACTTGAGTTATCATGCCTACACCCATTGCTAAGTTCACAGAATTGTAGTTGGGATTTGCTAAGTTCACATATTTTTATCCCTCAAACTATTTTCATGTCCTACACCCACTGCTTCTGGCAGTACTGATTTTATTACAGTTACCAAGTTTTGTAATTTGCCATTATCACTAATTGTATTTGCCACATCATCATCAGTCTTCAAATGCTACCTACCATTATTATCACATTCACAATTCAAAATTAGTTGAACTAAATTGGTTGAAAAAGTTAATCCTTTCTGTCCACAAATTGAAGCTTAATATAGAATGTAAGGTTGGATGTTGATTTCTAGTACGAGGAGTCAAAGAGTTGCAAGCACCTTATATTCTCTTTGGGGTGATGCGTCTTAAATCTTCATGCTTTTTCAGTCATTTGAGGTATGGGTTTTGCAAATTGTGATCTTTTAAGTAATTGAGAGATATGGGTTTTGCAGTTTCCAACTACCTTCTGGGTGGAGATATTCAGGCTAGGGAGTTTGTTGCTACTAATGAGGTCAAAGAAAATGGTGTAGTTGACAATTATGGATTTTCAGAGAATAAATGCATCAAGTCCCTGATCCTGAGCATGTTAGGGAGGGCAATGTTGCCACAGAGTCAAATGGTTCACTTCAATCTACAGGGAATCCAGTACAAGACCATGTACCTGCTTCTTCTGAAGAACCTTCTGGAGAGCCCCAAAAGCACACTTATGCCTCCATTGTATATGCTAAGTAACTATTCTATTCATTTCCAGATAATGTATACTTTTGGGATTCAGCTATATAATTTTGGCACTGACAATGTCACGGACTATTGTTGCAAGTTGCGGGTTGCTAAAGGACAATCCACAGCTTCTCAGCCTCCTCAAAAGAATGTGTCCTCTTCGGAGTGGGATAGTGCTCCACAGACTAGTAGTCAGCCAGCAACTGTGTCTGCAAATGCATTTGAAAGGTCTGAAAGTGATGCAGTGGATGAATTTTCTGCAACGGAATATGAAGGTTACTATTCGTACTTTCTACTTGTTGAGAATTGATTTCAATCACTTCCTCTAGTTATTATTTATTTACTTTGTGGTGTTATCCACATTGTCATGAGCAAGGTCAGACTTCTATAAATTAATTATCCACATTTTCATGTTTATGCAGTTTTTATCATTCTTTCGTTTGTCTCTAACACTGGTTTTGATTTTCCTGGGAATGCTTTCAGATGAAATCAAATCCATTTACGTTAGAAACTTGTCACCTATTGTGTCTCCTTCTGCGATTGAAGAGGAATTCCAGAATTTTGGTAGAGTCAGGCCTGATGGTGTTGTCATAAGAAGTCAGAAGGTTTGTCTTTGCATCTTTTATTAACTATTTAATATTCGTCCACTTATGTCTCATTATGTAGCTAAACTTTTAAATTATGTCCAGGATGTTGGTATTTGTTACGCATTTGTTGAATTTGAAGATATGACTGGAGTCCAAAATGCAGTCAAGGTCTGGATTTGGCTGTCATCCTCTTGAGTTTTCAATATGCATTATTGATCTAATAATTTCGAGTTGCTTTTGATCTACTGCACAAACGTTTTTTCTTTTATTTGTGTTACAACTTACAATATATTTTTTCCTGGGTCTAATTTCTGGCTACATCATGAGCACTAGAGTGATGCATGTTTTGTATGTTCGTAGGCAGGATCTGTTCAGATAGCAGGGAGACAAGCATATATTGAAGAGAGAAGACCAAACAGTAACATCCCTTCACGAGGGGGAAGTATGCCTTCTTCAACTACTATTTCTTTATAGTTTTGTTTCGGCATTTCTTTTTTCTAGGTTTCTTTGGCATCAATAGAGATTAATCAAATTCCTAGATAAAGAGTGAGACCAAGAAAAACTGTAGACAAAACAATTAGGAAAGATATAGAGATCAGTGTTTTGTCAAAGAAGATAATTTCTAATGGCGTCATTCGATCCATGTAGCCGACCTTACCTAATGGGATTTAAGGGTTGGTTGTTGTTCTTTGGCATCAATCAATGTGATATGCATCATTCTTTCAGGGCACTTATAGTTAGTTACACAAATTCCATTTTACTTGTAATTTTCCTTTTTTAGAAACTATGACAGTTGACAATTAGTTGTTAGCTATAAATAACAAGTGTAACCGATTTTGTTAGTTAGTCAATTTTTTAGAAAAAACAAATTCTTTGTTCTTGTAATCTTCCTCTATCAATCAATATACACACTTCGGAAGCCTCCTTTTCAAAGGAATTCCTTGTTTCTTATCCAATCTACTTCGAATTCAGTTGTAACTCCTAGAATATCATCTTCATCCTTATCAATTGGTATCAGATTTGGTCTTTCTTTGGATACGCTCGTTGCAATGGCTGAATCCACCAGAAGTCAAGCTTCATTGCAGGAAGTGGAAGAATGGTTGGAAAGTAGAATGTCTGAAAAAATTGAGTCCAAGATGATGGAGCTGGCGGGTTCTATTCAAAAATCTCTAAGTGATTCACTCAAATTGACAATGGAAGAATTGTTGAAGAATAACTCTGATGGCATGGAAGATTTTGGAAGATCTAGAACTGCCCCTGTAGGTGAGAAACGTAATCATACAAATTACTCTTGTGGCACTCGTTTGTCTAAAATTGATTTCCCTCGTTTCAATGGCGATAATGTGAAGTAATAAATTTATCAATGTGAAACATACTTTTTGATTGATGGCACACCAGAGGAGGTGAAAGTGAAGCTAGTTGTGGTTCATTTTGAAGGAAGAGCTTTACAATGAAAGTGTGCTTGTCAAGAGGAACATTTTGGAAAGCTCTCTTTATATGTCATGGTTTTGATGAGGACAACCGGTGCTTATAAGAGCTTGAAGATCATCAACAAATCAATGTGCTTAAGTCTTTAATTGGTACTAGGCTTAGACTAGAATCTAGTTTAAGTTGAGTCAAGGCTTAGGGCACCAAATACATGCCTCATATGCATACATCTTTTTAAATCATTTCATCCTTGAGATATGTCATTCATAATATGTTCATGCATTACATAAATACATGTATATGTGCATTCTAGGCATAAACTAAGTGTTAAACATGTATTAACTAAGTGCATAACGTATTTGATGTTTTGTATTTAAAAATACACATTTAAATTGCTGTTAATCGATTAACCAATCCTTTAATCGATTAACCCAACTACTTTGTAAAGTGGTTGCTACTGGAACACGTTTTTAAAATGCTGTTAATCGATTAAGGCATTACGTTAATCGATTAACCTAACTGTTTGTTAAGTTGTTGTAACTGAAAACTTGAAAAACAGAATCAGTTAACATTTTGAATCACGTTAATCGATTAAGATGGCAGTTAATCGATTATCTGGACTTCTGGACTGATTCTTTATAAACTGCGTTTTCAAAATTAATCTCATAAGTTGCATGTTGCATTTATTAGAGAGTTAGAGCATTCTGCGTGTTAATTGTTGCATCTATTTGTTAAATGCATTTGTGAGTTTAGAAATGAGAGATTCTATGCTTTAGGATTGAGTGCATTTCATGTTATAATCTCTCATGTTTTCCCTCACATGTTCATGCATATTTTGATGCTTTTTCATGAAGTTTTATGATTCTGTAACTTCTGTTTTCATAACTAATACTTGTCATTTCACATGAATTTGTATTAGATGTGCATTAGAGTAAAGCCTTCTTGTTATATTTGAGCTTAGAAATAGCTTTATTTTACTCTTGTAATTGTTGTGTAATTGTTGTAAAGGGAATCTCGTGGTGTCTTATCAACGTTAGAGATTGAGTGTTTCTTCATTGCTTAGAGTGTAAGAAAAGGAAAGAACGAGAGATTCTTTGGCTGGGGCTACGCCGAAAGAAACGTTTTCTTTGTCGGTAGGAAGGGAGTCAAACCATTGAATGGTTTCTTTGTTTTCTTGTAATTTGCTAAGTGTTGTAATTGAATAATGTGTATGTAATTACATTGATTCGGTTATAGTGAAGGCTGTTATTCGTTCCATTATCAGTTAATTGTTGTGCAATTAATCGTTTATGTAATAGCTTACTGTTTTCTATTTAATCGATTAAAACTGTTGCGTTAATCGATTATCCTTGTTCTGTTAATCGATTAAGTGTGTTCTGTTAATCGATTATCTTCATCCTATAATCGATTAATTAGGGGTGATTCAGCATTAAGTGTTGAGTTTCGAAAAGCGGCTATTCTAACCGCGACACCTATTCAACCCTCCCCCTTCTAGGTGTATTGTAACCACTGATACCTAACAAGTGGTATCAGAGCTAGTACGAAGTGCTAGCTCAACCGCGTATTCGTGATCCTAAAGGGAAAAGGAATGGGTTCTTCAAATCCATTTGGTGGTGATGGGTCATCCATTAATCGACCACCAATATTCAGTGGTGAAGGGTATGCCTACTGGAAAGTGCGCATGCAAATTTTTATTGAGGCCATAGACTCGGATATTTGGGAATCCGTAGTCAACGGCCCTTACGTTCCACAACATCTTGTGGACGATCAACCTAAAGATAAACCGAAAAGTTTATGGACCGATGATGAGCGCAAAAAGGTCCAGCATAACCTGCGCGCCAAAAACATCATCACATCGGCCCTATCATATGATGAATTCTTTAGGGTCTCGCAGTGCCATAATGCGAAAGAAATGTGGGACACTTTACAAGTGACTCACGAAGGCACTAGCGAAGTCAAGCGCGCAAGACTGAACGCGCTGACCCACGAATATGAGTTGTTTCGCATGTTACCAAGCGAATCAATATGTGATATGCAAAAGCGATTCACTCATATTGTCAACCATTTAGTTGCTCTCGATAAATCATTTGCTAGAGGTGAACTAACTAATAAAGTTTTGCGTTGTCTTGACAGGAGATGGCAACCAAAGGTGACTGCAATTGTTGAGTCTAAAGATTTGGACTCTATGCCTTTAGCTACTTTATTTGGAAAACTTCAAGAGCATGAAATGGAGTTGGGTCGCTTGACCATGAATGAAGAATCAGACCGGAAGAAGAAGAGCATCACATTGAAGGCCACGACCTCCAAAGAAAAAGAAGAGAAAATTGATGATGAATCTGATTCCGATCTAGATGATGAAACTATGGGTCTCCTAGTCCGAAAATTTAGCAAATTCATTAAAAGAAAAGGAGGACTCAAAAAGTTTCAAAAGAAGGAAGCGAAAGAGTCAACCAGTAAAGGCAAGAATAACAAGGATCGCTTCACTTGCCATGAGTGTGGAAAGGTAGGGCACATGAGGTTTCAGTGTCCAACCTACCTAAAGAAGGTTGATTCAGAGAAGAGCACTCCCAGGGACTTCAAATCCAAGAAAGCTTACATCGTTTGGGATGTACCTGAGGAGGAGTCGACATCAAGCACCTCAAGTGAGGAGGAGTCAGCAAAGCTGTGTCTGATGGCCAGATCTGACATCGATACAAATTCAGACTCATGCAAGGATAATAATGAGGTATATTCTGACACCTCATCCACTTCGAATGATTCACCTCCTTATGATGTATTGTATGATGCTTATGTCGAGTTGCATGACGAATTAAAGAAATTGGCTAGAATTAACATTGATAGGAAAAGGATAATCCTGATAAACGAACAAAAAATAAGCCAATTACAAAAAGAATTAGATGAATTAAAACTGGAAAATGAAACTTTAGATCTCATCTATTCTTGTAGCTCATGTAACTGCTCTGCTAATAACTTATGTCAAAAACCTGTCTGTGAGACTTGCGAGACTTTGCAAGAGGACAATTTTAAACTAAATGAAAAACTCACACGTCTCACAAACAGTAAACAACAATTAGATAACTTGCTTAATCAAACTAGAAATGTTGGTGATCGAACTGGTCTAGGTTATACTCGCACTGCTAAAAATAAGCGACCATATAGAAAACCGGTAGCTCAAGCTAAAAATAAATATCATAAGCATTCTCCTACTTGTTTTTATTGTAACACATATGGTCATACTTCTCATTCATGCTATATTAAAAAGTATGGTATACCTAGCGGAGTTTATGTATGGAAAAAGAAGGGAGATGATTCCCTAATCACTAACAGAAAAGGACCCAACATAAATTGGGTACCTGAGAAAAGTAAGTAATCTATTTTGCAGGTATGTCTCCGAACACATGGACAAAAATGGTACTTAGATAGTGGGTGTTCGAGGCATATGACAGGTGATAGATCAAATTTCCTGGATCTCTCACTTAAAGGAAAAGGATACGTCACTTATGGAGACAACAACAAGGGAAAGATACTCGGCACAGGAACAGTTGGTAACTCATCCCAAACTCTGATTGATAATGTCCTTTATGTTGAAGGACTAGAACATAACTTGTTGAGTATAAGCCAACTCTGCGATAAAGGTAATCGTGTATCCTTCGATTCTGATTGTTGTGTCATTCGTGATATTTTATCTAATAACGTTAAATTTGTTGGTCACCGTATAAATAATATTTACATGGTTAATTTGGACGATGTCACTACATTATTTTCAAAATGCTTTATTTCTAAAGAAGATGACATCTGGCTATGGCATGGACGTGTTGCACATATCCATAGAAAACATCTAGATAAATTATCATCAAACGAACTAGTTGAAGGGCTACCAAAGCTGAATTTTAAAACTAAAGAAATTTGTGACACTTGTGAAAAGTGTAAACAAACCAAAAACTCTTTTAAAAAGAAAAATGTGATATCCACCTCAAGACCTTTGGAGTTACTCCATATGGACTTGTTTGGACCATCACAAATCATGAGTTTTGGTGGTAGTTACTACGCTCTAGTTATTGTTGATGATTTCTCTAGATTTACATGGACATTGTTTTTATCATCAAAAAGCGACGCGTTCAAAAATTTTAAAAATCTTGCCAAGCAAATCCAAAACCAACTTAACCTAAAAATAATATATATACGAAGTGATCACGGGGGAGAATTTGAGAACTTTCAGTTCGACAAATTCTGTGATAAGCATGGCATTTTGCATCAGTTCTCTGCTCCTCGCACTCCACAACAAAATGGAGTTGTAGAGAGGAAAAATCGTGTTTTAGAAGAATTAGCGAGAACCATGCTTAACGAAAGTAATACCCTCAAGTACTTATGGGCTGATGCAGTTCATACTACATGTTATGTTATAAATCGAGTATTCTTAAGGCCTAATTTGAATAAAACTCCTTATGAACTTTTAAAAGGCCATAAACCAAATATATCCCATCTTCACGCTTTCGGTTGCAAATGTTTTATATTAAATAATGGAAAGCGGGCATTAGGAAAGTTCGATTCTAAAGCCGATGAGGGAATATTTTTGGGATACTCGATTCATAGCAAAGCTTTCAGAGTCTTTAACAAATATTTAATGCAAGTTGAAGAGTCTATCCATGTACAGTTTGACGAATCTTCTCCAAAAGAGAAGAGAAAGGTCGTTTCTGATGATGTTGCAGGTGCTTTGGAAGAAGCATACTCCAAGGACATGGATAATGAAAAAGGAGCCAATGATGAAGGTCAAATCGAACCTCAAGAGCACTCAGACATGCCTACCGTGTGGAAAACAAAGAAAGCTCACCCAATTGATAAAGTTATAGGTGACATATCTACGGGAGTGGTAACCCGTAGTTCCTTACGAAATTTCTGTAATTTTGTAGCTTTTGTATCGCAAATTGAGCCTAAGACCGTTGATGAGGCCATTGAGGATGTACACTGGGGTATAGCTATGCAAGAAGAGCTAAACCAGTTTGAGCGCAATCATGTGTGGGACTTGGTCCCCAAACCTAATGATCATCGCTGGGGGTATAGTTATGCAAGAATAGCTAAACCAGTTCGAGCGTAACGGTGTTTGGGACTTGGTCCCTAAACCGAAAGATCATCCCGTGATTGGTACTCGATGGGTCTTCAGAAATAAACTTGATGAATCTGGCTTAATAATTCGAAATAAAGCACGTTTGGTGGCCAAAGGCTACAACCAGGAGGAGGGTATCGATTATGACGAAACCTACGCTCCTGTAGCCAGACTAGAGGCCATCAGAATGCTTCTTTCCTTTGCATCTTTAATGAATTTCAAACTTTTTCAAATGGATGTAAAAAGCGCCTTCCTGAATGGATACATTCAAGAAGAAGTTTATGTTGACCAACCGCCTGGTTTTGAAAATTTTAAATATCCGAACCATGTTTACAAACTTAAAAAGGCACTATATGGTCTCAAACAAGCTCCTAGAGCTTGGTATGACAGACTTAGTACCTTTCTTTTAGAAAAAGGGTTCGAGAGAGGCTTGGTTGACACAACGCTTTTTATTAGAAAATCAGAAAATCATGTTCTGCTTGTACAAATCTATGTAGATGACATAATATTTGGATCTACTAATGATATCTTGTGTAGAGAATTTTCTGAGATGATGCAGGGGGAGTTCGAAATGTCTATGATGGGAGAACTCACATTCTTTCTAGGATTGCAGATAAAGCAGCTAGAATGTGGGATATTCATCCATCAGGCAAAATACTGCAAAGAGCTACTCAAGAAATTTGAAATGGACAGATGTAAGGAAGCTTCCACACCTATGGCATCTGCTTGCTACTTAGACAAAGATGAAAAAGGAAAAGCTATCGAGGTAACGAAGTATCGTGGTATAATTGGGTCATTACTTTACTTAACTGCAAGTCGACCTGATATCATGTTTAGTGTATGCATGTGTGCGAGATTTCAATCATCACCTAGAGAATCACATTATATAACTGTTAAAAGAATCATGAGATATTTAAAAGGAACAACTAACATGGGATTATGGTATCCTCGGGATGCCTCACTATCCTTGGTGGGTTATTTAGATTCCGATTTCGCCAGATGTAAATTGGATCGGAAAAGCACTAGTGGTACTTGCCACTTGTTGGGCAGTTCATTAGTAGCATGGCACAGCAAAAAGCAAGACTGTGTTGCTTCGTCCACCGTCGAAGCGGAATACATTGTCGCTGGTGTGTGTTGCGCTCAAATCCTTTGGATGAAGCAGCAACTTAAGGACTTTGGTCTTAAACTCGAAAAGATCCCAATAAAATGCGATAATACAAGTGCCATTAACCTATCCAAGAATCCCGTTTTGCATTCTAGAACAAAGCATATAGAAATTAGACATCATTTTTTGCGTGATCATGTACAAAAAGGTGACTGCGTTCTTGAATTTGTGGAAACATCTAAACAGTTAGCAGATATTTTCACCAAGCCCCTTCCCAGGGATACCTTCTATGTTCTAAGGAGAGAACTAGGAATTCTTGATGAACAATATCTTGTTTAAAATTGTTTAGTTGTTTGCATTAATTGTCTTGCCTCTATATGCCTATGTGTTTCATGTTTGAATGATATATGTTAAAAATGCAAAATTATATCTCTTGATTAACCTCTTTCTGTGATTATAAATGTCTCGAAAAATCTGTTGCAATGCATGCATGTGTCCTAAAAAGTCGAAACCGTTCTGCTGCCTAAAAACCAATTTTTTACTGTGCTTAATCGATTAAACATTGAGGTTAATCGATTACCTGGCCATTAGTTTTTGAAAATTAAAATTTTTTCGGATTTAATCAATTAAACCGCCCGTTAATCTTGAAAATTCAAAATTTTGCACTATTTTAATTGATTAAAACAGCCCGATAATCGATTAAAACCAGTATGTTAAAGGCAGACAGTGTCTCGGTTCTATACTTTTTTCGACATTTTATCAATCTCTTTTCTGCTTTAAGTCTCTGAATCAGTAACCCAACCAATCCAAGTGCAATAAAGTAGAAAAACCTCATCCTAACCCTCTCAAACCATCCGAAATCGCACCTTATCATCCTTAATCCATCCAATTCCGAATCATCCAATCCAAAACCTAGGTTAAGTTTTGCCTCCTCTGCTCGTCCATCTCAATTTCGGGTTCAACACATATAATGGAGCACAGTCGTCCAAAACGGGTCAAGACTACAGCTACTCGTATACGTCGTTCAAAAAGGGTCAAGACTACAGCTAACCGTGTACGAAGAAGGGAAGCTGGTTCACCTTCCACTCGGGACCGCGGTGACCCTTATGTACTTGGGTTTGCAACCTTGGAATTTTGCCAAACGAGTTTCTTGCAAGATGAGTGAGTAACCTGGTTGGCAGAACAGAATTTTAGTTTCCTGCATGATATGGAGGCTCAGGGAGCCGTTCAGTTTTTGGAATTAAAGGGACAAGTCTACCCTGCTCTAGTTAGGGAGTTTTATGATAATTTTACATATAAGGATGGAAAGTATTGGTCAATGATTTCTGGTAATCTGCTTGAGCTGAATGATGATCTGTTTATGACTGTTGGCGGGTTATCATCGTCTGGTTATGGTATAGGGGATTGTTCTTAGGTCAAGGACAATTTTGATCTTGTTGAGGTCTACAAGTCTTTTCTTCGAGGCCCTCATTTGTACATTCAGGGTCAACTGACCAAGGCTGGGTCGCTATCTGTTGAGAACAGGATGTTGCATTACGTTATTGCTTA
>NC_032021.1:9958111-9958371 GCF_001865875.1 Lupinus angustifolius
CCGAAAGAAACGTTTTCTTTGTCGGTAGGAAGGGAGTCAAACCATAGAATACGTTTCTTTACTTTCTTGTAATTTTCTAAGTGTTGTAATTGGTTGATGTGTTTGTAAATACATTAAATCAATTATAGTGAAGGAAATCTCCCAAGTCAGACAGGAGGCCTGGATGTAGTTTGCAGTGGACAGCAAACGAACGAGGATAAAAATTCGCGTTGCAGGATTTGTTTTTTTTCTCTCTCTCTCTCTTTACTGTTTTTAATCGA
>NC_032021.1:9958471-9987113 GCF_001865875.1 Lupinus angustifolius
TAATCGTTTATGTATTAGCTTACTGTTTTCTGTTTAATCGATTAAAACTGTTGCGTTAATCGATTATCCTTGTTCTGTTAATCGATTAAGTTTGTTCTGTTAATCGATTATCTTCATCCTGTAATCGATTAATTAGGGGTGATTCAGCATTAAGTGTTGAGTTTCGAAAAGCGGCTATTCTAACCGCTACACCTATTCAACCCCCCCCCTTCTAGGTGTATTGTAACCAATGATACCTAACATACAATGGCATCATGCTTTTGTTAAGTCGTTGTGGTATAGTTCTTGGCCAAGTTGGGGAGAGTATGTGACAATTTTGATAGAATGGTTTGGAGATGTATGTGATGATCCTATTGTAGAGCTGATGAATCTGAGACAAAAAGGCTCTATGGCTGATTATCATGAGGAATTTGATGCTATAATCACACGATTGGAGTTGTCTGAGGAGTATAATTGAGTTGTTTTTTAGGAGGATTGAAACAAGATGTTCAAATGATGGTGCGCATGTTCCAACCACACTCTGTCAGGAAAGCATTTGCTTTAGCCAAGCTATATGAATCGGCTCACGATCAACCTTTATTCCTTACTGCTCCATCTAAAGTGATTAAACATGTGCCCAATTTAAAACCATTCTTTGCTGCTAAGCCTGCGATGACAGATGAAAAAAACAACTGGATCTAGTTAGGCCAAAGCCTAAATCTACAAGAAACTTGACTCTAGCATATATGAATGAAAGAAGGGCAAAAGACTTATGCTATTTCTGTGACTCACCATATACTCCAGAGCATAGTTTGACACATAAAAAACTTCAAATCCATGTAATGGAGATTGAAGATAATCGTGAAGAGGAGGATAGGGGATGGGAAAGGGCAACATAAATCAAAGAGTATGGAGAACCACACATTTCTATTAATGCACTTACAGGGACGCCTAGCTTTAGAACTATAAGGATTATAGGTCATTACAATAAAAAGCCATTACATATTTTAATTGATAGTGGTAGTACCCATAATTTTTTGGATATACAGAAGGCCAAGACAATTGGATGCCAGATTGAACAGTTAGAACCTTTAATGGTTACTGTAGCTGATGAAAATAAGTTTCAAATTGCAGCAGTGGTAAGAAACTTTGCTTGGACTATTCAACACACCACTTTTACTACTAAAATGATGCTCATAGCTTGGGATGTTGTGATGTGGTGTTGGGAATTAAGTGGTTGGTTACTTTAGGAGATATTACTTGGAACTTTGACAAGTTAACTATGGAATTTAAAACACAAGGTAGGAGGCATGTACTTAGGGGAGCTTCCACTAATAGTGTTAAAACCACGAAGAAGCAGCAGCTGAAGAAGGTCTTGACAGAAGGGATGCAGTTGTCTATGCTGCAACTATGTAATCATGAAGGAGGATTGTTGCAATCCCTTACTACTCATGCAGGACAACCCCCAATTCCAGCCCAAATTGTTCAGTTACTTGAAGAGTTTAATGAGATCTTTGAAGAACCTTCTAAATTACCCCCTATGAGGGAGGGCCATAACCATCAAATTCCTCTACTGCAAGGTAGTAATCCTATGAATAAAAGGCCCTACAGGTATGCCAAACACCATAAAGATATCATTGACAGATTGGTACAAGAGATGTTGGCTTCAGGCATCATTCAAAATAGTAATAGCCCCTATGCTAGTCCTGTGGTATTGGTAGGAAAAAATATGGCTCATGGAGATTATGTGTTGATTACAGAGAGTTGAATAAGGGAATTGTTAAGGATAGGTTTCCTATTCCCTTGGTGGAAGATCTTATGGATGAGTTACATGGTTCCACCATCTTCTCTAAGCTAGACCTAAGATCAGGATATCATCAAGTCAGAATGAATCCACATGAAATTCACAAGACAACATTCAGAACTCATGGAGGGCATTATGAGTACTTGGTCATGCCATTTGGGTTGACAAATGCACCAACAACTTTCCAAGGACTTATGAATGATATTTTCAGTAAGTTTCTGAGGAAGTTCTTGCTAGTTTTTTTTAGGATATACTCATCTATAGTAGTTCATTATCTGAGCACTTAGATCATCTTGCAAGAGTCTTACAGCTTATGAAAGAAAATACATTGTTTGCTAATAAATCGAAGTGTTACTTTGGAGTGAAAAGGGTTGAGTATTTAGGACACTTTATTTCTGACCAATGTGTATCTACTGATCCTTCAAAGATTGTTGTTGTGACAGATTGGCCATTACCTCAAACAATGAAATAGTTGAGGGGTTTTCTGGGATTGGCAGGCTATTACAGAAGATTTATTAAAAGGTATGAAGGTGTGGCTAAACCTTTAACTGAGTTGCTTAAGAAGGACAATTCATGCTGGTCATTTGAGGCTAAGAGTTCCTTCCTACAATTGAAGGAATTACTAATAACAACACCTATTTTGGCACTGCCAAATTTTTCCAAAACATTTGTGGTAGAAGCAGATGCTTGAGGGTTTGGGTTGGGAGCTGTTCTCCTGCAAGACCATCACCCTATTGCATATGTTAGCAGGGCCCTAAATCAACAACAACAGTCAGCTTCTACTTATGAAAAAGAACTTATGGCAGTAGTATTTGCTGTGCAGAAATGGAGACACTATTTGTTGAATAGACATTGTGTAATCAAAACTGACCATAGAAGTTTAAAGTACATGCCTGATCAGAGATTATCTACAACATTCCAATAGAAATGGTTAGTTAAATTGATGGAGTTTGATTTTGCAATTGAATACAAACTGGTAAAGGAAAATATTGCAGCTGATGCTTTATCAAGAGTAGAAAGTTTTCATGTACTCCTAGTTCATACAATTGACTCTGCTTTAGTGGATAGAAAAAATGAGTCCTAGAATTCTGATGAAGGACTCAGAAGGTTAATAGAGCAGGTTTAGCGAGATTCTTCTTCTCACAAACATTATAGTTGGGTACATGGTGAGCTTAAAAGAAATGGAAAGTTAGTGATTGGCAAAGATCAACAACTCAGACTTGACATTTTGCAATGGTTGCATACAACCTCAACAGGAGGTCATTCTGGGAGACATGCTACTATACAAAGGGTAAAGTCTATGGTTTTTTTGGAGAAGGCTGAATAAAGATGTGAAAGAATTTATCATGAGATGCCAAACTTGTCAAAGGTGTAAGTATGATACCAGTGCTTCCGCACGTCTATTACAACCATTGCCGATCCCTGAACATGTGCGACAACATGTCACTATGGATTTCATTGAAGGGTTACCCATGGTTTTTGGAAAGCAAGTTATTTTTGTGGTTGTAGATAGGTTGAGTAAAGCTGCACACTTCATGACTTTATCTCATCCTTATACTACTGCTAGTGTGGCCTTAGTGTTTCCTGGACAATGTCTTTAAGTTTCATGGTTATTCAGCCTCAATTACGAGTGATAGGGATCCAATTTTTATCAGCAAATTCTGGCAAGACTTATTTACATTGCAAGGGGTTCAATTCCAGCTTTCTTCTTTTTATCATCATCAAACTGATTGCCAATCTGAGGTGGTGAATAGGTGTTTGGAAACCTATTTGAGATGTATGTGCTCTGATACTTCTCAACAATGGTTCCAATGGTTGCCCTTAGTAGAATGATGGTACAATACAATGTTTCACACTTCTATTCAGGCAACACCTTATGAGATTGTGTATGGACAACCTCCACTTGAGTATTTGCCTTATCTTCCTGGGGATTCCAAAGTAAAATTGGTTGATAGAAGTTTGGTAAAAAGATAGGAGATGCTAAGGGTGCTGAAATTTCACTTAAGAAGGGCTCAAGATAGGATGAAGCAAATTGTAGATAAGCATAAGAGTGATAGGCAATTTATGGTGGATGATTTACTGTATGTCAAGTTGCACTCCTATAGACAGATTTCAGTAGCTAACAGAAGCAATGCTAAATTGGCCCCTAAATACTATGGACCTTATCCAATTGATAGCAGGGTAGGAATGATAGCTTATGCTCTTGACCTTCCTCCAATAGCTAACATTCATCCCGTCTTCCATGTTTCTCAGTTAAAAAAATTTGTGGGCAATGTAGTTACTTTTGTTCAGATTCCATCTTCAGCAGAAGGTATAGTTGCAGACAAAGAACCTGAAGCTATATTGGACAGAACCACAGTGAAGAAGGGTCAAGCCGTTACTAAGGTCTTAGTCAAGTGGAAACACCAATTGGTGGAAGATGCATCTTGGGAGTTCTACTATGATTTGAAGAAGAAGTACCCATTTTTTGATCCTTGAGGTCAAGGCATTTTTTCAAAGGGGTATTGATATGCATCATTCTTTCAGGGCACTTATAGTTAGTTACACAAATTCCATTTTACTTGTAATTTTCCTTTTTTAGAAACTATGACAGTTGGCATATAGTAGTTAGCTATAAATAGCAAGTGTAACTGATTTTGTGAGTTAGTCAATTTTTCAGAAAAAACAAACTCTTTCTTCTTGTAATCTTCTTCTATCAATCAATATACACACTTCGGAAGCCTCCTTTTCAAAGGAATTCCCTGTTTCTTATCCAATCTTCTTCGAATTCAGTTGTTGTAATTCCTAGAATATCATCTTCATCCTTATCACAATGTCTCTGAATTATGTTTCCCATTTGCTAGTGGAGGACACCAGTAGTGGATTCTTTTTTGCACAAGGGTCATGCTAGGTTTGTTGTGGTAGCTTCATATGTGTTGCTCTCACTGTTTGGTGACACTGTCACGTGACATGTAAACTATGTTATAGTTCTGATTTGATACACGTTATGCTTTCATCCTACAATTTATCATAAATTATTCAAATCGATCTTTGTCTAACTCAATTTTGCCAGCTATGTTGTATTAATGATGATGCTGATGGTTTCTTGTTAAAATGTGGTAAGAGCCATGAAAAGAAAGCTTCTTAATGAATCAAGAAGTGTATAAAAGAAAGCTTTAAAGAAGCTTCAAGAAAGAAGAATGAGAAACAAAGATTGATAATATTTTCATTAAATGAATTGAATTAGTTGATAGCAAAATTACATTGAATCCTTTATATAAAGGATAGAAAAACTAATTATCCTAACTAAACTAATTAACCAACTAACCAATGTTCAACTATTTTAACATTCCCCCGCAAGCTGGAATGTATTAAGCATTCCAAGCTTGAAATAATTGTGTTGAACACAATGATATACTCTAATACCTCCTCTTGCTGGTGAGCGAATGTTCGTCTCCCAATCTTGAAATCTGAATGTGAAGCAATCTGACTCTTAACCACCATAGGGCAGAAGCAATTTCATCCAAAGCTTAACCATCTATTTCTATCGAAGCTTAACCAACCAAACCAACCATAATGGATGAAAGAAAGAAAATGGATCTGAATTTCGATCCTAATATACTGCTTCAATGATGTAAAATGCACACCATAGTATTGTGTATTTAATGAGAGAGGTGTAAAGAAAATAGAGTAGCAAAGAAAAAAAAGCATAATTTGGGGTAAATGATAAAGAATATGAAAAGAACGTATATGCACCAAAGCCAAGACTTTTCTGACAAATCAAAACCATTAGTCGGGTCAAAGGACTCAATGAACATCGGGTGCACGAAGCAAATGTCAAGATTTTCACTTTTTAATCAAATATGCATGACCCTGGAATAGATATAGACACTTTGTGTGTAGGACCTAAACATGATTCCAGAGATGAAGACTTTTTTATTAAGCTGCAATGGATGCTATCCGAGATGCTAGAAGTAATAAAATAGTTGCACTTTATTTCTTGATGAAGTTCTTGAATGAGTCTTGATAGTTCTCTTTCTTATTAATTCTTGATGAGATAAACTTGACTGAGCATTCTTCAATATATATGATGAGAATTTAACCTCTAATGGATCAAGGAAGAAGAAAACATAAAGGAAGAAAGAATGAAGGAGTTCTTTGTTTGAGAGTTCTGAATATGATGATGAATTTCCCTTGAACAAACTCCAATTTCTTCTCACTTTGATGATTGATGATTGATGAATGATGATGATTCTATCTTGAATCTTGGAACGATAAAAGCATAAGCGGAAGTGATCAAACAATAATTATTGCTCGGATACCATGTTAAAATGGTAGGAGACATGAAAAAGATTTCTTGATGAATCAAGAAAGATGAAAGAAAAAAGTTTTATTCATTGAATATTGAATAGTTGAATATTGAATTGATTGATAACAAAATTACATTGAATCCTTTATATAAAGGATAGAAAAACTAATTATCCTAACTAAACTAATTAACCAACTAAGCAATGCTCAACTATTTTAACATTTCTAGGTTTTCCAAAAACTCTTAAATGTTTTTTTCTCTATCTCTAATAAAGTTGTTTATAAGCCACCTATTGGACATGCATATTATTTTCGCTGTATTATTATCTTCAGGGCGAGGTAGAGGCAGGGGTGGCTATCAATCAGAGGCACCCAGAGGGCGTTTCATTTCAAGGAGCTATGGCCGGGGAAGTGGCCAAGACGGTCAGGAGTATAACAAACCAAAAGGAAATGGCTTCTACTTGCCCAGTTCCCACCAAGACAGAGGATATTCCGGCCATCAAGCAGCAGGAAATGGGCAGAATCAGTCTGAGTCATGAGTAAACATAAAATTTTAACTATATATAATAAGATTTTGGGTTCAAATTGTCAATTTCAATAGATTAAACCAAATATTGATATTTTGGAAGCCTTCAATTCAGATGTTCAAAGAATATTATGATATATGTTTATGATAAATTTGGTTCTTAGGGCTTCTTGTTTTATTTGTTTCTTCTGGAACTTTTTTAGAAAATGTGTTTAAAAGCAGCTCATATCTAGTTATTTAAATTTCTATGCTTTAGTGGTTTTATATTATTTGCCTTGGCCAAATTGGTACCAATTTCTGGTTTTTTAGTTGCCATCTATTATACTCACAATTTTTTAATTCAATATTTTAATTAGACGAGACAAGAAGATTACTTGTCCCAAGTTGGTGTCTTTAACCCTGTCATGCCCAATAATATGGGGACACATAATATTCTATTTTGCTTTAGTAAGGGGAATGAAAGGACACATAAGAATGAATATCTTTTTAATAGCATATGTGACACTATATTATTGGGCGAAACATAATTGAAAACACCAACTTTGGATATGTAATCTTAATTTGAGACGGTGACCCTCCCCACCATAATAAAATTGCTTGTATCATGTCATAAGTGTAAATTCTAATAAAAAACATTAATACAAGTTGAGATTATATATATTTATCTTCGTCAGTCATATGAGCTCTTGGTTATCAAGAAAATACTATAATACATATTTGAAGGTACATTACAGATCCATAATTGGCAAATTGAAGTGTCAATCGCCCATCTTATAATTATAATTATTATTAACTTGCAGTTTAGTCCATCAGTTTAATTACTGGACGGATTGTTATATCAACCTAGAAACTTGTATTGAGTTAATTTTTCTTGGAGACTAAAATGAGGCACAAGGCATCAATGCTGATACTGATTTTATAGTATTTAATTACTAACATGTATACATAATTTAATTCAAGGGCTAAGTTTAAAAGGAGAATACTCATGGCGGACTTAAATTGATAATTTACCTTAAATTATTTCAAATTTACTATATTACTAGCATACATTCAAGTGAAATTGACTTATGACTAGACGAGTGGTAGAGGTATATGTGGTTCTAGATTGAGATACAATCAAATCAAACTAAATTAATCAGAAACCAATGCAATATGTTTTGATTCACGGTTTTGCAATTTATGAAATCATAAAAATAAAATTGAACCACAAAGTAAATAGTCAAGAAGGAAGGCAATCAAAGTAAAAAAGAGTGGCAATTAGAAGGTGAGAAGATGAAAAGAAGAGTATGAATAATAAAATGGGTGTACGATAGGAAAATACATTTAATGCATTGTTTGTATGGAGTCTTTATAAATAGAGGCTTCATTCTTCATTCATAGCATCCCAAGCCTTTAGTACATCTATCAATATTTAAAGTGCATTCTTAGTGTTTCTCCTATGTCATATATAGAGAGGTTTATTTTCCTATTTTAAGAGAGTGTGATTGCTCTCTCGTGATATTTAAAGAGATGTTGTAACATTTTCCCACTTAGTGAAAACATTCTACTTTTATCGGCGATTGTTTCTTTTATCATCATTTTGAGTGGGTTTTTCAACATTAAATATTTGGTGTCAGATCCTATATTCTCAATTATATTTTAGTTGTGTGATATTTTTCCATAACTCTGTTACCCAACAATGATATCAGAGTCAATGATTGGTAGTTCCTACTCTGCTACGATATTGTTCACGATTACTTTCACATGTGTTGTTGTATACTTTTGTAGTGATTGTTAAAACTTATTAGATTTGTTCTAGCGTACGATATAGCTCACGTATATTATTCAGAGTGAAATTGTGTAAGCCAACATAGTTGGGAAATATTTTTTGTCAAAACTATGACAACAAAATATGAGTTAGAGAAGTTCAATGAGTATTTTTATCCCCATGGAAATTGAAGATAAATGAAACTATGAGGAATGACAATTGTTTAACAACAATTGAAGGCAGGCCTGTTGGAGTAATTGGAGGTGGCAAAATTATCCACAATCTCAAATGAATGGTGAATGATGTAGTGATTATGTATAAATCTCTATATTGACAGTACATAGATATTATACTCTATAAGTATTTGTTAAAAACTTTATACGTAGAATCTTAAATGGCACATGCTAGTAGAATATTGCAAAAAAATTCAAAAAATCACCATCTTTAAAAAAAATCACTTTTCTAAAAAATATTTTTAAAAGTGCATTTTTAAAAGGTAATTTTAAAAAATGTTTATTTGAGATAGTAGTTTTTAAAATTATGATTTTATTCATTAGTGTTTTTAATTCCAATGAAAATCAAATGGTTTGGATATCTATCCATCCAAATCCATGAAAATGGTATCATGGATGGACTGGATGGATTGGAATCCATTCATTAAGTTTGGATATGGATGGATTGAAATCCATCCATTAAGTTTGGATATATATGGATTGATGAATGACTTTCCACCCATCCACTAGCATGCAAATCCAAATTCATCCATTTGCCCCCATTATGAGTATCTGATGACAAATGGAAGGAGATGGACGACAATGATGTTGTCAATTTACACCTAGTAATGACAAATTCAGTGTTGTCGAACATTGCAGAAAAGAAGACTGCAAAGGATATCTGAGATGTACTCCTTAAACTGTACGAGGTCAAATTACTTCTCAACATAATATTCTTAAATAAGAGACTTTATGCTCTTCGGATGAACGAATCCATATCAGTGACGAATGACATCAACAATATGAATACGCTATATGCACAATTTACATTGACATATTTTAAAGTAGCAGAACATTAATGTGGAGAACTTCTACTTTAGACTTTACCAGATTCTTATGATCAACTCGTCATCAACATTACAAACAATAATGTTTTTGACTATCTATCTTTTAATGATGTTGTTGGAGCTATTCTTGAAGAAGAATCCAAGCAAAAGAACAAAGAAGATAAATTGTGAGGTTCAAAGCAAACATAGTCTTTAACGATGGTGAGAGGAAGATCAATGGGAAATGATAGATCAAAATCTTGAAAAATGAAGAATCTCAAATGATAAATTGTGTCATGAGAGGACACTTGAAGAAATATTGTTGGCACAACAAGAAGAGTACTAAGAAGACTCCGAAACAATAACCTCTCGAGGTTGTGTTGCAAGTATTTCAAATGATGAAGAAATCCTATATAGTGAATTAGCAATTAGTTCTAAAGGCGGAAAAAAACTCATTGATATTTGGATAATGGATTCAGGGGCAACATGACACGTGACTCTAAGACGAGGTTGGTTTTGCACATGTGAACCCATCTTAGAGGGATCTGTTTTTGTGGGAAATGATCATGCCTTAGAAGTTGCTGGAGTTTGTACTATCAAGTTTGTATGACAATGTTGTTCACACAATTTAAGGACTACGACATATGAAGGATTTGACGAAGAATCTATTGTCTATCGGGCAGTTAGATGAGCTTAGGTAAAAGACCCATATAGAAGGTGAGATCTTAAAAGTTGTAAGAGGTACAATTATAGTGATGAAGGTAGAGAAGATCTCAACTAATCTATACACGTTTCTAGCAGAAAAAATGCAAGAGGGAAGTGCATCAATTGTAGCAACCGGTCAAGAGGAAACATTGATGATGTGACTTCACAATCTAGGCCATATGTCAAAACAAGTCTTAAAACTCCTTGTAGGACATATTCTCTTACCTTACTATGAGTACTGTGTGATATGCAAGCAACATAGGTTGAAGTTTGATAAATCAACTTCCAAAAGATAACATATTCTGGGCTTGATTAATTTTGGTGTGTGGGAGTCACCAGAAATATCCTTAAGAGGAACAAGATACTTTGTATCATTCATTGATGATTACTCTAGTAGATTATGGGTGTACCTAATAAAGAAGAAGTTAGATGTATTTACAATATTCAAGGAGCTCAAAGCACAAATGAAACTTGAAACTACTAAAAGAATTAATTGCTTGAAGATAGACAATGGAGGAGAATATGTAGATGCAAATTTATATCATTTTTAAGACAACGTGGTATTCAAAGGCAATTCACAGTTGCTCATACACTTCAGAAAAATGATGTAATGGAGCGGATGAATAGAACTCTCATAGAAAGAACAAGAGCTATGTTTAAAATGCCGGATCAACCAAGTCTTTATTGACAAAGCATTCGAAACTTTATGACGTGTGATAAATCGCTTACCATCAACCACAATTGAGTTGAAGTCACTAATAAATATATGGTCTAGCAAACCAACATATTATTCTTCTCATCATGTATTTGGATGTCATGTGTACGTGATGTACAACTCCCACAAAAGAAGCAAACTAGATTCAAAATCTAGGAAATGCATATTCTTGGCTATGTTGACGGTGTCAAGGGGTATCACATATGGGACCTCACTGCCCACAAGGTTGTGATCAGGAGACATGTGATGTTTGCATAAAATGAACTGCAAAATGAGAAGAGAAATGACAACAATGCGAAAGAGACTATTAATTTTCATATAAATGGAAAATATAGTGAAGATGATTCTTATGAAGTTGAACTAGAGCACGAGGTACAATTACCAGATGACGCCAATGATACATAAGCTAGACAGTCATCATGACTTAGAAGACCACCATCATGGCACTCAAAATATGTGATGGTAAGCCATGACACATATGGATGACATCAATGTAGGACGAAATAGAGGCCTTACCAAGAAACAAATATGAAAGCTTGTTACACTTCCAAAAGGTCGGCAAGTTATTGGTAATATGATATATTAATAAATAAGGCATTTATTTCAATGAGATATTCTCTCGGAGGGTTAGCGTTACCACTACTAGAGTAGTTTTAGCTATGTGTGCTGCACTTGATTTACATCTTGAACAACTAGATGCAAAGACTACTTTTCTTCATGGAGAAATTGAGGAAATGATATATATGCTCCAAGAAGAAGGATTTGAAGAAGAAGGATTTGAAGAATAAGAAAACTTGGTTTGAGGTTGACCAAATCACTATACGGTATAAAACATGCGCCTAGATGTTGGTATAAGAGATTTGATTCCTTCATTATTAGCCTTGAATATAACAGACTAGGTTTAGACCAATGTATGTAATACAAAAGGTTTGGCGGTGATTATTTCATTATTTTTGTTGTTGTATGTGGATGACATGTTGGTGGTAGGCCCCAACATAGATCATGTCCAAGAATTGAAGGCACAATTGTCTAGCGAGTTCGTTATGAAGGACTTGGGACCAACAAAAAAGATTTTAGGGATTCAAAGACAGGAAGATTTGGCTTTCTTAAAAGAATTATTTTTGAAATTTTTGCAGCCCTTTAACATGCAACATTGTAAGCCAATCTCTATCCCACTTCCTTTCAATTATAAATTATACACAAGTATGTGTACTAACAATGAAGTAGATAGGATGAAAATCTCTCGAGTATAATATGCATTAGTAGTGAGAAGCCTTATATATGCCAAGATATGTACGAGGCATATATTGCTCAAAAAATTGGAGTGGTCAGTCGTTACAATGCAAATCCAGGTCATGAGTATTGCAATGTTGTTAAGAGGATCCTATGATACATCAAAGGAGCGTCAAATGTTGCATAATGGCTTGGAGGATTAAAGTTTACTATAAGATGATATGTTGATTCAGGTTCTGTAGGAGATCTTGATAAAAGAAATTATATTACAGACTATGTGTTTACACTTGCAGGAAGAGCGGTAAACTATTTATCAAAATTGTAGTATGTTGTAGCTTTATCTACAATAGAAACTGAATACATGGAAGCTACCTAAACATGCAAGGAAGAGATTTGGACTCAAAGGTTAGCAGAAGAACTCAGGCACAAACAACAAAATATTATTGTATGTTGTGATAGTTAGAGTACCTTTCATATTGCAAGGAATCTAGTCTTTCATTCAAGGACAAAGCACATAGGATTCCAATATCATTTGTCACAAAAGTAGTAGAAGACGAGAGTGTGAATATGCAGAAGATTCATATAGAAGAGAACCTAGCTGATATCATAGTAAAGCTAATCAATTGTGATAAGTTTATATGGCGTAGATCCTCATATGTCCTATTAGAAATGTGAGGAGTATGAAACTAGCAAGTTAAGATAGGGTTTGAAAGCTTGCCAAAAGTGACATGAAGTGGGAGATTGTGAGAAGTAAAGCATGTTAGCTTGTAAAGTCAAAAGGGGGGCAACCGAAGTCAAAAGGGTGACAATTAGAATGTGTGAAGTTGAAATGAATGGCATATATAGTGAATTGAGTTGGAATTTAGGAGAATGCATTTAATGCAATGCTTGCTTGGAGTCTCTATAAATAGAGGCTTCATTCTTCATTCATAGCATCCCAAGCCTTGATTACATCTATCAACATTTATAGTGTTTTCTTAGTATTTCTCCTATTTCATATATAAAGGTGCATTTCCCCACATATGCTTTTTTTTGTTGAGAGAAGAAAGTGAGAAAAAAAAATGTGAGAGAGATAGTAAAGAGAAGGAAATAAATGAGAAAGAGATGAGAAATGAAATATATTTTTATATTGTTTGATATAAGTGAAATGAAAAAGAAATAGAAGAGAAAGAGGTAAGAGAGAAAAATGTTATATTTGAAAATACAAAAATACTCTTATAACAAAAAGAATGGAACACTACTATTATATTAATATATTCCAATGTTATATTTGTCATTTCATACTATCCAACATTTTCCACTAGTTTTCTCTTCATCTTTGGTAAGAGATGATCTTTGTGGGCCTCATATGCTTTTCAGTCTCTCCATCATTTCTCTCTTCTCAACCAAATGAGAGAAAAATATATTTTCTCTAACTTCTCTTCTCCCAACTGCTTTCATCTCTTTCTCTACACAACCAAATGAAGGTTTAGGCTTTGTTTGGGAGTGTTGTTTTGAAGGGAAAAGAAGAGAATAGATGACTTTGGAAAGAGACTCGTTTGTTTGGGAGTTGAGGGGGGGAAAGGGAAGGGCTTTGGAGGTTTTCTAGAGCCCTCCAAAATCATCCACATACCAATTTTCATGGTTCCCCTAATTTGAGTTTTTTCTGGAGACAAACATGTCAAAGATCCTAAATAAATTTAGTAAAATTTTATAATTATATTTTTGTATATTTTCCATTTTTAATTATATTTTTAAAGGAATAATAAAAATATATTATTGCATTATCATTATTTTAGTCTCCTCCTATCTAATTTCATACTCCCAAACTAGGGAGAAATTTGCCTTCCTTTCCCCTTTCCTTCCCCTCATCCTTGCCTCTTGATCCATCTTCTTCCATTTTCCTTGTAACACCCGAACAAAGCCTTAGTGAAAATCTTTTATTCTTGCTTGTGGTTGTTTCCATCATCAACATTTTGGAGGTTTTTTTCCATGTTTGATATTTGGTGTTAGATTCTATTTTCTCAACTCTATTTTAGTTGTAATGTTGTTTCCATAACTCTATTACCTAAAAAAATTGCATGTATTTTAATATTTAGCACACTACAGTTTTTACTTCGGTCCAATCTCATACATTCACCCACATCCTTAGAAACTCACTAACTCAGTTCATTCAACATTAAATGATTTTTTTGTATAACTAGAGTATTTTCTCATTCTATTGATAAGAAATTAATCATTTTTAGAGTGAGTCATTCTCTAGTACATGAGCTTTAAATGATTATAACTTGGTTGTCACATATTGATTTGGTGAGTTATGTTTTTCTCTGGGATGGTACATCAGGATTTTTTTATGTGCATGATGAATTTATGCTTTGATTAAGGAGGCCGTGAAAGTGGAGTGATGACTGATGAGGAAAACATTTTCATTTTAATTAAAAAAGTAATTATAATTTTTTAGTTTTGTAATTTTTCGAGAAAGTATATATGTTCGGTTCATTGTTTTTGTATCTTAAAAGAGCATGATTGGAAATAAAAACCAAATCAATTTATTTTATTACTACACCCCTAAGAAGTATCAACTAGATGTGCATAATCAAAAGAAAACTATTATATGGTAGAGCTTAATCTTGAAAATTTCATGGAAAAAACTTCAATTTTGTCTCCTAATGCATACATTAATATTAATTATAAATGAATATTAAATATATTATACAAATAAGTAGTAAGAAGGCTAGTTAGGGCTTGAAAGTGGCAATCTATTAGCCAAGAAAAATCGAAATTGTTTTTTTTTGTGAAAAACATTTCAGCTTAAAACTGTCTCATTTTTACCACCTTGACATGCTAATTATGGAGCACTACTTAATCATATAGCTGTGCCAAGTGGTGTTTACTATATATGTGACAATTACATAACAAGGTTTAACCTGTACAGAAAGTCTTGGATTCTAAAATAGGTAAGTATGCTTTATATATTGACACAGTTGTAAATCTTGCAAGATAGCTTTGCCAAAAATACTCCTAACATAGACTGAAATTAGAAGCACACACTTTTCCATATCGTCAACGAAAATAAGGGTCCAAATTAAGGGTTGAAAACTATTTAATGCCTATTTGATTCGCTGTCTACAATGCACAGTTATTTTCCCTTCATGTAACCACTCAACAACCACACCATAAACACTTTCATTTTATTTCCTTTTTCCCTTTGTTCAAAGGCATTAAAGCAAAACAAAGCTTGTGCACTCCAATCCCTAGGGTTGCATTTCCAGTTCTCTTTTTTCATGCAATTTCTTCATATTGGTTATTAACATTAACATAACATGTCTAACATTTTACCATGTTATCAACTCTTGGAACTCAATGTCATATCTGCACAAGACTTGGCTTTGGTTAGCCAATCCATGCGAACTTATGCAGTCGTATGGATTGACCCTAACCATAAGCTCTCCACCCGAGTTGATTCTGATGGCCATAATAACCCTACTTGGAATGATAAATTTGTCTTCCAGGTAGATGAAGACTTTTTTTATGATGACACATCATTAATCACCATCGACATTTATGCACTTCATTGGTTCAAAGATATTCATGTTGGTACTGCCGAGGTGCTTGCAGGTGACCTATTCCCGCCACCTTCTGAGCCTTTCCACAATACCTACAAGCTTCGGAGCATGCAGCTCATGGGACTCCAGGTCCATCGATCCTCAGGTTCTCATAAAGGGTTTTTAAACGTTGGAGTGGCTGTGCTCGATAGCTCTACACGAAGCATGCCAGTATATACACATAATACCTCAACCCCTAAAAATCACCATGTTCACAACGATCACATGATCCATGAAGCCCACGCCAAGTCAGAGTTTCGTCGTACAAAGAGCGAGACCAGCTCAATCATCGGCTCAGAAGCCATGGCTCATGACAACCGAGCCAAGAGTAAAGCAAGCACCAAGAGTAATAAAAAGAGTATTTCGACCTTAAGCGTCTCAGATGTTACGGCACCACCCAAGAATCATAAATTTACCGAAAGGAAAATGAAAGTGGCTCCTGGCTCACAAGAACCCACGGCAAGCGACTTCAACGCCATGCAACGGGTCGCGGCTCCAAGGATGAGTGTTGGCTATGAAGTCAAGCCATCCCCGAAGCCACAATTTCGGAACACTCCAGCCATGGCTTATAATGCTTCTCCGAAATTAGGTACCGTGAGAGCCACGCCAATGCATCCATTTGCTAAAGTGAATGCGATGGAGTATGGTACTCCACGCAGGTCCAACATGGGAAATATGATTCATCAACCCATTATGACTGACTCCGAGCTGGGGCCGTCGGCGTCGGAGGTGGCGGCGGCGGTGGCAAGGCAGCCGGTGGTAGAGGATGGAGAAAATTCAACGGTAGGAGGTTGGAGCTTGGATGAAAGTGTGGAGGAGTTGCAGCCTAAAGTGGAGAGGTGGCGGACGGATTTGGCGCCGGTCTATGATGTCGGCGAGACATCAAGCAAGCCAACATCATCGAGCAAGCCTACGACGTCGAGCAAGAAAGAGAGGCGTTCACGGAGGCACACTGATGGTGGTGGTGCTGGTGGGAATGGGTTGTTCTCTTGCTTCAGCGT
This sequence comes from Lupinus angustifolius, assembly GCF_001865875.1. Taxonomy (NCBI): domain Eukaryota; kingdom Viridiplantae; phylum Streptophyta; class Magnoliopsida; order Fabales; family Fabaceae; genus Lupinus; species Lupinus angustifolius. Next base: position 9,975,092 of record NC_032021.1, read on the forward strand.
TATATGTGGTGTTGAATGCTCCATTGTTTGCGGCGGTGATGGCAATAAGAACCGGCGCCGCCAGTCTAAGTCGGTGGAGAATACAAGTTTTGTATGAAAAGGGGAAGCAGGTTGAGGTTGAATGCATGTCAGGTTGAACGTGAACATAGGAAATGTCGTATGAGAAATTTCGATGAACTAAATCTATGTATATTTTTTTCATATTTTTTTATGCTATGTATTATTCAAGAGTTACAAATTCTAGACAAGAATATACTGCTCCAAAATCTATTCTATACAAATAAAAAATGTCATGTTAATTAAAAAATAAAAAATATATTATTTTTTGTTTTTACCTTATTGTTATCCATCGCGAATCTTAACACACATTGAAAAATAATAGATTTATTTGTTTTAAAATATATGGCAAAAACTTGTATAAAAAATACCTCATAAGACTGTAATAACTTTAGAAATTCTTTTTCATAAAAAATATGAAAGTTTTACACGTCTGGTGCACTTTTTTAAATATTTATCAAAATGGTGTATTTTTATGACACTTGACAATGCCATAGCTAATTCACTTTTTTTTTTACTTTCTTTCACATAATTCGGCAATGAGGTGAGAATTTATTTTTCATTTCTCCTATGAAACTCAGCAACTCCATAGGAGTTTCATTTTTTCTCACTTTCACACTCCTAAATCGGCTCCCACATCAGACTTTTATAATTTTCCCACCCTATTATTAGTATAGAAATAACTCATGGATGATAGTCAAAGTTATTCCCTTCACTATCCCAAAGCACTAGTAGTATATTTACATTTTTTCTGTTGAGGAATAATCTATTTCCAAAACTAATCCACTATCCAATATTATTTAATGGGCATGTGGGGTTGCTAATTCCTTTGTGACAGTAAGGAATACAATGTAGTAACAATAGAGATGAAAAAACTAGTTACTAAAAGAATTCCTTACTAATTAATTAAAAAGATAATATAGTCTCAACCCATTAAAATTTTAAAATGATACATTTTACTTTTTTGACTATATATAAATAAACTAATTACTAAAAACTAGTTTTAAAAGTTATTTTTTAAAATAATTCGGATGGGCGGTACCTTATGTATAATCAGGTTGCAGTGCATATTGGGGTATGGGTCATTGCATGAAAGAGACTTACCATAAAAGCATAAATTCCAAACAAAGATGATGTTGAGAGACAATAACTGAAGCAAGTATTCATGAATGGACAAATTGTGAATGCAAGCATGTATTACATAAATTTTGATGAAGACAAATATTGATGAAAAACAGAGTTTGATAAAGATAAAGATCGACAACAAGGATTGTATATCAAGGACAAACTTGAAGGGATGAACAAATCAACAAATAACAAAGTCAAGACTCAAGTTCACACAAGATAAAATATTCAAGAAGATCTAGAGGCTAAGTGTTTTATATTTGTATTAGGTCTTTAGATGTTTGCTTAGAAAAACTCTAGGCTAGGATGAACCCTAATGGAAATCTCACAAGCTAAAATGAATCATAACTAAAATGAAATTTACATGCATACATACATACATGATTTACATGCACATACATACATATATGATCATATGATTTTGGATGCATTTAAAATGAGTTTTAAATCACACATCATTCGAAGTCACGCATCAAACTTTTACAAATCATGTAGGGGTTCATATCACATTAAAATATCCTTTGTCAAACCAATCATCCATTAAGATATATTTTAATCGATTAAGTATTGAATTCTTGGGAATCCGTTAATCGATTAAATATGAGTTTAATCGATTAAGGGTTGTTACAATTTCTAGTTTCTGGTATTTTAGAGATTCGTTAATCGATTAAATTTAGTGATAATCGATTAACTATAGCTGAAAATAGAATTCTATATAAACCCAAGTTTTTCATATTGCTTCTTAACATACATTAATATATTTTCATAGAGTTAGAACACATACATGAAAAACAAATTTCACATTGTTCTGAAAATCATAGCTCTTTCACTTTCATACATTAGAGAGATTTTTCAAAGTGTTCTTTTGAAAAAGAGAAAAGGGAGAATCTTTAGAAAGATCCCCAAGAGCTTCATTGTAAAATCTTTTTTAAAAAGAAACCTTGCATCTCACGTTTTGTATATTCTAATTGTGAGATTTGTAGAGGGCTTCTTAGATTGTAGAAGAATGTTAATTTTGTACATTGAGGTGCACAAATAACTTGAAAGATTTTAGATAAGGCAACAACATATTCTCTTGGTGTGTTGTATCACCATTGAAAGAGAATTGGTTTGGGAAAACCCTAGCTGCGGTTAGGTAAGTGTCTTCACGAGAGCAAGAGGTCTTGGTTCGAGCGAAATAGAGGCTAGGGCTAGAGCTGCGAAAGGTGTTAGTATATGAGTAGGTGAGATTAGTAGTCAAACTGAAGTGAGAGGCTCATCGGTTCCAAGAAAGGAGCGTCTTGTGTCTTGTATTGGTTCCATAGTGAAGAAAAATCTCCCAAGATTAGAAAGGGATGCATGGATGTAGTTTGCAAGTGGAATCGAAAACGAACCAGGATAAAAGTCGTGTCTCATTCTTCTCAATCCTTAACTCTTTACATTTCTGCTTTACATAATTTACTTAACTTGACATGCATATCATTCCGAGTTAATTGCATATTCTGTTTTGTGCATTTACTGTTCTTAATCATCTAAAAGATTGCATATTAGTTTAGTTGAATCTTGGTAATCTTGGATATCAAAAGAAAATTGTTTTCATAGAACAAGAACAAGTTAATCAATTAGAGTGTTTAGTTAATCGATTATTTGTAGAACAAGTTAATCGATTATAGCTGTTATTAATCGATTAAAAAGTGTGTGAATTTCTATAATTTGTTTGTTTGTCGAGCAACGGTAATTTTGTACTGTACCACCTATTTACTCCTCTAGGTGAGTTACAAAGCCTTGTGGGACCCAACACTAACTACACTCTTAAGAGAAACCAAAATGTATTATAAATATGTATGGTAGAAAAACATAAAACTCCCCCCTAATTGCCTATTTAGGGGGGAGTGGGAAAAAAATGTTAAAAGCATAAAACTCAAAAAAAATAAAAAAAATAAAATTCTGCTCACATTGCCGATTTAGGGGGAGTACAAAAAATATATAAAACTCACATGTGGAAGCCGATTTAGGAGAGAGAAAGTGAAAAAAATGAAACTCCCATGGGGTTGCCGATTTACATGGGAGAAATAAAAAAACTAAAACTCCTACCATATTGTCGAGTCATGTGAGAGAAAGTCAAAAAAAGTGAATCGGTTGTGACATTGTCAAGTGTCCTAAAAATACACCATATTGATAAATATTCAAAAAGGTACACCAAAATTATAATTTTTCAGTCAAGGTGCATCATTCAAGTGAATTTGACAGTTTTCTTTTCTTCTCTGCACACTTCCCAAATGCATGTAGGTTTTGTGGTGTATTTTTCAAAAACACAACCACCAAATCCTTTGTTCCTATCACATAGTAACCACAACCTTTTTTTCTCTTTCTTTTTTTGTTGTTATTTTAATTTTTCAAATGTTTAAATATCTTATCAAGTTTATTAATTTAAACATACATTTGAAAATATATTAATTAAGCCTCACTTAATTATATTATAGTGACAGAAAAATAGTATTTGTATTTTTAGTGCTAGCAAAAAATTCAATAATATTCCACTAAAAAGAAAATTTATAAAATTAAACTATTTAATTTAATCGATAACATTTTCTCATCCAACAAAAAACAGAACACTCGTTAGTGTGTGACTCTTAGGTTCATTACTAAACCGGTAGTAAATTAACTCCTTACTTTACTAATCAATGTTGACATTTAGCAATACTCCTTAATGACTAGATAGAAATGAAGTAATATCTTTTACTTTAGAACCATTAGAAGATTAATATAACATTTCCTTCCATATTTAGAGCTCTGTTAACTCTAGAATATGATATACTTGTCAAATTCCAATAAGTTAATGCAAAGTGAATGACTTAAGAAACTCATTTCTTCATTCATTCAATTTCCCTTGACAAATGCCTTTATTTCTATAGGGCTCAAACTCATTATCATGAGTTGATGGATTCTTCCTTGATTAATCATTAATCCTACAAGAAATTAATTATATCGAGTACTCATCAACTAACATCATAAGACATTAGGTGTCCGACATCAAAATATAATAAATAACTTGTTAATTACTATGACAATCTCAAGTCAATGGAAAATATATATTTCTTCATAAGAATATCCCTATTGACAATTTAAATATAATATATTAACTATTAGGAATTTTCATTTGAGTCAGTTCAATGATCATATTTTTATATGCACCATTTATATGTGTAATTTAAGAAATGAGATATGTTAATTTTTATCTAATAAAGATCACTACACATATATTGATCTATCTGGATTAAGGATGTCCTAAGCTTAATAATCATATCATCAAGAACAATTTAGATTAAAATTATAAAGGATTTATTTTTCGTTATTATAATATCTATTACAATAATAAGTCTCTAATATTAATTTAGGACCTTTCCATATTAATTATTTTGACAAATAATGAATATGATAACAAGAAAATAATAAATACAACTTTATTATTATAAACATAGCATATTAGTTCTTGAGCATACCTTACATCCCAATAATCACAATTTAGAATAATACATTTTTTTTTCAAAGTTTCACTATTAATAAAAAATAACTATTATTAATAATAAAATATGTTAAAAATTTGTACATTCATTTAATATACTTAAACTTACGGAAGATTGAATCAGTTGTAAGAGTTTTAACTATTTTTTTATAGTTTGTGTAAAGGATGATGTCCATATCTTCAACCTATGGATGATGAATGAGATCACTTTATACACAAATTACTAATATACCGAAACATATGATAATCCTTCCCATAATAAAAATTTCATATGTCCACCACTTCCACATATAAGAAACATCTTGTGTAATATGGATTGTTACATGTAATTGAGAAATGGTTAGGATGTAGTTAGTTTTTAGCAAAAATAAGGAGATAATATATTGAATGAAAGATGGTACTATATACCGCACAATCTAGTTATAGTTCAAAGCAAGAGAAGTTATAAAGGAGAGATTCAGTTTTCATCTTTCATAATTTAACGGGGCAGTTGCCCCCTATAAATAATCTGTTAATGATTGTTATTGATAGAGACATGATCCGAGAAAGATAATTTTCATTTCAAATCCCCTTTACAATTATATCATGGCCTGCTTATGGTTGTAGAACATAATGTTATATTAGATTACATTTATTTTATGTATCAAAAAAAAGATTACGTTTTTTTAATTACTCTGCATACCAGGATGGTGGATATCTTATGAGAAAAAGTGTTCATTTGTAAAAGTTTTTTATAACTAAATTCACGTTATTCACTCAATCCACGTTCACATAAACTAAGAAGGCGTTGGTCTAATAGTATAAGGTCCTGTTAGAGGAGAAGGTGAATATGTGTAGTGGATCACAATTCCTGCTTTTCTAGTTAATGAGAAGTTCTGAAAAATCTTACTCCTTAATCTATTAACAACAGTCTTAATCGATTAATACTAGATGCACTTAATCGATTAACACCAAGTTTAATCGATTAAACTATTTCATGGTTTTCTTCACACATAAAATTACAGCGATTTACCCAACTTTAGATGCATGCTACCCGGTGAATTTATGCATATATGATTACAGATTCAGATCATGCAACAAATTCAGCCAACAATGTAATCTAAGTATGGTAAGCATAAATAAACTGAAATGTAAAGAGATAAGGGATAGAGAAAATGAAGACCATGATTTTTATTCATGGTTCGATTGTCAGCCACTGCAATCTACGTCCAGGCCACCCATTCTGATCTTGGGAGATTTCTTCACTATAGGAAATAAATGTTTACAAACACTCTTCCAATTATAAGACTCCCTTCTTGGCCCTAGAGATTCTAATGGTTTGACCATCTCACCCGCTTCTAATAGATACTCAACATCACTTTTAACGATTTGGCCCCAACCACTTCTAACTCCCAACCAAGACTCTTGCTTAAGCGAATACTCACAGTACCTAACCGCAACTAGGATTTCCCAAATCCTATTCTCATTTACGATGTGATACCAACAAACCTAAGAGGATACAAAACAATCCTCTACAAAAGTGTGTAAAAGTGATGTGTACCTAATTGTGTTAATACTACACTTATGAACATAAGCTAAAGCTTGCCTAGAAATCTCATAATACCCATAAGAATGATTGTGTGATTATGCACGGTTTTCAGAGTTAACTTCTATGAAGTTATCCTCTATCTTTTCTTGTATCAAAGGAGATGAAATCATTTCACCACAGTAAGAAATTTTGCATAGAGAATATGAAAGTGGAATTCTAAAATCATTAAGATGTTATGAGCACATGGGAAAAATAATAAGCTTTTATACAAAAATGTTTTTTATTGAACTTAATCGATTAACACACTACTTAATTGATTAGCGACCCTAGGAAATCTAAGATTTCAGATAATATAACTTCATTTAATCGATTAATCCATTTCTTAATCGATTAATGGGTTACCATGTTGATTTAATCGATTAACACAAGTTGTAATCAATTAACTTTGTTGAAAATTTTTTCTTTAATGCATGATGAACCTTCTACATGATGTGTATATGTATGACACCTGATTTTGAAAGATGTAAGTTATAAACCAAGTTTAGTGCACCAAAGTGATGTTACCATATGTAAATGCATGAACATGTTAATTATGTATGAATGTATGCAAGTCTTATTTTAGGTTGATTCAATTTTTAGGATTGTGAGACTTCTATTCAAGGTTCACTTAGCCTAGACTCTACCCAATCAATCATCTGAAGACTCTAGAATGTAAAACTTAAACCAAAGTCTTCTTGATTGAACTTGAGCCTTGATTTTGTTGTTTTTTCAGTTGTCCTTATCTTCAAGCTTGCCTATTATCCTTGTCTTCATCAAAACATTATGATGATGCATACTTATAATCTATTTTTGTTGATGACAAACACTTGTGTAAATACTTGTATCTACACTTGTTTGAATGGCTGTATGACAATCAACTTTTGCATTTGATGTGAACTTGATGTGATGCTCTCCCTTACTCTGCTCTCCCCCTCAACTCATGCATAGGGTTAGCTTATAGGGTAAGCTTTTATTTCTTTTTGGAAGCAATGAATTTGCAACAAACCTGTAAAACTCAAACAACAACTTTCTCCCCCTTTTGGCATGATCAAAAGTAATGATAAAACATGAAGAATGTTGCCAAAAGTACGGAAAGATAAACAAAATATATTGTCTTAATCTATTAAACAACTTCTTAATTGATTAAAATGCCTAAAAAACAGAAATTTCCAATGAATTTGCATGTCATTGCAGAAATCAATAAACAATATTATCCAATTTCATATAAACATATAAAACTAGAAGAGTCAATGCAAAGAATATAATCAAAACATAATTCATTGAACATTCAAATTAAAGTACAACGAATAACAAAAGTACGACAAATACAAGAGAGTAAATTACAATGCAAGGTTTACAAAATATAACATGATATAACATAGAGTCAGAAGCATACAAGACAAAATAACAAAACACACAACCTAACAGCCAACTTAACTAGGACAAACTAAGACACCCTAGATAGACTAAACATTAGGAGGTGATTGAGAGAAGTTGCCAAAGGTCGAGAATAGGAGGTTCAAACTATTAAACTGGACCTCGTTGATGGCTAAGAAGTGAAAGAGTAGTGGAATGATGAAGTGGGGTTGCCTGAAATACACTTCTAAGAAGAAATCAATGATCAATTTCAGGAATTTTGGAATTTAAAACAAGATATACATGGGTAATTGAAGTGACTAAACTGAACTTTAATCTGTTTTGTCACTCGATTTAATCAATTGAGGACAGGTTTAATCTATTATCGAATTGAAATTTTTCCCAGATTAATCGATTAAGGCCTCATCAATAGATTAACTTATGCACACGGCCTAACCGTGCTTGCCTCTAGAACTCAAAATTAATCGATTAAGGCCTTATTTAATTGATTAATTTTCTTAAACAATATGCCCAGGTAATCGATTAATCACCAACTAATCGATTAGACACTAAAAATGTCTCTGGTAATCAATTAAAACACATTACAGTTGATTAAATGCAGTGATTTCATATATTTGAGTAAAAATCGGATTTGTTCTAAGGCTTGCTAAGAAATGAATAGAAAGAACCAATCTCAATGACTCACAACACACTAAAACAAAACCATAACTGCATGAAGTCAAATAAGCACAGGAAACATGCATTCAAGTAAGAAATTGTAAAGGCATATAACAAGATCACAAAAGAAAGTCATCAAGATTGTAAAAGAACCTAATACAAGCTAGTTTAGATATGATTCATCAAGTTTGTCAAGTTCTCTGCGCAAGACAAAGAATGAATCCATAGGAAGTGGCTTGGTGAATATATCGACTAGTTGTTTTGAGGTTTCTACAAACTCAATAACACAATCAACCTTATACACATGATCTCTAAGAAAATGATGTCTTATCTCTATATGCTTTGTTCTAGAATGCAATATGGGATTCTTTGATAGGTTTATGGCACTAGTATTGTCACACTTGATAGGAATCTTATCAAGTTTTAGACCAAAGTCTAAAAGTTGCTGCATCATCCAAAGGATTTACGCACAACATATGTCAGGGGCTATATACTCCGCTTTGGCGATTGATAAATCAACACACACTTGCTTTTTATTATACCTTGAAACTAATGAACTACCTAATAGGTGGCATGTACCACTAGTACTCTTTCGATCTAATTTGCAGCCAACAAAGTCGGAGTCAGAGTAGCCTATTAAATAAAGTGAGGCATCCCTAGGATATTAAAGTCCCATATTAATGGTTCCTTTTAAGTATTTAATGATGCGTTTGATTGCAGAGAAATGTGATACTCTAGGAGAAGCTTGATATCTAACACATAAGAAAATACTAAATATTATATTGGGGCAACTTGAAATTAAGTACAATAAAGAGCCAATCATACCTTGATATTTGGTTACCTCTATAACGTTACCTTACTCATCCTTGTATAGATAGCAAGATGATGCCCTAGAAGTTGAAGCCTCCTTGGATTTATGCATCTCGGACTTTTTTAGAAGCTCCTTGCAATATTTTTATTGATGAACAAAAATATCATTGTTCATTTGCTTGATTTGCAGCCCAAGGAAAAATGTTAAATCATCTATCATGGACATCTGAAACTCACCCTTCATTAAATCAGAAAATTCCTTGCACAAGACATCGTTAGTTGCACCAAATATTATATCATCTACATAAATTTGAACCAACAAAATGACCTTTTTAGATCTGGATATAAAAGGAGTAATGTCAACTTTTCCCCTCACAAAGCTTTTTTCTAAAAGGAAAGAGCTATGCCTATCATAATAAGCCCTTGGAGCTTGTTTCAACCCATACAATGCCTTTTTCAACTTAAAGACTTGGTTTGGATACTTATAATTTTCAAAACCAAAGGGTTGGTTAACATATACTTATTCTGGAATATATCCATTCAAGAATGCACTTTTTACATCCATTTGGTAAAGTTTGAAATGCATTATTTAAGCAAAAGCTAAAAGCATTCTAATAGCCTTTAACCTTGCAATGAGGGTATAGGTTTTGTCATAATCAATTCCTTCCTCTTGATTATAACCTTTGGCTACTAATCTGGCCTTATTTATTATAATCAACCCGAACTCATGTAATTTGTTTCAAAAATTCCATTTAGTGCCAATAATAGGATGACCACTAGGTCTAGGGACCAAGTCCTAGACATTATTAGCTCAAATTGGTTAAGCTCTTCTAGAATAGCTATTCCCCAATGTTCATCCTCTATTGCCTCATCTATAGTCGTAGGCTCAATTTGAGAAACAAAAGCGAAAAAGTTACAAATATTGCATAACGAATTGCGGGTTACCACCCCCTTGAGATATTACCTATAACCTTATCAATATGGTGATCCTTCTTCGTTTTCCAAGTTTGTGGCATATCTTGATGATCTTGACTCACTTCTTGATCATCTTGCAACACTATGTCAGATTCTGCATCCTTAGTGTATGCATCTTCAAGAGCACCTAAAACATCATAAGAAACAACCTATCTCTGCTTGTTATAGACTCATCAAAACACACATATATTGACTCTTCAACAGTAATATTATGCTTGTTATAGACTCTATATTCCTTACTATGATTAGAGTATCCTAAGAATATTCCCTCTTCAACTTTTGATTGAAATTTACTTAATTGATCTCTATCGTTATTAAGAATGAAGCATTTGCATCCAAAAGTGTGATGATGTGAAATATTCGGTTTTTGGCCTTTTAGAAGTTCAAAGGGGGTTTTCAAAACTATAGGTCTCATTAGGAATCTATTCATATCATAGCATATGGTACGCACCAAAACGACCTAGAAGTATTTAGGCATTTTGATTTCATTTAACATGGTTCTCGCGAACTCCTCATTGTGAATACCCAATTTTGACCGGCCCAAAAATACTTCAAAAAAAAACCAAATTTTCAATAAATATTTTTGATACAAATCTCATCAACTCAAATATATATTTTGTGAATCCGATAAGATTCCATGAATTGACTTTTGTTAGAAAAAGGGGTAATCAAATCAAATAAATGAATTCATTAGCACTTAATGAATTTTGTTTCAATTGATTCCAAAGAAAATTATTTCTAGCAAATAAATAGATAAAGGAGATATGAATATTTAATGAATGATCCATTTGAATGACAAATAAAATCAAATATTTTCATGATCATTATTGAAATTTGAATTTTGAATATTGAAGGCCATGAAAATAAAATCAAATATTTGTAATTCGAGCTTTAATAATCATTATTATGGAGATTTGAATTTTGAAAAGATTTGGGTGTTGATTAATTTTTTTTGCAATTTGGCCATGTGCTGGAATTAAATACATTGATTGAGTATGAAAATTTGGCTATTAAAACTTGCATTTAAGTGTGATAAAAATCATATTGGGAATTAGAAAAAAATCATAATCCCTTAATGTTCTCCTAGGAATTAATTGGTGTTCATATGGCTTTGGCTATAAATAGATGGGGTCTTCCCCTTAAGAGATGAGAGAGAAAAAACCAAAAATGCTCATACCATTTTTTCTTTCCTAACGGATCCACAATCCCCCTAAACATCATCTTCCATACACGAAATCTCTCATCCACACCCAACATCAAAATCTACTACATCACAACAATCCTTTCAATCAAAAAATTCATTTTTCAATCATTTCTCTCTTCTACACATTATCTTTCACACACATTCATCCAACCAAAAACCAAGAAATTCACAATAATTCAAGATCTCCCATACACAAGAACACCGCCCAAAAAATGAGGAAAAAATACAAAGAAACTCAAGAGGAATTATAATCGCATTAGTATACATTGTAGAGAAGCTTCATATACATGTCCAAAGCGATGTCTCTGAGTCTGTGCTACACAAAGTCTCTACCTCCACTATATGTCTGTTTGCATTGGTTAGCCTTTTTTGCACATTTTTCGGGTTGCACCATTTCATTTTTGTTGGATTCGCTATGAGAGGTATGTAATTTTCATCACTTTCTTGTATAGTTGTTTTAGTTTTGTTATCAATAATTGCATTAGTAATAATAATTATCACGATTGTAATATATAATTATAACTACATCAAAAAGGTAAATGCATAAACAATACACTCTTTGTATGCATACTACAACATTTTTTTAATAAATATTTAGTTTTGAAGCAAAATATGTAATTAATTAGTTTATCATTATATATCAATTTAAAACATATTAAAAAAACAAAAACAACAAGCATCCATGAGTCAAAAAAAAAATGAAATAATATTTAGCTCAAATTGTAAGGTATGGTGCGGTGTCAGA
>NC_032021.1:9987213-9987920 GCF_001865875.1 Lupinus angustifolius
AATCGATTAATTTGTATATTGAATTCAATTGATACATTCTGTTCATTTGCTGTACTGGATGCTATTGTGATGTACAATTCTGTAAGCTCTGTATTCGTTCTGTTATCGGTTATCTGTTCTGCATTTAATCGTTTCTGTAATTGCTTACTGGTTCTGTTTAATCGATTAATATTGCTGTGTTAATCCATTATCCTGTTTCTGTTAATCGATTAAAACTGTTTCTGTTTAAAACTGTTCTTTTTGTTAATCGATTAAGATTGTGCATATAATCGATTATCTTCCTTTCCTTAATCGATTAAGTAGGGTTGTTTCAGCATTAAGTGTTGATTTGCGAAAAGCGGTAATTCTAACCGCGACACCTATTCAACCCCCCCCCCTTCTAGGTGTATTGTAACCACTGATACCTAACAGCTTGGTCCAGGTCAGGTTGGTGTCTAGGTCAGCTTAGCGTGGCTTGGTCCATGCTCGACTGTCTGCTTGAGCACCTTGATTTTGACTTCCTTTTCTCTTTGACCATGAATCTTTTTTCTCTTTTCCTCTTCTTTCTAAATCCTACAAAACATATAAAAAAGAAATACAAACACAAATATACAAGATTGTGATATTTTATACAAAAAGTATTGTTTTAAGTTGGTTTTTCTCAATTATGCTTAAGATAAGTGCCATAAAAGTGTATAAAATTTAGGTATGTTTGGCACTTTCAACAA
>NC_032021.1:9988020-9988612 GCF_001865875.1 Lupinus angustifolius
TTTTATTTAGTGTTAATCGATTAACCATACTTTTAATCGATTAACCCAACTGCTGTGAAAAGTGGTTGCTACTGGAAACACGTTTTTAAATGCTGTTAATCGATTAAGGCTTTACGTTAATCGATTAACCTAACTGATTTTTAAGTTGTTGAAACTGAAAAACTGAAAAACAGAATCAGTTATGATTTTTAGTCCCGTTAATCGATTAAGTTGGCATTTAATCGATTATCTGGGGTTCTGGACTGATTCTTTATAAACTGCGTTTTCAGAATTAATCTCATAAGTTGCATGTTGCATTTATTAGAGAGTTAGAGCATTTTACGTGTTAATTGTTGCATCTATTTGTTAAGTGCATTAGTGAGTTTAGAAATGAGAGATTCCTTGCTTTAGGATTGAGTGCATTTCATGTTATAATCTCTCATGTTTTCCCTCACATGTTCATGCATATTTTGATGCGTTTTCATGAAGTTTTGTAATTCTATAACTTCTGTTTTCATAACTAATAGTTGTCATTTTACATGAGTTTGTGTTAGATGTGCATTAGAGTAAAGCCTTCTTGTTATATTTGAGCTTAGGAATAGCTTTATTTTAC
>NC_032021.1:9988712-9990705 GCF_001865875.1 Lupinus angustifolius
TTGGTCCAGGTCAGGTTGGTGTCTAGGTCAGCTTAGCGTGGCTTGGTCCATGCTCGACTGTCTGCTTGAGCACCTTGATTTTGACTTCCTTTTCTCTTTGACCATGAATCTTTTTTCTCTTTTCCTCTTCTTTCTAAATCCTACAAAACATATAAAAAAGAAATACAAACACAAATATACAAGATTGTGATATTTTATACAAAAAGTATTGTTTTAAGTTGGTTTTTCTCAATTATGCTTAAGATAAGTGCCATAAAAGTGTATAAAATTTAGGTATGTTTGGCACTTATCAACAACTCAAAACAGTAGAGCATGAATTTCGTACATGAAATGTTCTCCAATGATGCCTCCCCCACCATAAAAGTAACATCTGCATATTATAACAAATATATGTCACCTGAACCCAATTTATAACCTTTGGCTACTAATCTGGCCTTATTTATTATAATCAACCCGAACTCATGTAATTTGTTTCAAAAATTCCATTTAGTGCCAATAATAGGATGACCACTAGGTCTAGGGACCAAGTCCTAGACATTATTAGCTCAAATTGGTTAAGCTCTTCTAGAATAGCTATTCCCCAATGTTCATCCTCTATTGCCTCATCTATAGTCGTAGGCTCAATTTGAGAAACAAAAGCGAAAAAGTTACAAATATTGCATAACGAATTGCGGGTTACCACCCCCTTGAGATATTACCTATAACCTTATCAATATGGTGATCCTTCTTCGTTTTCCAAGTTTGTGGCATATCTTGATGATCTTGACTCACTTCTTGATCATCTTGCAACACTATGTCAGATTCTGCATCCTTAGTGTATGCATCTTCAAGAGCACCTAAAACATCATAAGAAACAACCTATCTCTGCTTGTTATAGACTCATCAAAACACACATATATTGACTCTTCAACAGTAATATTATGCTTGTTATAGACTCTATATTCCTTACTATGATTAGAGTATCCTAAGAATATTCCCTCTTCAACTTTTGATTGAAATTTACTTAATTGATCTCTATCGTTATTAAGAATGAAGCATTTGCATCCAAAAGTGTGATGATGTGAAATATTCGGTTTTTGGCCTTTTAGAAGTTCAAAGGGGGTTTTCAAAACTATAGGTCTCATTAGGAATCTATTCATATCATAGCATATGGTACGCACCAAAACGACCTAGAAGTATTTAGGCATTTTGATTTCATTTAACATGGTTCTCGCGAACTCCTCATTGTGAATACCCAATTTTGACCGGCCCAAAAATACTTCAAAAAAAAACCAAATTTTCAATAAATATTTTTGATACAAATCTCATCAACTCAAATATATATTTTGTGAATCCGATAAGATTCCATGAATTGACTTTTGTTAGAAAAAGGGGTAATCAAATCAAATAAATGAATTCATTAGCACTTAATGAATTTTGTTTCAATTGATTCCAAAGAAAATTATTTCTAGCAAATAAATAGATAAAGGAGATATGAATATTTAATGAATGATCCATTTGAATGACAAATAAAATCAAATATTTTCATGATCATTATTGAAATTTGAATTTTGAATATTGAAGGCCATGAAAATAAAATCAAATATTTGTAATTCGAGCTTTAATAATCATTATTATGGAGATTTGAATTTTGAAAAGATTTGGGTGTTGATTAATTTTTTTTGCAATTTGGCCATGTGCTGGAATTAAATACATTGATTGAGTATGAAAATTTGGCTATTAAAACTTGCATTTAAGTGTGATAAAAATCATATTGGGAATTAGAAAAAAATCATAATCCCTTAATGTTCTCCTAGGAATTAATTGGTGTTCATATGGCTTTGGCTATAAATAGATGGGGTCTTCCCCTTAAGAGATGAGAGAGAAAAAACCAAAAATGCTCATACCATTTTTTCTTTCCTAACGGATCCACAATCCCCCTAAACATCATCTTCCATACACGAAATCTCTCATCCACACCCAACATCAAAATCTACTACATCACAACAATCCT
>NC_032021.1:9990805-9991108 GCF_001865875.1 Lupinus angustifolius
CTCCCATACACAAGAATACCGCCCAAAAAATGAGGAAAAAATACAAAGAAACTCAAGAGGAATTATAATCGCATTAGTATACATTGTAGAGAAGCTTCATATACATGTCCAAAGCGATGTCTCTGAGTCTGTGCTACACAAAGTCTCTACCTCCACTATATGTCTGTTTGCATTGGTTAGCCTTTTTTGCACATTTTTCGGGTTGCACCATTTCATTTTTGTTGGATTCGCTATGAGAGGTATGTAATTTTCATCACTTTCTTGTATAGTTGTTTTAGTTTTGTTATCAATAATTGCATTAGT
>NC_032021.1:9991208-9991432 GCF_001865875.1 Lupinus angustifolius
TCAATTTAAAACATATTAAAAAAACAAAAACAACAAGCATCCATGAGTCAAAAAAAAAATGAAATAATATTTAGCTCAAATTGTAAGGTATGGTGCGGTGTCAGACGTAAGAGCTACACTTCACTTCTTTATGATTAATAGGACTAGTTATATTTTCACGCCTTAAAAAAAATTTATTTTTTAAATAAAAAAAACAAAAATTCGAATTTCTTAACCAAGTTTTA
>NC_032021.1:9991532-9995723 GCF_001865875.1 Lupinus angustifolius
CCTTCTAGGTGTATTGTAACCACTGATACCTAACAAAATTAACCCAACCAAATAAAATTTTTCTACCTAAAGAACTACGTAAGCCTTGATTCCCTTAATAGGGATACGTAGGACCGGGGTCAATCTTGTCAGGCACAATAATAAAAAAAAAAATTTTCTTCATAATAATTAATTAATTAATCACATAATTAAATAAAATAATAATAACACAATTAATAATTCATGCAATATAATAGGGTACCGTTCAAACGGGCAACTAGGGTGCTAATACCTTCCCTAGGGTGTAACCGACTCCCGAACCTGGATATCAAAGTCCAAGGCCCAATGTGATTGGGCCAAAAGATTTTTCTACATTTTTTGACTGAAAAAAAATGTAGTGGCGACTCTAATGAGGTCGTGCAGCCGAAATCGGGGCGCGACAGCTGGCGACTCTGCTGGGGACTTTTTTTTGGTGAGTCAGACCCGTAAATATTAAATGCATTTTTTTTATTGTTGTGTTTATATTTTTTTATTGTATGTCATTAATATCTTCTGTCATGCATCATCACATTGGCATAAGTATATGCTCTATACCCGAACATTAAGTTAGGAGGAACATTCGCCTTGTTGGTGAGGACTTTGGGCCTCACTTACATTGGCATGATGAACCATCCAGATTGTTACCAAATATCATGGGCCTTACTGGTGTAGACTTCGGGTCTCACTTGTAATCCTTGGGATATTTGAGTTTCCTCTCTTTATGATTGGATGCAATCTTGGGCCCTTAGAAGCAATCCGTATTAGATAAACCCAAAACCTCTTTAGTATACCATATTTATGATAGTGAGTGCATGCATCCAAAAATATATTATTTGAACATTCATTCATTTGTGCATTCATTCAAGAATAAAACTTTAATTGGTTGACTTATGCATTTAGTAATTGCATTCAAAAATATAAAAAATTCATTAATTGACTCATGCATTTATTCGTTATATTCAAAAATATAAAACAAATCATTAATTGACTCATGCATTTATTCGTTACATTCAAGAATAAAATCATCATATATTGGCTCATGCATTTATTCATTGCATTCAAAAAAGAAAAAAAATCTTCATTAATTGACTCATGCATCCGATAAAAAATAAAATTAGATGCATTCATATACCTTATACATTATAAAAATATTTGCATCCTCACATTATTCATACATACAAACATATAATACATCCAAACATATGCATAGTCATACACATTTCTTGCATTTCATGCATCATTTTAAGTTAGAGGTTGCATCGCCATTCATGTAACATGATAAAAAATTCACTTCATGCATCAATAAGAAATCATTTTTTTGCATGCATTTCATGATCCCACTGCTAAGGACACTCATCAATGGAATATTGATTTTAAGAACAAGTTTGTTAGACTCGACTGAAAGCCATCAATATTGAAACCGAAGACATTCAAGAAGATAGAGAACTCCCAGTTTGTGGTTGAGTCCATGCTCGATAGTGCATTTTTTTCAACCCCAGCAAAGTCAGAGACCGATATGAAAACTTCTCTTCACTTAAGGACCACAGTCAAGGTTAAACCATTCAAGTATTCACTCAGAAAAATTTACTTTCAAATGCATATCTTTTTAACAAGTAAATCCTGATACATTGATCATGCAAGTTTCACCATCTGATACCTAACCATACTAACTTCACTCACCATATTTATCCAAAGAACACATAACCAAATAAACCTAAAATTAATCTATGCATTAATATCAGATATTTGATTAAAAAATGATTCAAAAATAAAATGGAGGATGACACAAACGTAAGAACAAAAATGATATACATCTTCAAGCAAATTTTTCTAATGACACAAGGCATTTTTTGTAATTCCTAAACATCTTGGAGATATCCGTAGTCACCCCATTTGAGCCTAGACATAATGAAAGGAGATAATTTTTGAATAACCCTCAATATTTCAATAGCCTGGGGAGGTTAGCTTTTCAACAGTTTTCCTTGACATTCAATTATTACATAAAAATATTCTTTTACATCAATCATGTGACCGGAAGATAAGAAAAATACAAAGAACGTTCATTGCTAAAAAACCAAAAAAAAAATGAAAAAAAACCGCTGAGAATCCTCAATTAATATCTCAGGCAAAAATTAGGGCAAAAATGCAACATCAAGGATCACAAAAGAAACCCTTCATGAAAAAATATCGCCTTAATCATAGGTCATCCTTATTAAAAATTCTCTTAATAGTTGAATGTCATGTTTGAAAAATGTTGAAAAATAGGATACAGAAGAAAGGTGAATGGTGGTATGGGAAACACAAATTTTGAGCCTTATATCCTTTTCATGAAAAACCTTAGCCTAGCCACGATACAATTCTAAAAAGACCTTGTTGAAGACTTATTTGCCTAAGATATGCATTAATACAAAAAATTGCTGACTCCCCAAATCTCGTAAAATTTTGATAAAATATCTCATTTTCAATGCACAAGTTAACATTCATTATCACCATCATCATATCAATACAAGCAAAACACAAATTAAATGTCGTCAACCACAATTAAATATCAATCATCTATCATTCATACCTTCACCATCACTATTAAAGCCAAAGACAAATTTAATTCTATCATAGCCACCACCACATCTACTATTAGCCAAACCCAAAATTCTATCATAGCCACCATCATATTTACATTAGCCAAACCTAAATTGAATTTTATCATCATCATCACCACCACCATATCTACCCAAGCCAAACCCAAATTTTATCATCACTACCACATCACCACTCATAGTCCAAACAATTACCAAAATTTGCATAATCATTGTTTTAGAAAAAAGTTATGCATGAAATAAAGAGCAATAAAGACAAAGGAAAATTGAAAGCTTCTCAATCTGGGGCACATTTTAAGATGATTCATGGCCTAGGACTTGACAATCTAAGCTTACTAAGTCAATATGGATAAGAATAACTCAGATTATCTCACACTAGGGTAGTGGAAAGTCACAATAAGACCAAACTGTGGCAAATATTGGTGTTGATCACATTTTCTAGTGGAAAGTCAGAAGAAGCCAAAACTGGGGCAGTTTTTGGGTTGATCCAATTTTCTTGTGAAAAATTAAAAGGAGTCCAAAACTGGAGCAATACAGAAGTGATTTCTCATGATTGTATTAGTTGAATCAATCACAAGAAGTTAAAATCTCTCAATCAAACACAAGAAAAATATTCGATTTTCAAGCATATTGAAGAAAGAACGACTCATTGTTCAAGGCTTCTACTTCCCATCGAGCCAAGACATCCAAGGGTGTTCAAAGAAAAGAGGAAAAAAAAAGAAAGAAAAACAAAAACAAAAAAAACAAAAGAAAACAAAAGAGTGTTAGGTTGAAAACCCACATGGGCAAATCCCTGAATCATTTTGGCAGCACGGGTGCCTCAGAAAATCCCTGAATCGTTTTGGCAGCACGGGTGCGTCAGCAAATCCCTGAATCGTTTTGGCAGCACGGGTGCCTCAACAAATCCCTGAATCGTTTTGGCAGCACGGGTGTCTCAGCAAATCCTTGAATCGTTTTGGCAGCATGGGTACATCAGCAAATCCCTGAATCATTTTGGTAGCTTGGGTGCCTCAGCAAATCTCTGAATCGTGTTGGCATCATGGGTGCCTCAGCAAATCCCTGAATCGTTTTGGCTGCATGGGTGCCTCAACAAATCCCTGGTTCATCATGGCAAATGCGGGAATTGCCTCTACAAATCCCTGCTCCACCAGCAGAGCATCGATCTACTTCATCAAATTCGCTACCTGTCCTAATGGCCCTTTTCTGAGCCTTAACAAAATTAGTATTCATTAATTTACCTATTACTTATCAGGACAACTCCTCAAACTTCAGTTTGAGTTATGTTCAATAAGCAACAGGTAAAGAGGGGCAGCTGTGAATACCCAATTTTGACAGGCCCAAAAATACTTCAAAAAAAACCAAATTTTCAATAAATATTTTTGATACAAATCTCATCAACTCAAATATATATTTTGTGAATCCGATTAGATTCCATGAATTGGCTTTTGTTAGAAAAAGGGCTAATCAAATCAAAGAAATGAATTCATTAGCACTTAATGAATTTTGTTTCAATTGATTCCAAAGAAAATTATTTCCAGCAAATAAAGAGGTAAAGAAGATATGAATATTTAATGAA
>NC_032021.1:9995823-10001284 GCF_001865875.1 Lupinus angustifolius
CTCAAGAGGAATTATAATCGCATTAGTATACATTGTAGAGAAGCTTCATATACATGTCCAAAGCGATGTCTCTGAGTCTGTGCTACACAAAGTCTCTACCTCCACTATATGTCTGTTTGCATTGGTTAGCCTTTTTTGCACATTTTTCGGGTTGCACCATTTCATTTTTGTTGGATTCGCTATGAGAGGTATGTAATTTTCATCACTTTCTTGTATAGTTGTTTTAGTTTTGTTATCAATAATTGCATTAGTAATAATAATTATCACGATTGTAATATATAATTATAACTACATCAAAAAGGTAAATGCATAAACAATACACTCTTTGTATGCATACTACAACATTTTTTTAATAAATATTTAGTTTTGAAGCAAAATATGTAATTAATTAGTTTATCATTATATATCAATTTAAAACATATTAAAAAAACAAAAACAACAAGCATCCATGAGTCAACAAAAAAATGAAATAATATTTAGCTCAAATTGTAAGGTATGGTGCAGTGTCGGACGTAAGAGCTACACTTCACTTCTTTATGATTAATAGGACTAGTTATATTTTCACGTCTTAACAAAATTTTATTTGTTAAATAAAAAAAACAAAAATTCGAATTTCTTAACCAAGTTTTAATATGAGATGCGGTATTGGACGTTAGGGCTATACTTCGCTCATATCTTTTTTCAAAAAAAGAATTTAAACTTTACTATTTTTAATAAATAAAATTACCCCAACCAAATAAATTTTTTCTACCTAAAGAACTACGTAAGCCTTGATTCCCTTATTAGGGATACGTAGGACCGGGGTCATTCTTGTTAGGCACAATAATAAAAACAAATTTTTTTTCTTCATAATAATTAATTAATTAATCACATAATTAAATAAAATAATAATAACACAATTAATAATCCATGCAATATAATAGGGTACCGTTCAAACGGACAACTAGGGTGCTAATACCTTCCCTAGGGTGTAATCGACTCCCGAACCTGGATATCAAAGTCCAAAGCCCAATGGTATTGGGCCAAAAGATTTTTCTACATTTTTTGACTGAAAAAAAAATGTAGTGCCGACTCTATGAGGTCGTGCAGCCGAAAATCGGGGCGCGACACTCAGGAACTCGATTTTTTCTCTCAACAACTCCATTTTGCTGAGGAGTTCTAGGAGCACAATATTAACAATGAATGCCATGTTTTTTTACAAAAATCATCAAATTGGCGGTTCTCAAACTCACCACCATGGTCGCTTCAAATAAATTCTATTTTATGGTTGAATTGATTTCGAAGAAGCTGGGCAAATTTCTTAAACGATTTAAAAGTATCACTTTTCAAAGGGGGAAACAATGTCCAAGTGAATATGGAGAAATAGTACACAATTACAAGTGCATAGTAACTACCACCAAAGCTCATGATTTGTGATGGTCCAAACAACTCCATATGGAGCAACTCCAAAGTCTTTATTCCGAATACCACTCTTTTTGATGAAATGGAATTCTTAACTTGCTTACGTATTTGGCAACGCAAATATCCTCTGTTTTGAAATTAAGCTTTGATAGGCCAATTACTAAGTCCTTGGAGGACAACTTTTCTAAATGTTTCAAATGGGCATTGTTCGCCTATGCCAAACCCATATATCACTTTCTTTTTTAATAAAATAGTTTTAAAACAATGAAGTGAAATCATCCAAGTCAACCATATAAATGTTATTTATTCGATGACCTATAAACTTAACTTTATTGTATATGCCACTACGAATTATGCAGCACTTGGAAACAAAAGATACTTTGTTACCTTTGATGCAAAATTGGTTTATGCTTGCCAAGTCCTACTCCAAGTATCTTGCCTCGGTTGTTGTCGCCATAAGTGACATGACCTTTCTCCTTGAGTGATAGTTCTAGAAACTTTGATCTATCATACATCATGTGCCTAGAACACCCACTGTCCAAATACTAATAATGTCCATGCGTTCTAAGGCACACCTTCAAAACAACGTTACTTGCTTTTAGGTACCCAAGTTATGTTGGGCCCCTTCTTGATAGCAGCATTGAGAAGTTGTCCCTTTTGAATCCATATCTATCAACCACTAGGTACATCATGCATTCTCATGTTACAAGAAATATAAGTATGTCTGTGTATGCTGCAATAAAAGCAAGTAGTTGATTTATGATGCAACGTTTTTAGCATAAACTACTTGTTTCATGTTAGAATTATTTTTCTTAGCATGATTGAAACCTAGACCATATCAATTACCTACATTCCTAGATGTAGAAAGTATATTGTTCAAATTTTGACTACTACTTGTGAAGTTGGCAATTTTTTGTTTTAAGCACAAATTTTCATTATCCAAAATTTTGAACTTTTAATAAGTAGAAGTCTCAATTAACTTAGTAGAATAGTTGCAAGTAGAATTAGCATATATGACATCAAGATTTTCATTCTCTAATTTTAATTCATCAATAAAAATTTACATTTCGTTGATTTTCTTTTTATGCATGGAAATCACTTTTTTCTATCTACATTGATTTTAGCTAGCTTGTTCAATTCTTCACGCAACTAGATATATGCAACAAATTATCAGAACTAGAATTAGATTCGTAAGATGTACCTCGTTAGACTCTTCCTGTTTGTTTGAATCGCAAAAAATCTGATTTTTAACCATTAGGCACAATTTCGTTGATTTATCCTCCTCCAAGGTGCTAGAGGTCGAATCATCTTCGGGAACATCCCACACTATGTATGATTTCTTTGATTTGAAGTCTCGATGATTGTTCATGTCATTTTCAATATTCTTGAGGTAATTCAGGCATTTATATCTCAGGTGACCAGTTTTGCTGCATTTATGGGAATTGATGCGATCTTTGGGATTCTTGCCTTTCTTGGTTGAGTCATTTGCATCATTTCTCTGAAACCTTTATAGTCCATCATTCCTCTTGAGAAATTTGCTGAAATTTATTACTAGAAGTGACATGGTCTCATCATCAACATCTGAATTAGAATCTTCTTCGTTGTATATCTTCTCTTGATTTTGTCATGTTGTAGCCTTGAGAG
This sequence comes from Lupinus angustifolius, assembly GCF_001865875.1. Taxonomy (NCBI): domain Eukaryota; kingdom Viridiplantae; phylum Streptophyta; class Magnoliopsida; order Fabales; family Fabaceae; genus Lupinus; species Lupinus angustifolius. Next base: position 9,998,869 of record NC_032021.1, read on the forward strand.
ATATGCCATTTTTCTTCTTGTCCGATTCTTTGTTAAAGGTCGAGCATCCTAACTCTATCTTGTGTTCTGGGAGCTTGCCAAAGAGAGTTTCAAGTGACATTGAATCCAAGTCCTTGGACTCAACGATAGATGTCACCTTAGGTTTCCATGCCCTGTCAAGACACATCAAAACCTTATTGGTCAATTCACTTTTAGCAAAAACTTTGTCTAATGCAACTAGATGATTTATAAGGTGAGTTAATCGTTTCTATATGTCACTTGTCGACTCGATAGTAAACATGCGAAACAATTCGTACTCATGTGTTAATATGTTCAACCTAGTCCACTTGACCTCACTAGTACCCACATGGGTCATTTGCAAAGTATGCCAATTTCCTTGTCACTACAACATTGTGAAACCTGAAAGAACTCGTCATAAGAGAGTGTGGATGTGATGATATTTTAGCTTTCACATTGTGCTGTACTTTTCGTTTCTCATCATCCATCCAGAATCTCTTTGGCTTTTCTTTGATTTCACCTTCCACTTGGTGTAGTAGAATATGAGGGCCATTTTGTATGATATCCTAAATATCTGTATCAATAGCCTCAATAAATATTCTCATTCTGACTTTCCAGTAGGCGTACCCCTCGCCCTTGAAAACTGAAGGACAGTTGATGGATGAGCCATCACCATGGAAAGGATTCATAGAGCCCATGGTGAAAATACATAGGATCAAAGATCTAAGCGGTTAAGCAAGCACTGTCATACTAACTCTGATACCATTTGTTGGATAACAAGGACTTACATACACCTAGTGGGGGTGAATAGATGCAACGGATCACAATTCCTTCTTTTCCGGTTAATGAGAAGTTCTTAAAAATCTTGCTGCTTAATCGATTAACAATAGTCTTAATCGATTAATACCAACTGCACTTAATCGATTAACTTGTTTATGGTTTACTTGAAAATGATTTTCTTCACACAAAAAATTACAACGATCTATCTAACCTTAGATGCAACCTACCCAATGAATTTATCCCTATATGATTAGAGATTCAGAGCATGCCACAAATTCAGTAAGCAATGTAATATATGTATGGTAAGTATAGATAAACTGAAATGTAAAGAGATAATGGATAGAGAAAATGAAGTTGATGATTTTTATTCGTGGTTTGATTTCCAACCACTGAAATCTACCTATAGGACTCCCCTTCTGATTTTAGGAGATTTCTTCACTATTGGAAACAAATGTTTACAAACACTCTTACAATTACAAGACTCCCTTCTTCGTGGTAGAGCTTCTAATGGTTTGACCTTTTCACTTGCTTTTAATGGATACTCAACACCACTTTTAATGGTTTAGCTCCAACCACTTCTAACTCCCAACCAACACTCTTGATTAAGTGAATACTCAAAATACCTAACTGCCGCTAGGATTTTCCCAAATCCTATTCTCTTTTACAAGGTAATACCTTCACACCTAAGAGAACACAAAACAATTGTCTACAAAAGTATGTACAAGTGATGTGCACCTAATTGTGATAATACTACACTTATGAACAAAAGCTAAACCCTACCCATAAATATCATAATACCCAAAAGTAGTAGTATTAACACGATCATCATCGCCATGATTCTTCTCGTTCTGTTTGCCCTTCTTGTCTTTATTCTCCCTTTTCCATTGAAAAAATTCTTATGTATGTGATCTTCTTTGTGACGATAGTGACATTCCACATTCTTGTATCTGGACTTGGACTTACTTCTGCCCTTTTCTCTATCACCTTTCGATTCTTTTTTATGACTTCTCCCCTGTTTTCAGTGACAAACACCTCAGAATGAGATGAAGTACCATGTGCCTTCCTTCTCATCTCCTCATTAAGAATATTTCCTTTTATACTCTCCAAAGAGACAATACCATCAGGGGCTGAATTTGTAATTGAAACTCGAAATGTTTCCCGAGAATCTGGTAGAGTATTCAGTAGCCATAGTCCCAACACTTAATCATCAAACTTGATACCCATTCCTAATAATTGATTAAGGACCCTTGAAAATCATTCAAATGATTTGAAATAGAAGCTCCCTCCTTGTACCTCAAATTCATCAAGGAATTTAACAAGTATAATTTATTATTCCCTGATTTAGAAGCATATAAAGATTAAATTTTCTTCCATAAAGATTTTTCATTTTCCTCATTAGCAATGTGATTGTAGACATTGTCTTCTATATATTGCCGAATGAAACCACAAACTTGTTGATGTTGAAAACTCCAATCCTCATTAGACTTGGACTCTGGCTTCTCAGTAGCAAACACAAGAATATGCAAATTCTTCACAAATAATAAATCTTTCATTTTTCCTTTCCACAAGTGATAGTTAGTGTCATTCAAACATAATATTCTATGCGTATTTGCCTTCATCATTCAAGCAAGTCAAATAA
>NC_032021.1:10001384-10005451 GCF_001865875.1 Lupinus angustifolius
GAGATTTGAATCTCTTTCACGTCCACTTTTTTTTTTCTCTCTCTCTATTTTTGTTCATATTCCCTATCTCCATCTTATTCTCTCTGATAGTTACACTCAAACGTTTCCTTCATCGGGTTTACTTTGCCATCATCATGAAAAACATGTATAATTATCTTTGTTACCTAATATGATGGTTTTTATATCCCACTACTCAATCTTTCTCATTGTAAATCTATTTTTATTTTGTAGATATGTTCTTTAAATTGCATCTTTTCATTGATTTTTAGTTTATTTTGTAGATATGTACTTATTTTTTAGATTAGTTATATTTTTCATTGACTTTATTGTCTATTTTTTATATAGATTTGTTTATTTTGTAGATGTGTTCTTTAAAGTGCATTTTCATTGAACTTTTTTATTTTATATATGTTCTTATTTGTCATTAGTTTTTTTGTTTATTTTTTCATTGATTTGTTTATTTTGTATATATGTTCTCATTGATTTCATTATTTTTTTAGATTTGTTTTTCCAATAATCATCTTCTTTAGCGACATTGAACCTAAGAGAACACTCTTGATTAATGGTTTAGCTCCAACCACTTCTAACTCCCAACCAACACTCTTGATTAAGTGAATACTCAAAATACCTAACTGCCGCTAGGATTTTCCCAAATCCTATTCTCTTTTACAAGGTAATACCTTCACACCTAAGAGAACACAAAACAATTGTCTACAAAAGTATGTACAAGTGATGTGCACCTAATTGTGATAATACTTATGAACAAAAGCTAAACCCTACCCATAAATATCATAATACCCAAAAGAATGATTGTGCGATTATGCATGGTTTTCAAGAATGGTTTTACTATGAAGCACAATGAGTTAACTTCTATGAGGCTATCCTCTCTCTTTTCTTGTATCAAAGAAGATGAAAACCTTTCATCATAGTAAGAAATTTCACTCACAGAATATGAAAGTTGAATTCTAAAATCATCAAGATGTTATGAGCACATGGGGAAATCATCTTTTATACAAATCTGTTTTCTAATGGATATAATCATTTAGCACACTACTTAACCAATTAACAACCCCAAGAAATCCTTGATTTCAGCTACTATAACTTCATTTAATCGATTAACCCATTACTTAAGCGATTAGTGGGTTCCCATGTTGATTTAATCGATTAATACAAGTTGTCATCAATTAGGTGTGTTGAAAAAAATTTATTTGATGCATGATGAACCTTCTACATGATTTGTATATGTATGATGCATGATTTTGAAAGATGTAAGTTATAAACCAAGTTTAGTGCACCAAAATGATGTTACCATATGTAAATGCATGAGCTTGTTAATCATGTATGAATGTATACAAGTCTCATTTTAGGTTGATTCAAATTTTAGGATTGTGAGACTTCCAGTCATTGTTCACATTGCCTATACTCTACCCAACCAATCATCTTAAGACTCTAGAAATGTAAAATTTAAACCTAAGTCTTCTTGGTTGAACTTGAGCTTTAGCTTTGTGGATTTGTCTTGTTTTCAAGCTTTCCTATTATCCTTGTCATCATCAAAACATTACGATGATGCATACTTGCAATCTCAGGATGACCAAAAGGTTAAGGTTTCGATTCCTAGGAGCGACACTTGTTGAGATGAACAGTCATGCACCCCGAATAGGATTAGTTCCTTACCCATAGGGTGAGGGGATACCATTGGTAGTTCCCAAAAATTTCACGTTCACGTAAAATATGTGAAAAAAGTATATCAAGTTTTTGGATTATTTGTTAAATCTACTATCTTATTATTAATGAAATGGACCAATGATATTACAATAATGGACATCTCCATTCTCGAGACCCGGAAACGAAAATGGGTATTCTTGTTATTCAACAATTATTTTCACTAGATTACACATGGTAATTCAAAACATCAAACAAAATTATTTCTCATTTATTAATTAGTCTCTCACTCTTCATTCATCTCGTCATAACTCTGGACCTTCTCTCTTCCTTTCCTCTTAAACAAATCTTGATGGAAAATTCAACACAATAACAATGTAAACTCTAACAAAGTATATGCATTGGATAATAATTTTCTCAACTTGCTAGAATCTATGAGGAGCAATATCAAATAATACAGTAACACACAAGGGACACCAAAATTTTAACATGGAAAACCTTCCCAAAGTGAGAAGTAAAAACCACGGGCACAAGCCAGTCAATCAAGCTTCACTATAATCAAAATAGGAATAAAAGAGTGTCTCCAAAATACAGCACAAAACGTGCTCAACAATACGGCATACAACAGAGCAACAAGCTTGAAAATGAGAACAAGAAAAACCAGAAACACAACTGCTGTAACAACTCGATTTCTACCACCTCGGACGTCGTCTCACCGATCCAACCATTCTGAATGAAGTACTATAAGTTGTGAACCTTCTTTCCAAATTTTAGCCGGATCCAATGGTGAACAAAGACGCAATCATGAGTTTCCCACGACTGCTCAGAGTTCCTATGGGTTGAGTTTTCTTATCTTCTCTGACACTTTTCAATTGCCTCTTTTTGCATAAATTGCCTTGATTACCTTGCCACATCTGACCCCTATCTATTAGATTAAGTGGGAAAAGTGGGCTTTGCCCAACTGGGTCTTTCTCCATATAGGAAGGGAGCCCAAACCCAACATATCTCCCCCTCACAACTATGTGGAGAGAATTGCCAACCCGACGATCTCACAACAAGTTTCAAACTTCCACCTTGATAAGGCCTTAGACATCATACCAACATCATTATCATATGTATGAACCTTAGCCAATTCCAACAACCTAGCATCCAAAACATCACATATCCAATCATACATCACATCAATGTGTTTGGATCTAGAATGAAAAGTTGAATGGCACTTTGACTATCACAAAATAATAAGTATTTGTCTTGGACAAAACCAAGCTCCTGCAAGAATTTCTTCACCCAAAACAACACTTTGCATGCTTCTGTAATGGCAATGAACTCTGCCTCAGTAGTGGACAATGCAACACACTTTTGCAACCTGGATTGCCATGCTACAGCTCCCACTGCTAACTTAATCAAGTAACCTGAAATAGACTTTCTAGAATCAATGTCTCCAGCCATATCAGAATCAGTACAGCCCACAAGATTAGGTTTATCACCTCCAAAAAAAAGTCTCAGACTAGCAGTACCACAAAGATACCTCAAAATCCTTTCACAGCATTCCAATGCTCTCTACCTGGATTTGAAGAATATATACTAATTGTACCAACAACATGTGCAATATCTGGTCTTGTACACATCATTGCATACATCAAACTTCCCACAGTAGATGCATAAGCAACTCGTTGCATATCTGATTTTTCAGCTTCAATTGAAGAACACTGTTTAGCACTCAACTTAAAATGAGTAGCAAGAGGAGTGCTTACCGCCTTAGCATTTTGCATCTGGAACTTTTGTAACACTCTCTTAATATAGTGTTCATGTGACAGCCAAAGTTTCTTTTCTTGCCTATCTCACATGATTCTTATACCAAGAATCTACTTATCAGCTCCCATGTCTTTCATGGGAAATGACTTGCCTAGTTGCTTCTTTAACCTGTCAATCATGGAAATATTTTTCCCAACAATAAACATGTCATCAACATACAATAACAGGATGATAAAATCACCATCAGCAAACTTTCTAATGAAGACACAATGATCAGAAGTAGTCTTCTTGTAGCCTTGCTCACACATAACAAACTCAAACTTCTTGTACCATTGTCGTGGAGTCTGCTTCATACCATATAGACTCTTTCTCAGCCTACACACATATTCTTCTTTCCCTTATACAAGAAAACCATCAGGTTGTTTCATATAAATCTCTTCCTACAAATCACCATGAAGGAAAGTAATTTTTACTTCCATTTGCTCTACCTCCAAATCAAGAGTAGCAGCCAAACTCAATACAATTCTAATGGATGACATCTCCACCACAGGAGAAAAAATCTCACTAAAATCAACACCCTTTCTTTGTCTGAAACCTTTAACCACCAATCTAGCTTTATACCTTGGAGATGTAGAATTACTTTCTTGCTT
>NC_032021.1:10005551-10019947 GCF_001865875.1 Lupinus angustifolius
ATTAGACATCTGAAGTTGAACTTGAGGTGGTTCAGGAGCATCACCAAGATTTTCATCTTGTGACATCTCATTTTCATCTTCACCAATATCAATGGAAAAATCTAACTCGTCTCCAAGATGTTGATCACCAACATAATCACGTTGCTCACCATTTTGAATGTTATTCTCAACTGTATCCAAATCATGTATAGGTGTCCAAAATGGATCAATATCACACAATCTACTATTTTCCTCGGGTGTAGTCTTCTTCATATTATCAATGTCTTCAATGGTTTGATCTTCCATGAACTTCACATCACGACTTCTAATAACCTTTTTGTCAACAAGATCATATAACCTGTAGCCAAATTCATCTTCACCATAACCGATAAAGATGCATTGCCTTGTCTTCGCTTCCAACTTGGACCTTTCATCCTTTGGAACATGCACACATGTCTTGCAACCGAAGACTCGCAAATGATCATACCTGACATTCTTGCCAAACCAAATCTTGTCTGGCACCTCAGCATTCAGAGCAACTACAGGACTAAGATTAATAATATGCACTGTTGTGTACAAAGCCTCACCCCAAAAATGTTTAGATAATTTTGCTTTAGAAAGCATGCACCTAACTCTTTCAACCAAAGTTGTGTTCATCCTCTCCACTAAGCCATTAAGCCGAGGAGTCTTAGAAGGAGTCTTTTCATGTCTAATACCTTGCTGCTTGCAGTAAATATCAAACGGCCCATAATACTCACCACCATTGTTAGTACGAATGCATTTCAACATCTTGCCAGAATGTCTCTCAACTAAAACATGGAATTGTTTGAAATTTTCAAGCACTTGGTCCTTTGTCTTCAAAGCATAGACCCAAAGCTTCCTTGAACAATCATTAATAAAAGTAACAAAGTAAAGTGAACCACCAAATGACTTTACCTTCAATGGACCACAAACATCAGACTGCACCAATTCAAGTAACTCCAACTTCCTTGAAGGGGGATGCTTCTTAAAGGATACTTTGGTCTGCTTACCAGCCATGTAATGAGAATATTTCTCCAACTCCGCACTCTTCAATCCTGGAAGTACATCCTTTTTGGCTAAACAATTCAACCTTTATTCACTGATATGGTTGAGTCTGCGGTGCCACAAAGAAACTTCCATATTTATGGCGTTCACACTTTCTTTAGCAACCAAATCTTTTGTCCAATACAGTTTAGAAATTTTCTCCCCTCTGGCCACAATGAAGTTACCTCTAGTGAGTTTCCATTTTCCAGAACCAAAGTGATTATCATAACCACCATCGTCAAGCATATGCACAAATATCAAATTGAAACGAACTTTTGGATCATGTTTAACTCCTCTCATTAAAAACTGCACTCTCATGTTGGTATACAAACAAATATCACAAATACCAACTACCTTTGACACACCATCATTACCCATCTTCAACACTCCAAAATCACCAGAAGTGTAAGATGTGAAGAACTCCTTCCTTGGTGTAACATGCAGTGCAACACCACTATCAATTATCTACACTCTCATCTGATACAAGATTAACCAAATCACGGTCACGAAGAATAACAAGATCATCAAAAGTAGTAGTATTAACACGATCATCATCGCCATGATTCTTCTCGTTCTGTTTGTCCTTCTTGTCTTTATTCTCCCTTTTCCATTGAAAAAATTCTTATGTATGTGATCTTCTTTGTGACGATAGTGACATTCCACATTCTTGTATCTGGACTTGGACTTACTTCTGCCCTTTTCTCTATCACCTTTCGATTCTTTTTTATGACTTCTCCCCTGTTTTCAGTGACAAACACCTCAGAATGAGATGAAGTACCATGTGCCTTCCTTCTCATCTCCTCATTAAGAATATTTCTTTTTATACTCTCCAAAGAGACAATACCATCAGGGGCTGAATTTGTAATTGAAATTCGAAATGTTTCCCGAGAATCTGGTAGAGTATTCAGTAGCCATAGTCTCAACACTTCATCATCAAACTTGATACCCATTCCTGATATGATTGTAGACATTGTCTTCTATATATTGCCGAATGAAACCACAAACTTGTTGATGTTGAAAACTCCAATCCTCATTAGACTTGGACTCTGGCTTCTCAGTAGCAAACACAAGAATATGCAAATTCTTCACAAATAATAAATCTTTCATTTTTCCTTTCCACAAGTGATAGTTAGTGTTATTCAAACATATCATTCTATGCGTATTTGCCTTCATCATTCAAGCAAGTCAAATAACCTCAAACCCCAAAGAGTTCTGATGCCAATCTAATGGGAAATTCAACACAATAACAATGTAAACTCTAACAGAGTATATATCCTGGGGATAATAATTTCTCCAACTTGCTAGAATCTATGAGAAGCAATATCAAATAATGCAGTAACACACAAGGGACACCGAAATTTTAACATGGAAAACCTTCCCAAAGTGAGAAGTAAAAACCACGGGCACAAGCCAGTCAATCAAGCTTCACTATAATCAAAATAGGAATAAAAGAGTGTCTCCAAAATACAGCACAAAACGTGCTCAACAATACGGCATACAACAGAGCAACAAGCTTGGAAATGAGAACAAGAAAAACCAGAAAAAAATCAGAAACACAGCTTTTGTAACAGCTCTATTTCTACCACCTCGGACGTCGTCTCACCGATCCAACCGTTCATAATGAAGTACTATAAGTTGTGAATTTGCTGTCCAAATTTTAGCCCGATCTAACGGTGAACGAAGACACAGTCGCGAGTTTACCACGACTGTTCGGAGTTCTTGTGGGTTGAGTTTTCTTATCTTCTCTCATACTTTTCAATTGTCTCTTTTTGCATAAATTGTCTTGACTCTCTTGCCACATCTGACCTATATCTATTAGGTTAAGTGGGACAAGTGGGCTTTGCCCAACTGGGTCTTTTTCCACATAGGAAGGGAGCCCAAACCCAACAAATATTTGTACCATTTATCTCTTAATTTCTTCTTCAAAAACATTTGTGGACCATCTCTCTCTTCCTTTCTTCATCAAAGTTACTCAGGCTACTCAAATTCATCATACTCTCCAACCTACTAAAGATATAATGTTAAAGGTAACTTATGTTTACACACTTTCATTTTTCCTCAACAAATATCATTGATTCAAAATTTATAAAAAAAAATAACATTTTTACTCTTTGCATATTCACTATACCTGCTTGATATTATAGATTCAACCTTTTATATGCATTTCGTTTTCCATCATCATTATTCTACACTTCGAACCATCGATTCATATTATTATTTATGCTGTGTATATTTTCATTCTATGAAAATACGTTTTTACATGTATATCGTTTCTCCTCACCACTATTGCACAAATCGAACCACCAATTAAATTATAATGTTATTATTTGTATATTGTTGTACACATGGAACCATCAATTAAGTTATAATGTTATTATTTGTGCTATGTGTATTTTCATTATGGAAAAATAATTTTTCTTTAAAAAAATAATCTTTTAAAACTTTGTCCATGTTCACTGAACCTACTTCATATCATATATTTAATTTTAAAAAAAAACTTTTCAAACTTTGCATGTTCACCGAATTGCATCTCATTGTACAATGTATACATGGTTTTTACAGTTCTGGTATTTAATTGCTTATTTATTTTTTAAATTATATTAGGTTAGTGTTTACCATGATTCTTTCTGAATATTATTTTTATCTGTATGGTTATAATTATTAAAATAATTTAGATGACAAAGAATAAATTAAGAACAACTATAAAACAATTTTCAATCTCCATAGCAGAAAAAACAATTCATACTAATTGATATTATTTTTTCAACCTAAATTTAGGCAGGTGTTATTACGTTACACTATTACATATTTCTAAATTGCTAAGTTTATTGCGTCATTATGTATAATTAAAAAATTTACATTACTAATTTAATTCTTATTAAGTTTATATAACATATGCTAATTTCTTACTACATTTAATAACTTAATTTACTACATGTATTGAATAATTTAGATCATTGGGCATAAATTACAAAAAGTTAGAAAACAATTTTTCAATCTCCTAAACCAAAAAATAATTAATATCAATTAGTGGCCGAAATTGATATTATCTTATCCACTAGAATTTAGACTCTTTATTATATGATAAGGACTGAAAATTAATTTCAAATGATTATTCTAATTTAGTTTAATTTAAAATGGTTAATTTCAAATTTAGACTGGTGTTATTACGATAAGTTACTACACAAGGCTAAATTACTAAATTTATGGCATCATTAGTATGCACAAATTAACTTTTTATGTTACTATTTTAATTCTTATTAAAGTCATGTAACATATGCTAAATTACTTACTACATATATTAAATTAATTAACTACATATTGTTATTTGAAAAACCATTTAGTTTTGTAGCAATTTGAAAACGAAAATCATTTCCATAGAAATAAGGGCTAAAAATTTAATTGTCAATCAATGTTATAGAACAATTTGAAATATAATATCAATTTTTGTTGTGATTTCCTCTTTTTGTTGGGAAAATATAATATCAATTTGAAAAGCCAAACAATGATTTAGTTAGACAATTCATATATTGTGATTTTATGTTATTATATATATCAAATCTCAACTAATTCTATATTGGATAAATCTTAGTACATTCATTGTCTCCATTATTGGTCAAGTCATATTTATCCTCCAAGAACCTTATAATGGATAAGACTTTTTTATCATTTATTCTTCCTCCACTCACTCATTTTGCTATTTTTCACAAGCTAACATTTTGTCTACTTTTTTCACATTTAATTTCTCACTTGTAATTTTTTTACAACTGAAGAACTCATTGGTAAGACTTTTCTAACATTTTTCTTACTTCAGTCACTCATTTTAATTTTTGTTACAAAGTTAAAATTTTTTCTATCTTCCTCGCAACATCTCCATTTTTTATTTTTTACACTTCAAATTTTTTTGCCTTGCAACTTGTCCATTATTATAAAGAAATTAAGCAAAAAAAAATGTTGGTTTCATCATTCAGTTTGATCATTTTAAATTGTTCGATCTGAATTATTTTATGGTTTTGTATGTACTAATTTGACTACTTCATTAGAAGCAATATGGAGTCGTTCAGCCGTGCCAACACACACGTATACTGCTAGCTTTGGTTAAAAATAAAGACCATACTTTTTTTTTGACTCTAGCTACTTTTCTAGTGATTACCAAAGATACCCCTGAATCATTGACATTATACGTCCACTAGAAATTCAAGCAGCCTTACGATACTGATGAATATTGGAATAATGTATTTTTATTCTTATTTTTTGAATGAATATATATTAATGAGATGCATGAAGAGATGTTTGTGGAGATGTGTATAGTTGTGTCCCTTTTAGAGCGACGATCCCTATTTGGGATAATTTAACCATCATCATGATTGACATTTAGTTTTTCATAAAAAATGTAATTTTTTCATCATTCTAGCTAACCTAGAACAAATACAGGTTGCCCTTGGTTTTATTTTGGTTAAGATGGCCCTTAGGACTCGGGTCCTATTAAGGGTGTTTTGTGTGAATGTGATATACTTATGGCGTAGGATGATATCTCACACTGCTATAGTTTGATAATGACATTTGAGCACTTTATTCAAGGAGATGAGACTTCAATCTTATGGCATGTATAATGACATGTAATGCTTTTCGTGCTTTATATTGGTTATAACTTAGAGGTTTTTTAGTATCTAGAGAGTCAACACCTTAGGGTATAGTTCTAGGGTATAGTGAAATCCTTAATTTGCTTTAGACTTCTACAATGTCTCTATATTGCATCCCCTTAAAGAAAGGGAAATCCAAATATCATAAAGTTAGAAACAATAGACCAACTGAAGCTTAGGACTAACTCACAATACCTGCTAACAAACTAAGTCGTTTACCCACCAATACCAAAGACGATGAAAGTCGTGACCGACAAGGCGAGTGCCCATGTTATCCTGAAAAAATCACTAATAGTCAAGTATAAGACATAATGGTGCAAAATTCCATTGTACTTGTTTGTATTGAGAAGCATACAAAATTAAATAAACCAAAAAAATAAAAGGTATATGCCTTATAATTAAATAAACGCAAACATATATATATATATAATATGAATTTACTTTATTATTTCACAATTATTTATTATTTGAGGATAAGAAAAAAACAAAAAAATGAAAGATTAAATTATCTGTGCAATTAGTGATTATGGGCTTGACTCTTTTAAAATGTCTCGAGTGGAGTCGTCAACTTTCAGGACCCGATTTTTAGTCGAACACCGATTATGCGATTTTTTGGGGTGACCATTACATTTTTGTGGTCAAAGTGTAGAAAACTCTATTTATGTTCATTTTTGGTTTGGGATGTTCCTTAACTTTAAAATTTGGATACAAGAGTCGATTACGATCTGGGGAATGTATTAGCAACTTGTCCATCCGTTCTAAACGAGACAATTACTAATAGCATGGATAAGTTTATAACTTAAAATTGTTTAATTATTTATTTACTAATAGCATGGATAAGTTTATTATTGTGTCTCACAAGAATTTCATCTTCTCGTAAGTATCCACATGGAGAATAGAAAATCAAGACAATATAGTTATGAGGAAAAAATCTGTTTTGTTGGGTGTGTTTTATTTATTTTTAGGAGTAGAAGTGATATATCGCGACTGTCCAAAGGATGAGTTGAAGAGAAGAAACAAATATTTGTGACATTTCCTTCATCCTTATTGTGATTGTGATTGTTCTTTTTTGTATTTTTTTGAATTAATTGAGTGTATATGTATTTTTTTATATTTAGGAACAAAAGTGATATAACACAACCGTCGAAATAACGAGTCGAAAAAATAAGCAAATATTCATGATCCTCCTCAATCCTTAATGTGATTATCATTCTTATATGGATTTTTTTAATTTGTTCAGAAAATATATATTTGATTTTATTTATATTTATTCTTCATTTATCGGAAAACAAATTCATTTTTTTATTTTTTTATAATTTTTTATTAAAGAAGACCAATATTATTATTACTATTGCTACTAATTAGCATTTTAAAGTAAAGTTATTTATTTTTATTTATTGATAATAGTTTGTCTAAAAAAATATTTATTAGATAGGACCATCATAATCAATTACAATATTTTAATGCTTCAACTTGTTGGCTAATGCTATCTATTATTTATCTATATAATAACAAAAACTTCTCTTACATCAGCTTCTGACACATGTCGCAACCGTGCAAAACTTTCCTTCCTAAAACACTCCATTGCTTAATGTGTAGCTTACCCTTACCATTTGTTTGAAGATTCATTAAGAACAATTATAACAATATTAATATAAAATAATAAAGGAGATTTGAATCTCTTTCACGTCCACTTTTTTTTTCTCTCTCTCTCTATTTTTGTTCATATTCCCTATCTCCATCTTATTCTCTCTAATAGTTACACTCAAACGTTTCCTTCATCGGGTTTACTTTGCCATCATCATGAAAAACATGTATAATTATCTTTGTTACCTAATATGATGGTTTTTATATCCCACTACTCAATCTTTCTCATTGTTAATCTATTTTTATTTTGTAGATATGTTCTTTAAATTGCATCTTTTCATTGATTTTTAGTTTATTTTGTAGATATGTACTTATTTTTTAGATTAGTTATATTTTTCATTGACTTTATTGTCTATTTTTTATATAGATTTGTTTATTTTGTAGATGTGTTCTTTAAAGTGCATTTTCATTGAACTTTTTTATTTTATATATGTTCTTATTTGTCATTAGTTTTTTTGTTTATTTTTTCATTGATTTGTTTATTTTGTATATATGTTCTCATTGATTTCATTATTTTTTTAGATTTGTTTTTCCAATAATCATCTTCTTTAGCTTTTGATTTACAAGGATCTCATCCCTAAGAATGATCAAATCCTAAAAAATTAACAATATGATGGATTTCTCAAGTCCAGTATACTTATTTAACTATACAACAAGTAAATATGTAGACTTTGTCTAATGGTTCATAATTGTTAGGATTGTTTTGTAGTAATATGATTAACAAAATTCATATAATATAGCCTATTAATCATATCATCCTACTTCTTCAGGAAGTAAGACACCATACTGAGAGTATGAGTTTCTTATTTGATGTCAATGTTCTATCATTGTCAAAACTGATTTTAGTTTTTTGTAATAATGCGCTAAGATCCACTGTCATTTGATTATATTTTTCATTAATATTTTCAGTTGTTAAAAAGTTGTCTCATTAAGAAAAAAGTTTATCTTATTTGATTATAAAGGAAGTTATCTATATCTATTTAGGTTCCCTCAAGTCATATAAATGGTTTGTGCTTTTGAATATGCATTTGTGTATGATTTTGATCAAAGAGAAATGTTCCTATATTCCATTTCTTTAGTGCCATTTACAAGATTTGATTGTGATTTTAGGTACATACCAACAATAGCAACATGTACTAGAGAATATGATCCAATTTCAGGTACATACCTACATTAGCAACATGTACTAGAGAATATGATCCAAGTTAACTTAAAAAATTCTATATTATGAATCATTGGTATTTTGGCTCTATTATCAAGAGCGTGATCACATCTAATATATCTCCATGATTACTTTAAAGTTTCATTTTCCAATTTAATATAATTTGTCTTTCATACACAACATATTAAAGTCCAAACATAACTTATTACTAAATTCATTTTCTATAATATCCAAAATTTTCATAACTATAGTGAATATACAGGATGGGGAAATCACAAGCAAATGAGAAGATTCTCAACTATAATGATATTATGTTCAACCAATATGATATAGATATCGAATTATTGAGTTATATTTCACTTATCTTTCTTCATCTCATCATTCTCATGATATATTTATGGTTCTACCATCCATTGCACTTTGGGTAATAAAATGTCCCATCATTGAGACTCTAAAAAATTCCATATAGCCCCTTCAATTGTCTAATAAGAAATTGATTATATTTCTCATCAATGACAATGATGATGTTAACTAACACAACAGAAGGTAGATTACATTAGAGACAACTTTTATTTTGAAAAATTAAGACTTAAATAATCCTAAATCATTTCCATTGTTATCTATTAAAATATTATTTTAGTTGTTGTAATCCTAAATAATTAATGTCTCCTTTATTTTATTTTTTTAAAATCTAAGCATTTAATTACAATGTTTTCATTTCCATATTCATTTATTACTATTTTCATTATTATCTATTAAAATATTTTAGCAGTTTTAATTTTAAGTAATTAAGGTCCCTTTTATTTAAAAAAATGAAATATTTAATTAAATCGTTCATATTTCCATGGTCATTAATTACTAACATTTTATTCATATATATTAATAAACTATTAATTTAAAAGTTGTCATACTAAATGATTGATGTCGCGTTTATTTTGAAAAAAAAATAAGTAATTAATTCTAACACCACCTTTCAAATAGTTTTAATAAAAAATAAGAAATAATAAACCAATTATATTAACGATTAATAAGAAATAATATACTAGGAAAAAAGAAATGATAAACCAATTACATTTAGAAATAGTGGGAACTAATATCAGCTAAATAGATAAGTTGTTCATGTGTGCACCTATAATTAATTGGTATAGTATAATCTTAAATAATTAATGTCTCCTTTATTTTGAAAAATATCTAAATATTTAATTATAATGTTCTCATTTCTATTTAGTATTATTGTTCATAAATTAGTATTGTTAACTTTAAAGTAATATCATAGAAATAAAATAAATAATATTGTAATAAGAAATAATATCATAGAATTAAAAGAAATAATAAATTAGTTATATTAAGAAATAATCAGAAGTAACATCACAAAAATAAATAAATTCACCAGGTGTACATATAAATAAAGAATCAACAATCTAACTTCTTATGATATTTATTAGTCAGCCAAATATATAGATTATAGTGTGGTTAGCATTTAGTTAATACATAATTTTCACATCTTAACTTGTTATTTTTATTTGTAAACCTTTTTTTATCAATGTTTGAGTTCACAAATATGAAATTAAAACATTTATTTATCCTTTTTGAATTAAAACAATTATTGATTTAAATTATCATTGTTCCAATCTAAATATTTTATTTATTGTTTAAATTCTCACTGTAGACTTTTCATTTTCCAAGGCTGATTAAACTTGCAAAGGTGACTCATACATTTTAATAATACTAATATATACGTACTTCTAATCATGTGTCAAAATCACCATGTCTCAAGTGATACATGTTTGATTCTCCTTAAGCCAGGACTCGGGTTTGAGTCTTGTGGATGGAAAAATATCCGCTGGGAGAGTTAGCCCCACATACCTGTGAATATTACCGGCTTAGACAGGATTACCTCCAGTGCGAGAATACCTATGAGAAACCAAAAAAGCACCATTTCTCAATGCAAATGTATGGTTAACATACATGTTCTTAATCATGTGAATGTACAAGAAACACAATCCATTGCTTAATGTGTAGATTCACACATAAGATAAAAAATACTCTTACCATTTGTTTGAAGACTCATTAAGAACAATTATAACAATATTAATATCACATAAAAAAGGAGATTTGAATCTCTTTCACATTCACTTCTCTCTCCCTCTCTATCTATTTATGTTCATATTCTCTATCTTCATCTTCTTCTCTGTGATAGTTACACTCGAACGTTTCCTTCATCGGGTTTACTTCGCCATCATCATGAAAAATATGGGTAGTCATCTCTATTACATCATCTGATGATTTTTATATTCCGCTACTCAATCTTTATCATTGTAAATCTATTTTTATTTTGTAGATATGTTCTTTAAATATCATCTTTTCATTGATTTTTTGTTTATTTTGTAGATATGAAATATTTTATAGATTAGTTATATTTTTCATTGATTTGTTTTGTCTATTTTGTCCATAGATTTGTTTATTTTGTAGATATGTTCTTTAAAGTGCATTTTCATTGAATTTTTGTTTATTTTATAGATTTGTTCTTATTTGTCATTAGTTTATTTATTTATTTTTTCATTAATTTGTTTATTTTGTATATATGTTCTCATTGATTTTATTATTTTTTAGATTTGTTTTTCTAATAATCATCTTCTTTAACTTCTGATTTACAAGGATATCATCCCTAAGAATAATCAAATCCTCAAAAATTAATAATATGGTGGCTTTCTCAAGTCCAATATACTTACTTTAACTATACCTCAAGTAAATATGTAGACTTTGTCTAATGGTTCATATTTGTTAGGATTTTTTTGTAGTAATAGGACTGAAATTTTTCATATGATATAGCCTATTAATCATTTTATCCTACTTCTTCAGGAAGTAAGGCGCCATACTGAGAGTACGAGTTTCTTATATGATGTCAATATTCTTTCATTGTCAAAACTGATTTTAGTTTTTCATAATAATGTGCTAAGATCCACTGTCATTTGATTATAATTTTTATTAATATGTCCAGTTGTTAAAAAGTTGTCTCATTAAGAATTTTTTTTATCTTATTTCATTATAATGGAAGTTATCTATATCTATTAGGTTCCCTCAAGTCATATAAATGGTTTCTGCTTTTGAATCTGCGTTTGTGTATGATTTTTATCAAAGAGAAATGTTCCAATATTTCATTTCTTCAATGCCATTTACAAGATTTGGTTGTGATTTCATGTACTACTACGCCTGAGTTGCTGTTCAACAACGCTTATTTTAGATGTATAATAGCGCTTTCATGCGCTTTTTGTTTGACCGTAGTAGTATATGGTCACCCTTAACAACGCTTCACAAATGTTGTTGTATTGATTATATACCGTAGCACAACACATAAAAAGCGTTGTCATATATTGCATCAATACAACATCGCCTCGTCCACAAAACGAACATTCTCAACAGCACACACATTTATACATTCTGAACAACATAGATACATTAATACATGCTAGAAGTTTGTTTTATTAAACATCAATTTAATACAAAATACAAACAATGAATATCATGCCAATTATGTTTTGAGAGAGTACATAATTACAAATAAAAAAAATGACACAAATTACAAAGAAACAATATTATACAAATTACAAACAATCAAAATTATACAAAGACTACCTGCATCTACTTTTTCATTTTCTTTGATTGTTTTTGTCTTTTAGGGTCATCCTTGTCTGGAGGACCATATTGATTTACCCAAAGTCTTTCATCGTGATCATCTCTTGTATATAATTCATCGTCCGTAGTTGGTCCGCTCTCACGCGACTGTTATGTCCCAAAAAAAGGATCATCGTCATCAATATCCAATTTTCATTCTTACTTGGGTAACACTTCCTTAGCATCTCCTTGTGTGTTTCAATATATGGCTCAACCTCGTCGGCATTATGCAAAACATATAAGTGCACTGGTTCCAATTCGGTTCTTGTTATTGTCAATATTTCATTCCCAGTAATACCTTCACCAAATGTTTTTTTTTTGCATATTCAGGCTTTAGAATGCCCGTGAAATCACCATCGCTAAGGTATCCGGTACAAAAATCAAGAACTTCTTCAACAACATATCGCTCGACAATACAACCGTCTGGTCTTGATCGGTTCTTCACATAACCTTTTAATGTCTTGATATAACGCTCAAAGGGATACATCCATCTCATAAAGGAAGGCCCACATAGTTGTGTCTCTTGAACAAGATGAATGCTTAGACGAACCATTATGTCAAAAAAAAGGTGGGAAATACATTTCAAACTCACACAAAGTCAAAATAATTTGTCTTTGCAATGCAGGAAATTTCTCAAGGTCAATCACTTTTCTACAAATTGCCTTGAAGAAGAAGCATAACCTAGTTATGGTTCCTCGAACTTTTTTAGGTAAAATTGATTGTATTCCAATAGGCAAGAAATGCTCCATAAGTATATGACAATCATGAGACTTAAAACCTTTTAACTTGAGGTCTTTTATTGATACGATGTTCTGAATGTTGGAAGAGTACCCTTCTCGACAAAGTCTAAGCTGCTCGAGGTAGAAATGTACATTTTCCCTTCATTATTAGCCCCAATTCCTTTCTTATTCTCATACTAACCAAGTCCAACCTTGCATTCAAGCCATCTTTGGTCTTACCAGAGATATTGAGTAAGGTACCAAGGAGACTTTCAAACACCTGTTTTTCAATATGCATAAATCTAGGAAATGTCTTACATATAATGAACTCCAATATGGAAATTCAAAGAAGATTGACCTTTTCTTCCATCCACTTGTAACCATTTATTTTGCAAAAGGTTTACCAAAGTTAGTATTCAAACCCTTTAGCTTTTGAAATAATTGGTCACTTGTCAATGACAAAGGAGCACGACCTTCTTCATTGTTTCCATCAAATGGTTTTTTCCATCATGGATAGTGATGATTGAAGGCAAAAATCAACGATGGCCAAGGAAGAAGTTTTTCTTATAGTATTCCAACCTCATTGAATGAGTATTGTCTTCACATACAGGACATGCAAAATGTCCTTTTGTACTATATCTAGACAGATTACCATATGCAGGGAAATCACTGATTGTGTCGAACAAAAAAGCCCTCAAGTTAAAGCTTTCTTCCCTATACGCATCATATATATTTATGCATGTCTCCCACATTTGCTTTAAGTCTTCAATTAATGGAGCCAAATATATGTCTATGTCATTTCCTGGTTGTTTAGGTCCAGAAATTAACATAGATAACATCACATATTTGCGCTTTATGCATAGAGAAGGAGGTAGGTTGTATATCACCAACATCACTGGACATGTACTGTGGGAATGTATTGTGAGAGTAACTTTGAACACTATGTCGGTTAATTCCCTCCGTTGACAATGCAAGGCATAGATTTCTTGATTCTTAACCAAAACTAGGTGTTGAAAGCGTTATTCGGTGTTTATTTTAGTTGGGAGTTTTCTACTCTCAACAAATCATCCTGGCAGCAGTGTCAATTTGTTGAAAGATTAATACTCTCATTTTCGTTATGTTCCTTTTGTAAGTAAGAGAACTCGGTTAGATACAAATAAATAAATAAAGAACAAAAGAATAATAAATTTAGTGACCTTTTATTTATTTACTCCCTCTCAGGTTCATTTTATTAACAAACCAAACTTCTTCCTTAAGGAAGGTTGGTATTAAAGAATAAATAAAATGCGGAAAGTAAATAACAATAAATAAAAGTTAGTAAGTTAGTTTCATCACTTTTGTATATTAAAAGGTGTTTTCAACAAATAAATTTATTGATAACACATTTTACAATTTACACCTCTTTCAAGATTCAATTGTAGTATAGTATAGGGTTATATCAAACCACAAGGAATTTCCTAATAAAATAAATCATCTGAATATGTCAATGCACAAATAATGGGTTAA
>NC_032021.1:10020047-10023321 GCF_001865875.1 Lupinus angustifolius
ATTCAAACTTTTGTAAATTAAGAAGAAGTAGAAATTACATAACCTTGTTCAAAAGAAAATGTTTAGGAGCATGAGCTATCCATCCAAGGATTGGATGCTTTTGAGTTCCAAATGAGAGTACAAAATTGATTTTTGCATCTCATTTGCCTTCTCCTTTTCTCCTCTTGAATTGTAACTAAAAATTACAAAAGCTTACTTGAAAATGAAAATTCTAAACTAAGAAATGAAGAAAGAATTCCTGAATGAGAGAATTCTCGCCTCCAAGTATTTTTGAGAGAATTTTATGAAGAAATGGTGTGTTCCAATCTGTTTTGCTCAAAGGAAATGGCCTCCTATTTATAGGCCTCATGCCAGACCGCTGAGCTGCTGAGCTGGACCGCTCAGTAGCTGACCAAACCCTTCAGCATGGGTTTGGTCCCTTGACCAAGTAGCTTAGTCACCTCCTTGTGCATGACTCATCAAAGCTAGTTGTGGGCTATGAGACCAGCTATTGTGAGCTACTTCTGAAAAGCCTATGGTGGGCTACTTGAGGTGAGGTCATGGATGACTTCATGGTTTCTTGATGGTTAAGTCAAGTCTGGTAAGCACCACCCAGCGCACCTGCTTCACCGCTGAGCTACTTGTTCAGCAGCTTCTGACCGGGTTGACTGAGACGTGGCTTGGTGCTTACTGATCTGGCCAGGAGTATGGTTCTCTACTGAGCAGCTTGGTTGGACCGCTGAGCAGCTTTTTCAGCAGCTTGGTCTTGTGCCAAGCTCGTGTCTGACCGTGTCAAGCATATTTCTGACCATGCCAGGCCTAGTCTGCTGCTAGGCTGAGCAGCTAAGCAGACCCGCTCAGCTGCCTGGTTGAGCAATTTGGTCCAAGGTAGGCAGGTGTCCAGGTCAGCTCAGCGGGGCTTGTTCCACGCTCAGCTGCCTGGTTGAGCACCTTGATTTGCTTGACTTTTGTTGTTTTTTTACCATGAATCTTTTCGCTTCTTTTCTTCATTTTATTTCCTACAAAATACATAAAAAGGCAATACAAGCACAAATATACCAAATTGTGATATTTTATACAAAAAGTATTGTTTTAAGTTGGTTTTTCTCAATTATGCTTAAGATAAGTGCCATAAAAGTGTATGATTTTTAGGTATGTTTGGCACTTATCATCTTCACATCCATCTGTTCTAAGTGCATATCTCGGCTGACTACCAAGGCAAGCACTACCCTGATAGAAGTGTGTCTCACTACTCGGGAGAAAATCTCATTGTAGTTGATCCCCTTCTGTTGTGAATACCCTTTTACTACAATATTTCCATGAGATTTTTCATGAATTGTGAATTTTGACACATAATGCTTCACACAAGAATTTAGATGTTTTTTGTTATAAAAAATGTGTAACAATTGACCTAAGCAAATATTTTTCTACCAAAAGTGTTTCTTTGCACACAAAAATGGAACCAAATGGGGTAAGTGTTTCACTCAAAACTCAACTTGTTTGATTTGCAAGAATTTAATTTTGTTTTTCATCTTAACACTTACTTTGATTGCACAAATTTTTCAAGGATCACTAAAGTCTTATTTAGGTTGTAATGAGGCTTGGCTATCATAGGAAATTGGTTTTTCAAAATATTCAAAGATACTTTCAAAGTTTAAAGGAGAGCAAAAATTAATTTTTCATTAAAAACATATACCCCTTTCAACTTTTTTCCATTTTTCCTTCCCTCATTCTTTTTCTTGACCTTTTTTCCATTTATCCGAAAAATAAATTTGGCTAAAAAGTGATGATGATGATCAACATGATTTCAAAATGTATAAGCATGTGCTGAAAGCGTTATTCAGTGTTTTTTTTAGTTGGGAGTTTTCTTCTCTCAACAAAATCGTCCTGACAACAATGTCAATTTGTTGAAAGATTTATACTCACATCTTCGTTATGTTCCTTTGGTAAGTAAGAAAACTTAGTTTTATTGTTTGTTCGTCATCTCGGCTTTGTTGAAATAAATTCCAACGTCGGTATAATAGTTTCAAGAATATTCCAGTTACAACTTACTTTCTTAATAATCATGTGAATAAGTCATTCCTTCTTTGCCCCATATCGGCTTTGTTAGAATAAATTCTAACACCGACATAATGGTATCGAAGCAATTACCTATTACATAATTATTAAGTACCTTTGAATACCATCTCGATTTTGTGGAATAAATTCCAACATCGGTTTAATGGTATTCTAATATATAAAAGTGATGAATAGTTAGTTGTTAGATACAAATAAATAAATAAAGAACAAAAGAATAATAAATTTAGTGACTTTTTATTTATTTACTCCTTTTCAGGTTCATTTTATTAACAAACCAAATTTTTTCCTTAAAGAAGGTTGGTATTAAAGAATAAATGAAATGAGGAAAGTAAATAACAATAAATAAAAATTAGTAAGTTAGTTTCATCACTTTTGTATATTAAAAGGTGTTTTCAACAAATAAATTTATTGATAACACTTTACTATTTTACAATTTACACCTCTTTCAAGATTCAATTGTAGTATAGTATAAGGTTATATCGAACCACAAGGAATTGCCTAATTAAATAAATCATATAAGCATGTCAAAGCACAAATAATGGTTTAAACATATTTTGGTTGGTTTGAATGTGAATATGAACAAGTACACATAATAAACATACAACTAAATATTAACAAGTTCTTGAGGAGACAAATTATTTTTAAATAAGGAAAATATATTTCTCATCTTCTTTTTGAGTTTGAACTACTTAGACAAGTTCTTATGTTTTACTTTGGTTAACCCCAAACACCAAGGTCTGAAATCCTCCTTTTAGTGTAAGTCATAAAATGGTAGAATCATAAACACTTATATTCATCACTTAAACAATACTACGACCATAAAAGAGATTAGGTTGTCACACCCTAACCATTGGTGACTCTAATATTGAATGAGTGATGAATATAAGATCTTAAGAAAAACATGCTTAACTTGGCAAATAAACTAAGTAGTACAACTACTCCAAAGTTTATTTGTTAAGTGTTTGAAACAAGTAGTTTATGAAATCATTTTTTAGGTGATCAGTCTAAAAAGAGCATTAATCACTTCTCAAACAAATAATATTAACCAAAACACCAACTTGAATGGTTAAAATTCAAACTTTTGTAAATTTAAGAAGTAAAAAATTACATAACCTTGTTCGAAAGAAAATGTTTAGGAGCATGAGCTATCCATCCAAGGATTGGATGCTTTTGAGTTCCAAATGAGAGTACAAAATTGATTTTTGTATCTCATTTG
>NC_032021.1:10023421-10025313 GCF_001865875.1 Lupinus angustifolius
TCCTCTTGAATTCTAAACTACAAATTATAAAACTTACTTGAAAATGAAAACTCTAAGCTAAGAAAGAATTCCTAAATGAGAGAATTTTGCCTTCAAGTGTTTTTTGAGAGAATTTAGTGAAGAAATGCTCAACTACAATCTGTTTTGCTCGAATGAAATGGCCTCTATTTATAGGCTGCACATCCTGACTGTTGAGCTGCTGAGCTGGACCGCTCAGCAGCTGACCAAACCCTTCATCATGGATTTGTTCCCTTGACCAAGTAGCTTAGTCACCTCCTTGTGTATGACTCATCAAAGCTAGTTGTGGACTATGAGACCAGCTATTGTGAGCTACTTCTGAAAAGCCTATGGTGGACTACATGAGGTGAGGTCATGGATGACTTCATGGTTTGCTTGATGGTTAAGTCAAGTCTAGTAAGCACCGCCCAACCACCCAACGCACCTGCTTCACCGCTGAGCTGCTTCTTCAGCAGCTTCTGACCGTGTTGACTGAGACGTGGCTTGATGCTTGCTGATCTGGCCAGGAGTCTGGTTCTCCACTGAGCAGCTTGGTTGGATCCTTGAGCAGCTTGTTCAGCAGCTTGGTCTTGTACCAAGCTCGTGTCTGACCGTGTCAAGCATATTTCTGACCGTGCGAGACCTAGTCTGGTGCTAGGCTGAGCGGCTAAGCAGGTCCGCTCAGCTGCCTGGTTGAGCAGTTTCGTCCAGGTCAGGCAGGTGGCCAGGTCAGGCACGTCGCCAGGTCAGCTCCGCGGGGCTTGTTCCACGCTCAGCTGCCTGGTTGAGCACCTTATTTTTCTTGACTTTTGTTGCTTTTTGACCATGAATCTTTTCTCTTCTTTTCTTCATTTTATTTCTTACAAAATACATAAAAAGGCAATACAAACACAAATATACCAAATTGTGATATTTCATACAAAAAGTATTGTGTTAAGTTGGTTTTTCTCAATTATGCTTAAGCTAAGTGCCATAAAAGTGTATGATTTTTAGGTATGTTTGGCACTTATCACTAGGATAGTCGTGATCAATTTTTCTCCATTGAGGAGAATTTGCAGGATGCCAAAGCTTGCCATGTTTAATCATGTCTTTATCATACCATGTCAACTTCTTTGCATCTTTGGCATTGCTAAGCATACGCTTGAATCTTGATTTGATGGGAAAATACTATACAACCTTTTTGGGAATTGAGTCTTCCTTCTTATATAGTAATGCATTACATTTAGGACAAAACTTTAATGAAGCATACTCATTAAAAATAAGATGCAATCATTTTCATAAGCATGTATCCTAATGTAGTCCATGCCTATGAGCGTAACATTTGTTTTGCATCATAGGTTCGAGAAGGGAGCACATTATCTTCCCGTAACATATCCTTCAAAAGTGCAAGCAAGTCGATGAAACTCTTATCAGTCCATCCATTAACATATTTCAACTTATACAACCATCATATAATGGTTTCTCAACATCACTTATTAACAACGCTTGTTGTTGTGCTGTTGAAGTTCATATATTTAACAGCGCAATAACAGAAAAACAATGTCTTATTATTCATAAATTTTCTCAAAAAACATCTTAATACAAGAACGTATCACATGCATAGCGTTGTTGTATTAATAATGTACCAAAGTGCTTTCAATAAAAAGCGTTGTTGTATTAATAATGTACCATAACGCTTTATATAAAAAGCGTTGTTGTAGTTATCCTTTACAACAGCGCATGTTAGGGCTTCCCCTAGAATTCGCTATTGATTTGTATAAATTAATAACTGCATATACATTTATTAGCAGAACAGACATTCTCAACAGCACAAACATTTATACATTTTGGACAACACAGACACATTAAAACAGACCAGAAGTTTGTTTTATTAAACATCAATACAATACAAAATA
>NC_032021.1:10025413-10026992 GCF_001865875.1 Lupinus angustifolius
AACCAATGTAGGATAAGACATGAAGGCTTGAACCGTTGACTAACCATTTCAATCTTTCAGAAACCGAATGTGAATTTATATTCAACTCCTCATCAATGTGATTTTTTAGCCACTTTATGAAACACCGATTATGCTCTTTGAAAATCCAATTTTCATTCTTACTTGGGTAACACTTCCTTAGCTTCTCCTTGTGTGTTTCAACATATGGCTCAACCTCATCAGCATTATGTGAAACATATAAGTGCGCTTGCTCCAATTCGGTTCTTGTTATAGTCAATATTTCATTCCCAGTAATACCTTCACCAAATGTTTTTTTTTGTATATCGAGGCTTTGGAATGCCCATGAAATCACCATCGGTAAGGTATCCAGTACAAAAATCAAGAGTTTCTTCAACAACATATCGCTCAATAATACAACCCTCTGATCTTGATTGGTTCTTCACATACCCTTTTAATGTCTTCATATAACACTCAAAGGGGTACATCCAACTCATATAGGAAGGCCCACATAGTTGTGTCTCTCCAACAAGATGAATGCTTAGATGAACCATTATGTCAAAAAAAGAAGGTGGGAAATACATTTCAAGCTCACACAAAGTCAAAATAATTTGTCTTTGCAATGCAGGTAATTTCTCAAGGTCAATCACTTTGCTACAAATTGCCTTGAAGAAGAACCATAACCTAGTTAGGTTATGGTTCCTCAAACTTTTTTAGGTAGAATTGACTATATTCCTATTGGCAAGAAATGCTCCATAAGTACATGACAATCATGAGACTTAAGACCTTTTAATTTGAGGTCTTTCACTGTTACGAGGTTCTGAATGTTGGAAGAGTACCCTTCTAGAATTTACAAACCATGAATAAATTTACAAAATTCCATTTTCTCATTCCTCGACAAAGTAGAAGCTGCTGGAGGTAAAAATGTACGTTTTCCCTACAGTATCAACCACAATTCCTTTTTTATTCCCATACTAACCCAGTTCAACCTTGCATTCAAGCCATCTTTGGTCTTACCAAGGACATTGACTAAGGTACCAAGGAGACTTTCAAACACACTATTTTCAATATGCATAACATCGAGGAAATGTCTTACATATAATGAACTCCAATATGGCAATTCAAAGAAGATTGACCGTTTCTTCCACCCACTTGTAACAATTTCTTTTGCAAAAGGTTTCCCAAAGTTAGTATTCAAACCCTTTAGCTTTTGAAATAATTGGTCACCTGTCAACGGCAAAGGAGCACGACCTTCTTCATTGTTTCCATTAAATACTTTTTTCCATCGTCGATAGTGATGATCTGAAGGCAAAACTCTACGATGGCCAAGGAAGACATTTTTCTTATAGTGTTCTAACCTCATTGAATGTGTATTTTCTTCACATATAGGACATGCAAATTGTCCTCTTATACTATATCCAGACAGATTACCATGTGCAAGGAAATCAATTATTGTGTCGAACAAGAAAGCCCTCAAGTTGAAGCTTTCTTCCCTATACGCATCATATACATTTATACATGTCTCCCACATTTTCTTCAAGTCTTCAATTAATGGAGCCAAATATATGTCTATGTCATTTCC
>NC_032021.1:10026997-10032887 GCF_001865875.1 Lupinus angustifolius
CGACCTTCTTCATTGTTTCCATCAAATGTTTTTCTCCATCGTCGATAGTGATAATCTGAAGGCAAAAATCACTAGCCATGTACTATGGGAGCAACTTTGAACACTATGTGGGTTAATTCCATCCGTTGACAATTCAAGGCGTAGATTTCTTGATTCGTGACCAAAACTAGGATAGTTGTGATCAATTTTTCTCCATTGAGGAGAATCTGCAGGATGCCGAAGCTTGCTATCTTTAATCCTTTCTTCATCATTCCATGTCAACTTCTTTGCATATTTGGCATTGCTAAACATACGCTTGAATCTTGATATGATGGGAAAATACCATAAAGCCGTTTTGGAAATTGAGTCTTCCTTCTTATATCGTAATGTATTACATTTAGGTCAAAACTTTAATAAAGCATACTCATTAAAAAATAAGATGCAATCATTTTCACAAGCATGTATCCTAGTGTAGTCCATGCATGTGTTTAGCTCATTATCACAAGCACGATCATCTTCATATGCATTTGTATAGTTGTCTTTCATATGCATCTCAATTCACAATCCATAACGTCTCTTATCTCACCATGTGTAACTTTGATCAATACCATGACACACTAAATGACCTTTGTGAACACCCAAATTTGTCCTACATTTACTTTTTATTTTTAGCATAAAAAAATATAACACCATTTCTATATCCACCAGAGCATTGGGATAATCAAGTTGCAGATTAATATTATTGATATGAGTCATACGCGGGTAATGCTAAAAAAAACCAATTATGTCTTCTAAAGTAATTTACATACAACGAGTACCCTCACAGTGGTTATCCACTCTAGGATGATTAGTACATTCATAAGTCTCACAACACAAGGAACCTAAGCCACTTTGATATAGTGCATTGACGCATATCGCTATGGCTATTAAACAATTCCAGCACCTGATTCTCGCAGCTAAAAAAGAGGATGGCAATAATATCGTTTATATCAAAAAAGAGGCCACATTAAAATGCTAAAACATGGACAAGAGTTCCCATCCCATACTAGGTTACATTTTCTAAATAAGGACCAGCATCCTAGGGGGTATACATCATGCACATCATTCATTCATGCATTCATCCATGCATTCTTTATCTCATTTATTTAACACCTTTACGATTGTCACGCCTTTTGCAGATTACTTTGTCGGAGAGAAACTGGTATAGTAAGACATAGAGACTGATTCTCAAGTTGTGGGTTCTGTCAGCACTCTGTCAGTGAAAAAAGGAGTAAGGGTAGAATTACAAGTTATGGATGTAAGCTTCCTAGCAGATCTGGTCCCCAAGATCCCTCAAGAGGTTCAAGACCAGCTAGCAAAAGAATATGGAAGGTTGTCTGACTTGGTCCTCATCACGGTTGATATAGAGACATTAAAGGGCATGAAAGACATGATCCAGTACTAGAACACTGCTCTACACATCTTCGAATTCCCAAATATTGATGCATCCTCGACTGTGGAGGAGTATGAGGTCCTACTTGATATCGACTCTTCCATCACAGATATCGAGCTATCAAACAGGCTAAAGCTGTATCAGTATAGCGGTACTCAGAATGTTACAGAAGAGTATATCGAGGGGCTGATCGGGATGCATCCAGGCCCGAACCAGATTATCAAACAAGGAGAAGTATATGGGCTAAAGACCACTTTCTTGAAAAAAAACATCTTGCCGAAATGGTGGAACCAGGAAATTGGGAGCTATTCAAACCCGCTTTTGCTCTAGCAGTATATGGTATGGTCCTATTCCCTTTCGTTTATGATATGGTAGACCAAGCGGCGATCGATGTCTTCGCCAAAGTCAAGAGGTTCAGAGTTAACCCCGTTCCAGCAATAGTTGCAGAAACTCTCTTATATTTCCAAATGTGTCATGAAAAAGGCTACCACAAGGTCCGGTGTTGTGTAAAATTGCTCTATGTGTGGATGATTACTCGGTTTGCGCATCACCAATATCCAGATTGGAGCAAGTACCCCCTGCGCCGGTTCAGAAATATTGCAATTAAACCTATGCAACTGGCGGATTGGAAGAAACTGTTCAAAGAGGTAACCCCTAGGAATTTTGGAACAAAGTGTTGCTTATATGACAAACATCAGGCAGTGATGTACTCATGTGGAGACTTTCCGAACATGATGTTGATGGGCCCCCGAGGATGCATCTCTTTCACCCCAGCCTTAGTACTGGGACAACTGAAATGGGGGATGAATCTAGTACCTCAAGAAAAGTTGCAGGGGATCACAGTCTGGTATAGGGAGGAGGGAACTACCCGAGAAGTTCTCATATATGTGACGAATGCTCTGAGGAGTATCCGTCTATGTGGGAAGAATGAGCTTGGAGAACACCAAGCCTATTACACTGAAGAGTACAAATGCTGGAGGAATGAAAGGATTAAATATGTTATGTTGCCACCATCCGAGTCATCAAAAGAACCGATCGGGCCATCCCAGAACGAACTACTACTCGTTAGTCAGAACAAACTTCTGGAATCCAAGTTGGAAGAGGCTCGAGATGAAGTAGAGAAATATAAACTGATGGTGGAGAAGCTTAACAAAACCATCGCTGCACAGAAGAGGGAGGAAGTCAGCTTGAAGCGAGACTAAGCCAGCATGTGCTCTTCATCCGACAAATTCCGCCTGATCCGAGATGGCAAAGAAAAAGACAAAAAAATAACAGAATTGACCAGGTTGGAGAAAGAAAAAGATGAACAGATAGCCGACATGGTTGATCAACTGAAGGCCCGAGCGCGAGCCCTACATACTGCTCAAAGAGATGTTCACACGCTGAAAGCAAAAATAGAGAATATGCAGGCCAACCGAAGAGATGGGAGCCAAACGGGGGCTATCTTAAAAGAGTATCAGGAAGCCTTGATGCGAGCCAGGGAAAGACAGGATCAACTGAATGTTGCGTTGGATGCTCGTTTCCAAGCATTGGCTGAGGCAAATCGCGATAAAACCCATCTTTCTGAACGAATGAAGGACCTTGAGGAAGCCTACAATGAGTTAAATGCCAAACATCATGAGTGGTCACACAACTGGGAGAATATGCTCCAGGAGTGTAAATGGGACAAGGAGAAATGGGAAGGAAGATGCAGGCAAATCATCGAGGGTCTTGGGGACTTTGCTGATGGTTGGTTGAGAAACTTTGATGATGCCCGTCAGGAGGTCGAAATGTACCCTGATACAAGCCTACGCCCCGCCATGAGAACCTTCTATGAAGCATGTGATAAGTTGGCTTGGAAACTCAGAAGGTGGAGAACTGCTGCATCTGGAGAATATTGAGCATTTTATGTTTTTCTTCTCCTTTGTAAAAATAAAAAGAAAGAGAGAATGAATAAAGGAAAATTGTAGTCCTACTTATGAATATGAATAAAAAATTTCTCCTTTTCTCAGAGTTTATCCGAGTTGTTCTCTATACAAGTATCATAAGGGTTCATCATCTTATCTAGTCTTCAAGTAAAAAGTCCTGACAGAGTAAAAACATATTGTAATTAGATACAATCTTGGTCTGAAACCTAGAGTTTCTTCTAACGATTGGTATCAAATGTAAACGATCTTGCAGACTACGCTCCCAAGATTACCAAATACATGACAAGATGTTTAATGATAGTGATCCACAATGAGAGAATAAGCCTAGATGCAAGCAAGGTCTGAAGCCTAGAGCTTCCTCTGAGTATTGTCATCAACGCAAGAGAAACTATTGGGGTGCGCCTCGTAGTCAACAAATGCGGGTCAAGACGTCTTACTATACTAAGCCTCTCGAAGACAAAGAAATCTTTTTGCTTTCATTTTTATCATTTATTTTTCAAATTTTTATTTTTCCAATAACTCAGGTTCTGTAATCATTGCACACCAACATCCTTACAATACCCGATCAAAAACAAAGACAATGGCCGACCAGGAAGCTACTATTGGAGGGAATCCCGAGGTGATTGAGCTAAAAGAGCAAATAGCACTGATGATGAGAATGATGGTAGCCATGCAGCAAGAAATGGCATCTGGGAATTCTTCTGCAGAAGATAAGCGGGCCCAATCCGCACGTAATGCCAATGAAGGAGGGCACAACCAAGAGTCTGCCTCTAAGCACCAGGGTGCATCACAAGGACATACCTCGTCAAACAAAGAGAACTCACAACACACCAACCAACATGACTCGGATGACGATCCTAACTACCACGCCCCCAAGAATGATAGAAGCACTGCAGGACGTCAAACTAGTAAAGACACTCAGCGCGATGATAAAGGGAAGGGGAAGGAAGATGAAATGTGGGACATCATTAATGAAAGGCTTAAGGATGTGGAGGGGGCTAACTGCCCCGATTTAAAGAACGCTTTTGAATTGTGTCTGGTCCCAGATGTCGTTCTTCCTCCTAAATTCAAGGTTCCCGAATTCGAAAAGTATGATGGGAGTACATGCCCGAAGAGCCATCTTCATATGTACGCCCGGAAAATGTCAGCGTACCATAGTGATGATAAGCTGCTCATTCATTGCTTTCAAGACAGCCTTGTGGGGATCGCCACTTCGTGGTACATCCGCCTCGAAAGCAAGCACATTAAGACATTCCTGGATCTTTCTAATGCCTTCATAAGGCAGTACAAATTCAATGAGGACTCTACGCCGGACCACAACAAGCTTCAAAGCATGTCGAAACCGGCAAGTGAATCATTCAGGGAATATGCACAGAGATGGAGAGGAGTGGCCTCACAAGTCTTACCCCGTCTGGAGGAAGAAGAGCAGATCACTATCTTCATCAACACTCTCCCTAACCCTTTCTTCGACAAGATGATTGGGAATAATACATGTGATTTCAATTCATTGATTAGAGTCGGAGACAGAATTGAGCAAAACATGAAAAATGGAAAGATTGTCGCCGAACAAACCGGAGAGCCCAAAAGGCCCAACTACATGAAGAAAAAAGAAACTGAAGCCCACTACATAGCCGGAGAACCCCAAAAGACATCGAACAAGATAAACAACAATCCTCGTTCATATACACACCGCCCTCAACACAACCAGACACCATACCAACCGAGCCCGCAAAACACATACCAGATCCCATACCAACCAATAGCCTACATTAACCACAACCGCCCACCACTTCAACAAAACACAACCTTTCAATACAACCAACCACAACCAAACCTCTATCAACCCCGACCACCTAGGCCCAACTATCAACCAAATAACCAAGCCCAAAACCATAATCCACCCGTGCAATACCAAACTCAGGAAAGAAGGACTTTCGACCCTATCCCTATGACCTATGCCGAACTATTCGCCACCTTACAAACAGAACGTATCCTAGCACCCATTCTAGGAAGAGTCCCAAATACTATGGCCGCATGGTACAACCCTAATGTCAATTGTGCTTACCATTCGGGAGTAGTGGGGCATTCAATCGAAACTGGTAAGGCATTAAAACATAGAGTGCAGGATCTTATCGATTCCGGATGGTTGAATTTCAAAGACGATGTTCCCACTATCACAAACAACCCTTTGCCCAATCATGGGAACCAGGGAGTGAATGTCTTAGAGCGGGACGAGGCAGACACTATTATTGACAGGGTGGAAGACATAAAGACACCCCTAAAGATCATATTTTTGGAGATGTGCAAAATAGGTCTGGTGAAGTGTACGCAAGATGGTCAATATGAAGGTGACGTTTGCATGCTACATGGGACTACAGACCATAACATAGAAGAATGTTCCAAGTTCAGATCATTGATACAAGAATTATTGGACTCCTAGTTGTTGAGGATCGAAAGGCAAAATAAATGTTCTGACATATGTGTCATTGAAAAAGACGAGGAAAGTCCGAGTCCGGTCATTATAAGGAAGTTTGTACCAGTATTCAACATACCTACTAGCACACCATCATAT
>NC_032021.1:10032987-10038210 GCF_001865875.1 Lupinus angustifolius
CGGAAAAATGCCAGTTCCAACAAATGAAGTTGTCCACTTGGTCGGGGTAGGAAATATGACAAGGAGCGGAAGGATTTATAGCCCTGTTGAGATAGCCAGTAAAGTCATCAATGCGTCTAAAGGCAAAGAAAACGTTGATAAGCCAGTAGATACCAGTTCTGGAGCGGCCCGGGTTGAGATCCCTCCAATTGATGTTGAAAGAGAAGTCACAGATGATGAAGCTTGTGAGTTCTTGCGATTCATCGGGCAAAGCGAGTACCAAATAGTTGACCAGTTGAGTCGCACTCCAGCCAGGGTATCGCTGTTGTCTTTACTAATGAATTCAGAAGCTCACAGAAAGGTCCTACTGAAAGTGCTAAACCAGGTCCATGTCGACCATGATATAAGTACTAGCAAATTAGATGGTATCGTCAATAATATCATGTCGATAACTTTATCTCCTTCAGCAATGAGGAAATACCGAATGAAGGAACAGGGCACACCCGTCCTCTCCACATCTCCATCATGTACACAGATTTTGTAATAGGAAGGGTGTTGATAGACAATGGTGCGTCGCTCAATGTGATAACCAAGAGGACATTGTCTAAATTACGAGTGGATGACTCAGCCATAAAACCCAGTTCAACAGTTGTTCGAGCCTTCGATGGAGCCCGAAGGGATGTGCTGGGAGAAATCGAGCTACCCGTGAAGATTGGGCCGTGTACTTTCCAGATCCTATTTCAGGTCATGGATATCAATCCGTCGTTCAGCTGTCTGTTGGGAAGGCCATGGATCCATTCCATCGGCGCTATACCTTCCTCATTGCATCAAAAGGTGAAGTTTATCGCGAGGGGCAAGTTGATAACCATCATGGGTGAAGAAGACATTCTGGTGTCTCAGCTTAGTGATACCCCATACATAGAAGCTGACACTGAAGCTTTGGAGTCTTCTTTCCGGGCGTTAGAGATTGCGAGTGCTTCTTCTAATAGGAGAGGATATCTTAAGCTCAATCCTCCACCCTCTAATGTCTCCATTAACATGGCCAGGGTCATGCTAAAGAAAGGATTCCAGCCAGGAAAAGGTTTAGGGAGATACGGTCAGGGAATTGAAAACACCATAACCCTCCCAATTAATAATGGTCGATATGGATTGGGCTATAAACCCAGCAAAGCTGATGAGGACCAACTGGCAGAGTAACTTGCAGAGGAAAAGAAGAGGAGTACTACTCGTCCGGGGCGTTATAGAAATGATAGCAGAAGGATTCCCATCCCCCAGATCAGCCAGAGTTTTGTGAGTGCAGGCTTCATAGAACAAAAATTGATTGCAATGATGAGTGAAGACCAGCTAGATGATGATTTCAGTCAGGTGTACCAGTGCGCTCCAGGCATGATCTTGGACAATTGGACCAAAAAGGATGTTGCTAGCTGTATTTATGGGCCAATGTAATTGAAAATGTTTTAACATTTCTAAACTTGTTTGGTCACCATTTGCCAAGCCCTGGGCATTTGGATCTTGTGTTAATAAGGGCATGATTTTACTTTCATCAGTGTGATTCCTAATAAAACAAACCATCACATTTCATTCCATTTCTTGAACAATTTTATATTGCACTTTCTGCCTAAACAAATCAATAAATTAACTTGATATAAACCAATAAACCATAATGCAGATCTGACATCGAATCTATATCTAATGACATCATTAATAATCACTTGCCAAATTTTGATCACCCAATAAATCAAGCAGAGGAAGGTGACAGTGACGAAGACTACAAAGCGTCACCGGAATTGCTGAGATTAGTCAAACAAGAAGGCCAAGAAATTCAACCTCATGGGGAACCCGTCGAGTTGGTGAATCTGGGTTCAGAGGAAGAAAAGAAGGAGGTTCGGGTAGGCACAATCATGGATAGAACTGAGCAAGGAAAACTCATCGCGCTTCTACATGAATACAAGGATGTATTCGCTTGGTCATATGAGGAGATGCCAGGTCTAGATCGAAATTTAGTGGAACACAAACTACCACTAAAGGAAGACTCTAAACCGGTAAAACAAAAACTACGAAGGATGAGGCCAGACGTATCCTTAAGAGTCAAAGAGGAATGGTTGGAAGCCAAGTTCGTGACAGTCTCTACATACCCCGAATGGGTGGCCAACATAGTTGCAGTGCCAAAGAAAGGAGGGAAACTCCGGATATGTGTTGACTATAGAGACCTTAATCGGGCCAGTCCAAAGGATGACTTTCTTGTGCCACACATCGATGTTCTAGTCGATAGTACAGTCGATCATGCTTTATTCTCATTCATGGATGGATACTCCAGGTACCACCAGATTAAGATAGCTTCGGAGGACATAGATAAAACAACCTTCATTACCCCATGGGGTACCTTCCGCTATCTCGTGATGCCATTCGGGTTAAAAAATGCTATGGCCACCTATCAAAGGGCCATGATCGCCATTTTTCATGATATGATGCACAAGGAGATCGAGGTCTATGTCGGCGATATCATTTGCAAATCCAAATCGAAAGAAGAGCATGTCCCCAATCTGCGAAAGCTCTTTGAGAGGTTACGAAAGTATCAGCTCAAGTTGAACCCAGCTAAATGCAGCTTTGGAGTGAAATCTGGCAAAGTCCTGGGCTTCATTGTTAGTCAGAAAGGCATAGAGGTTGATCCTGAAAAAATCAGAGCCATCGCCGAGATGCCAGCCCAATGCCAACCCCTAAGACGGAGAAAGAAGTCAGAGGGTTCTTGGGTCGGCTGAACTACATCTCCCGGTTCATATCTCAACTAACTACAACTTGTGAACCCATATTCAAGCTATTGAGGAAGAATCAAGTAGTGAAATGGAATGATGATTGCCAAACAGTGTTCGACAAAATCAAGCAATACTTGACAGAACCGCCGATATTGACGCCCCCAGTCCCAGGCCGACCCCTAATCATGTATCTAACAGTGCTGGACGAGTCCATGGGTTGTATTCTAGGACAACATGATGAGTTAGGGAAGAAAGAGCATATCATTTATTACCTGAGCAAGAAATTCAATGATTGTGAGAAGAGGTATTCTCTGTTGGAGCGCACTTGTTGTGCCTTAGCTTGGGCTGCACGTCGTCTCAGGCAATACATGTTGAGCCACACTACATGGTTGGTATCTAAAATGGATCCGATTAAGTACATATTTGAGAAGCCTATTATGACGGAGAGTATTGCTAGATGGCAAGTGCTATTATCCGAGTATGATATTGTGTATGTCACCCAGAAGGCAATAAAAGGAAGTGTCCTTGCCGATTATCTCGCCAGCCAACCTATAAACAAAGGGGATTTGATTAATGGGGAATTCCCCGATGAAGGGATTATGATGATATCTCCAGGCACTGAAATAGAAGGAGATAGATGGACTCTGGTGTTCGATGGGGCTTCCAATATACTCGGACACGGAATAGGGGCAGTATTGATCTCCCCAGAGAATAAGTTCATCCCGATTACGGCTCGGCTATGCTTTGACTGCACCAACAACATCGCGGAGTATGAGGCATGTGTCTTGGGTTTGGAGGCGGCCTTGGAGTCAAGAATTAAATCCATAGAAGTATGGAGACTCCGCTCTAGTGATTCATCATGTAAAAGGAGAATGAGAGACCAGAGATTCTAAGTTGATACCATATAGAGATCATGTCCAAAAGTTGATCCATCGATTCGAGGAAATAGACTTCTACCATATCCCAAGGGAAGATAATCGGTTGGCTGATGCCTTGGCAACTTTATCCTCCATGTTCCAGATAGGTGAAAAGGAAATGCCCGTTATCAGGATAGCAAGCAAAGATCAGCCGACATACTATTGTGAAATCGAATCCGAGCCTGATGGAAAGCCTTGGTATCATGACATAATGACATACCTCAAGAGCAAAGAGTATCCTCCCGAGGCCACAGAAAATGATAAAAGGACTCTACGAAGGTTAGCTATGGGCTTCTTTCTAAACGAAAACGTGTTGTACAAAAGAAACCATGACATGATGCTACTGAGGTGTGTGGAAGCCAAGGAAGCAGAGAAGATCATCCAGGAAATACATGAAGGAATGTTTGGGACCCATACGAATGGGCACTCAATGGCTCGGAAAATCCTGAGAGCAGGCTATTTTTGGTTAACGATGGAAAGTGATTGTTGCGATCATGTACGAAAATGTCACAAATGCTAGATTTATGCTGATAATATTAATGCACCTCCCAGCCCGTTAAATATTTTGTCTGCCCCATGGCCGTTTTCTATGTGGGGGATGGACGTTATCGGTCCGATCGAACCAAATGCTTCCAATGGTCATCGCTTCATCTTGGTTGCAATCGAATATTTCACCAAGTGAGTCGAGGCAAACTCATACGCAAGCGTGACTCGTAAGGTAGTACTCAAGTTTATAAAAAAGGAATTGATTTGCCGCTATGGTTTGCCTCATAAAATTATCACAGATAATGCTACCAATCTCAACAACAAGATGATGACGGAGATGTGTGAGGAATTCAAAATCAAACATCACACTTCTTCGCCTTACAGACCTAAGATGAACGGGGCAGTGGAGGCAGCAAATAAAAATATAAAGAAGATAGTCCAGAAAATGGTGGTGACCTACAGAGATTGGCACGATATGTTACCATTTGCACTTCATGGTTATCGGACTTCCGTCCGCACATCAACTGGGGCAACACCCTACTCGCTGGTTTATGGGATGGAAGCAGTGCTGCCGATAGAAGTCGAAATCCCGTCACTAAGAGTGCTCGCTGAAGCCGGATTAGAAGAGGCAGAATGGGTCCAAGCCCGACATGATCAGTTGAATCTTATTGAAGGGAAGAGGTTGGCAGCCATATGTCATGGTCAATTATACCAGAGGAGGATCATGAGAGCACATGCTAAGAAGCTACGCCCTCGAACATTCAGGGAAGGTGATCTAGTACTCAAGAAGATTTTACCTATTCAGAAGGATCACCGGGGAAAGTGGACACCCAATTACGAAGGCCCATATGTGGTAAAGAAAGCCTTCTCAGGAGGAGCTCTCATTTTGACCAACATGGACAGAGAAGACCTTCGTCTCTCTGTAAACTCTGATGCAGTGAAGAAATACTATGCTTGAGACGACTTCCTAAGAAAAAGAAAAAACCAAAAAAAAAAGGAAAAAAAGAATAAAGAAAAAGAAACTCGATTTCTTAGGAATATTAATGTAATGAACACGATCATTATTTACAAAATTGCATACATGTTTT
>NC_032021.1:10038310-10039080 GCF_001865875.1 Lupinus angustifolius
GTAGTTTTTCCAATATTTCCTATAATTCAAAAGAACAATGCTTCAAATCAAGTAGTGAGAATCTAGAAATCTCAAAGTAGAAGAAAAATGAGAAAGGTCCGCTAAGATACTCAAGAGATCTTAGGCAAAAATTAGGACAAAAACACATCAGATCCTCAATTGTCAATACTAAAATGAAGCAATAAAATCATGAGAGGAATCATTGGAAATAGGATATCGGAGAAAAGGAGATGTAGTGGGAAGGGAAACACAATTTGAGCCTTAGTATCCATTTTCTGGTAAGCCATTTAACCAGGCCACAATTCAAGCCAAAAAAGTCCTTGTTGAGGAATAATTTGTTTGGAACCATGCTAGGGTAAAAAGCAAACTGACTCCAAAAGGAAACGTTTTAAATGCACTCATTTTTAAACTAACACTCGCACAAAGTGATCATTACGTTAATATTTCTAACAAATAAAAAGAAAAGAACATCCTGGTAGGTCGAAAACCTGAAAGGGCGGCCAAGGCAAAAGTTAGGGATTATCATTAAAGAAAGTCGTTCTCAATCGGAAGAATGATCACTCAGGAAGACATCAAAGTAAGATACTGGGGGCAGGTTCATTGGATGAGTAGGCTCACCCTGATGAATCCGTAGCAAAAGTCATGAAGCAGATTATGGGGTGCTTCAGAAGATTCAGGTTGAGAAGCAAACAATGGGGGCAATTTATTGAATGATCAGTCCCATCCAATAAATTCATGAGCAAGACACAATAGCCAATCTGTTGAACAAT
>NC_032021.1:10039180-10043172 GCF_001865875.1 Lupinus angustifolius
AAAAAAAACTCCTTCAAATCTATACCTCCACATGTTAATATCAATATAAAGTCATACCTTGTTCATTATTTCTCATATATTAATGCATGAGTTGTTTTTGTGAAAATACACTGATGAATAATAATATGACCTTTTGTGATGATTAATCAGAACAAATAACCGAGCAGCATGGCCATCCGTAAAGAAGGGCTGAAATCATGTCAATATAAAGCTTTATTACTAGAGCTTCCACACTCAATGAAATTGGAACTTCGGATTGTAAGGATGCTCAAAATCAAATTCAATGATAACGGACCTGTAAAATGAAAACAATCAAGATTTTGTCAATAAACGATACAAACACTGCAAGCAAAAAACCACATATTGTGTATTGCATATTCACAAACTAAAAAAACATCTCATTCATATCATGCACCCATTCATGAAATTCGTTGCAAAAAAATCATTTTTAGACCTCCAGGGGTAGAAAGTAAGCTAGCTTAAGCCAAAGCATTTATCTTTATTGTCTCGAGTTCCGGCAGTACCCGACCTGCGTTCTCG
Source organism: Lupinus angustifolius (assembly GCF_001865875.1). Lineage (NCBI taxonomy): Eukaryota > Viridiplantae > Streptophyta > Magnoliopsida > Fabales > Fabaceae > Lupinus > Lupinus angustifolius. The sequence goes on from NC_032021.1 coordinate 10,039,721, forward strand.
CATTAACTTGTATTGTCCCGAGTTCCGGCAGTACCCGACCTGCGTTCTCGCATTTACTTTTATTGTCCCGAGTTCCGGCAGTACCCAACCTGCGTTTTCGCATTTACTTTTATTGTCCCGAGTTCCGGCAGTACCCGACCTGCGTTCTCGCATTTACTTTTATTGTCCCGAGTTCCGGCAGTACTCGACCTGCGTTCTCACATTTACTTTGATTGTCTCGAGTTCCGGCAGTACCCGACCTGCGTTCTCGCATTTACTTTCATATTCTCGAGTTCCGGCAGTACCCGACCTGCGTTCTCGCATTTATTTTTAGTAGTTCGAGTCCCAGCAGCACCCGACTTGCGTTCTCGTTTAAAAATTTTATTTTCTCGAGTTCCAGCAACACCCAACTTGCATTTTCACATTTATTATTGTCATTTCATGACCCATTAATAAGCACCACACTTTCTATCTCATTGTGTCATGATCGATGCTTTCGCCTATTTGTAACAAAATTTGCGTTCACTTCTTTACTAATTGCTTACAAAGATAACACTCAAACATCAATTTAGTTGCTATCTAGTAAGCAATAAGTAAAGAGGGGCAGTTGTGAACACCCAAATTTGTCTTACATTTACTTTTTATTTTTAGCATAAAAAAATAAAACACCATTTCTATATCCACCAGATCATTGGGATAATCAAGTTGCAGATCAATTATGTCTTCTAAAGTAATTTACATACAACCAGTACCCTCACAGTGGTTATCCACTCTAGGATGATTAGTACATTCATAAGTCTAACAAAACAAGGAACCTAAGCCACTTCGATATAGTGCATTGACGCATATCGCTATGGCTATTAAACAATTCCAGCGCCTGATTCTCGCAGCTAAAAAAAAGGATGGCAATAATATTGTTTATATCAAAAAAGAGGCCACATTAAAATGCTAAAACATGGACAAGAGTTCCCATCCCATACTAGGTTACATTTTCTAAATATTGCTCTATGAGCAAGAATAAATAATACTAAGAAACTTCAAAAGGTTCAACGCATGAATATTACATCATTTTGTTCTTTTCCTCCCATAAGGCTACAAATGCAAACTTAAGGTTGAAGGAAACCGCATCCAGATCTAACGAAGGGGGGTCACTTCAGCCTCGCAACCATAAGCGAATCACGAACAATTGATCAATACTGGACGTCCAAGTTATCTTCTATGGCCAACTTCCAACTGCAAAAAAAGGGGGGGGGGAAGAAAAGCATATGCACAAAACAATAGAACAACACTAACATGCTCAAAGCAATTAAATTATGTTGAGGATGAAACAAATACACAATCTGATCCAGCTATCCAATAATTCCAAATACGGTTAAGGGTCGTAAGTGCATACCTACAGCAAGCACTTATAACTTTGTTATCTTTATGCTGATACAGGAATGAGGAGGATCACCTGAATAAACTCACTGCTCCAGAGAGGGAGAGGAGACTGATAGAAGATTATACATATCAGTAATAAACAAGAGAGGACCACACATTCCCATATACACAACAAGCAACACATTCATCCTCCTATCAACAAGCAGTAGGTATAACTCGAATTCGACAATTCCAGTATCTCAGAAGCAAAAAATAGGAATCAAGCTTTAAAGGTAATGTATCTATTACTGGTTTAAACCAATTATTCTTTAAGAAAAGGCTATGTTTGGCGTTATATGGAATTGGAAATTTGTTGGGAATCTGTCATCAGTTACGTGTGCATTTAATCCGCATGAATGAGTCAGTTTCTAAACACAAAAGTCAGTATTAGTCTTGACCCTCAATAGGCAACCCAGGAGACCCAGAAGGTTGGCTATAAAAGGCATACTATGTCACAAACACAACACACAGAGATCAAAGAAAAAGCTCATACATATACATACTGCGAAAATAGGATGCTCATACACTGATATCATACAAACATAAGCAATCAGAAGGATACTTTTAAGCCAATTATCAGAATACATTCAGGCATACATCTACAACACAAGCTGTTACAGATCCCAAGTTCAACATCACAGTCCGTGCATAGTACTTACAAACCACACGGAGATAACAAAGAGAGCATATTGATAGCACAACACACACACAACAAATCAGTGAGCATACAGGAAAGAATTCGGTGGGTTCACAGCGGGGTAAGAGAAGAAAAACATAGACTACACAACAAAAAAACAACAACCAGAGGACAGACCATCATATACAGTCATAAAAGAGGAGAACTCAGGAACAGAGAGAATTCAGGAAGAAGCTACAACATAGGAAGAAGAGCATACACTCAGGTAAGCATTTCACTCTACTTGTCTAAACAATTATAAACAAATACATCCCCACCCTGTTTGTATATTTATCAAAACATATACATATATATTGTGAAATTAGAATAAGCATAAGCACGTCACAACATAAGAAATAAAAAATGCATAACAGTTAAAGAACGCATCATATGTGCTAACGCATATCACCACAATCTGAAAGACATACACATCCATATCACACATATATAGAGACAGAGCCTCTGTAAACAGAGAACCAACACTCAGAAAGTTACCCAATCTTGGTGAGGCTGATCGTGAGTACCTACACCTTAATGTCATCATCACCGAGTGAAAACCGCACATTCCTTGGCCTTAATAAACCTCTGCGAGGATAAGAAGTTGTGAAAATTAAGCAAATATGTGAGATTCGGTTCGTAAAAAATAAAACAAATGGAGAATAAAAATAAGGATTAAGGATCTTAACCCCATTCATTATGAAGAAACCATAAACAAAGGATGAACAATGAATCAAAGTAAAATAAGGTTAGTGAAAAACAAAACAAAGAGATTGAGGAGGATGATTCCTCATTTCGTTACCCGATTCAAAGCCGTCACGGACGAAAATCGAACCACCGCGTCACCACCATCGCAAGCCATAGATGAAGACGGAAGCTTTGGCTGTGCCGCCAACTCCATGGAGGCCGTCGCTGGAGAAGAAAGAGTTAGGGATTTAGAAACCCCATTTGGTGATTGTGGGTTCTGGGAAACCCGTATACCCTTCCCCTTTGCCTTTTTTTGTTTGTTTGTTTTCTAAATCAATTTTTTAGTTTTGTTTTTCTATTTATTTATTTGCTTTATACAATAAGTTTTTTATTCCTTTATACTTATTTCTTAAATCAATACCTTGGTAATTAGGTAGTAACTAAGGTGTTTCTAATGATACACCTCATGAATCATAATTATCATTTGTTTTTTTTATGAATAATTAATTAATAAAGTATTTTTACCATTTAAAATTCTATATATATATAAATAATTAAGAAAATAAATTTTATGGATTTTTTAGTAAGGTTACGGTTCGAGTTGTATCTAACTTCTCCAAAAACGAGAAGAAGGTCTACAACCAATGTTGTCTCTAAATTATTAATTCCTGATATGTTTATAATTAATAAACTA
>NC_032021.1:10043272-10045842 GCF_001865875.1 Lupinus angustifolius
CCAAAACAATTATATATTAACCAATTCAATAAATTAATATTTTTAAACCTATCGGTATTTTCTAAATCACTAACAATCAACCAAAGTATCTAAATAATTTTCGAACTAGAACTACGTAAGCCTTGATCCCCTTAATAGGGGTACGTAGGACCAAAGTCAATATTGTCAGGCTCAATAATAAAAAATATTATGTTTTACTAAATAATTTTAAATAAATAATTTTTAAGGATATAAAAGTTCATGTTATTAGCGAGGGTACCGTTTTAATACGGGCTGACGGGGTGCTAATACCTTCCCCGATCCGTAATCGGCTCCCGAGCTCAGAATCTATGCTTAAAGACCATATTATCCTAATTGGGCTTACTATAGAGTTTTCTACGTTTTAACCGCAAAAAACGTAGTGGCGACTCCAAATCAATCGGAAGGGGTAGAAATCGAGTTCGCCTCTCCATAAGTCGTAGGGTCGGTCTTCCGACCGAAAATCGGGTCGCGACAACCTTTTAACTCATTTGGAGTAATTCAGTTTGAGTAACAACATCTTAAGAAAGGACATAGAATTCTATTAGGGTTTTCAACATTCTCAATTGCAAACCTAACAAATGATTTCACTCTTTCTTCATACTTCTTCGTCAATTGATTGACACTCATCCATTTTTGATCCATTTACTATTAACAAAAAAATATAATGAGCATAAATCCCTAGACCTTGGAGTTAAGCTCACCAAGTACAGCAAATGCATTATTATGATCGGAACCCTAACTCATAATGTAAGCTAAATGAGTCGGAAACCCCAACTCAATACAAGCTAAATATAATGTAATTAAAAAGGCAAATAACTATAAGAAAAACTCACTTTCAATTCGGTGTTGAATGCATCAAGGATGATTTTGAGGTTAAACGAGTGAAGGATTTTCGTATTGAATGAATGAATGATTTTTGGTGTTGAATGAGTGAATGATGATTAGGTTGAATGATTTTCGAGGTCGATTTTGAGAGTAAATGTGTTTCGCTGCTGAGTAAATGAGTGTTGGAATTGCTAATGAATGTGTGAGAATGTGGGAACATTTTAATTTTTAAGGTATGATAGTATCTTCCAGAATGCATAATGAAGAAGGCGCTGTCAATGATACCTAATCAACATCGAAACCTAAAGGAAACGCTATGGAAAAACTCTTCATTCAAATATGAAGATAAGTGTTAAGGAAACGCTATGGAAAAACTCTTAATGAAACACTATGGAAGATATAATAATTTTTTTACTAATTGATGTTTTTTTTAATGAAATTCAAATTAGTAATTATGTTATGACATTCCATTAATGACAATTAATTAAATATATAACAATTAATAATGACAATAAATAACATTCAAACAATTAATTGATTAAACATTGTGTTAAGTGATTAAGTGAAGAGGAAATAATTTTGTTGATCATGTCGACATCTATATGCACTGTTGTGTAGCTAAAAGAGAATGAATAAGAGATAAGTATTCAAAAACGATTTTTGTTCATGCGTTGTTGAATTCAACGAAAGCAACAACGTATTTTTTAGAATGCACTGTTGAAAATTCAACGTAATCAACAGCGCATTGTTAAAAAAACGTTGTTGTATGGGTATAACAACATCGCAATCATACAAAAGCACTATCAAAGACCATCATTCCTAATTCTACAAAGTTACGCACACAACAACAAATGTCCTGATGCATACAGAAAAAGAACATGACAACAAAATGAATGAATACAAAAATACCAAATGACAACTATATGAACACAACTAAATTTATATATTGAACATTAATTAAACTATTTACATAAACATATATTACATAGAACAAATCATATACATTACATTGAACATTAATTGAATTCCCTAAGCTACAATCTGTGCAAAACTAAACTAATATACCTATCATTTGCAAACTAAACTAAGTACAAACTTCGACCATTGTTCTCTAATCTGGTTGACTTGATTTCATTAGTTGGCCATTGTTGAATGATCTCTTTCATGAATTTCAGCATGTAATAGTTGCAATCTACCTCGTTTGTTTGGCAAGGGGTCTACAATTAAAATGAAGTAAACATATAAGTATAACATTAGTTGACAATTACGCATATAATATTTTGAGATGATTTGTGTCAATACCTGTATACGAGTCCACTTGATTTTGTTAGGATTTGGAAACTTGATTCTACCACGACTATTCAATTTGTAAACTTTCACTGCACTAAACAATAGAAAATGTACTTAATTAATAAACAACAAGGAAAGTGAAAGTGTAACTAAAAGTTTAAATGAGTAGTTCACTTACTTATAAAACATCTCTTTCATAGTGGCGTAGTTGTTCATATCACCACGTGCCAATGAGTCAAAGTAGTATATTTCTTCATTGACCCGATTGATGGCAACGAAAACCTAATGTTGCCTAACAAAACATATGTACATGGTTAGGAAATTTTAAGCACAACAAACATACTAAAGAAATAAATATAAAAGACAATTACAAAATGCTCACCCGGTATTAAAAGGTGCAAGAAATAAATTTGCATCTTCTTTATGATGGATGA
>NC_032021.1:10045942-10102413 GCF_001865875.1 Lupinus angustifolius
AGATATCCTCATCGAGAGGAATTGGCAGCAACGCATTACCATCGATTGCAATGTCAATCCAGACCTTCAAATGATGGCGTGGGATACGTGCATTATGCAGCATAACATCAGCCAACTTGTGCACTTTCCCAACACCCACTACTCGGCTAGTTGGGGTATCCAGGAAAAGTTTGCAAGAACTGATTCCCTATATGTAAGTTAAAACATATAATTAGTTAACGACTAAATTAAAATAAGTTAACTAAATTACCTCAAGAATGGGAATCATAATGAGAATGTTGTAAGGTGTAGGTGTAGTGTAACTCTCATTGACGGTTGAAGGAACAATATCAGCATTACTAGCTAGTCGTTGCTACTCAGCTTTCTTCGCCTTCATTGATTTCTCAAATTCGTTGAACAGTTGCATGAGGCCATCTAGTTCATTTTGAACCTGGCTCATTTGGGCTTTGGTTTCACGCTTTGGATGAGGTACAAATATTCGTTGGCTAACCCCAAATCCTGCACCTCGGATATGGCTAGGGTAGATAGAAAGTCCTAGTGCCTTGTCAAGTATTATGCGACTATCCGGATTTGCCTCCTTTTCTTTTAGGGCAACTTGACAAATCAAAAAAATATAATGTTAATTAATCACATTTTAATAAATAAAGTAAGGAAATTAAGTATAATTAAAAAATATGAGCACTTACAACACGTCTTGCCGCTTCTTAAACTTCCTCATTGTCGATGACACCATCCTTATTCTTACGGACACCCACCCATAGAACATCGAGTTCTACTCCATGTGGAGTCATAGGTGTATCGCTTTTGATCTCCAACTAACAAAACATAACCAATAATAATGTAATTAGTTATATATGCATACAAAACATAACCAATAATGTACGAATTAACAATACTTACAATTCTTTCCTCGATTCCTCTATACCCCGCTCGAGAAGCTCGATAGGGATATAAAGGCTTGGATGCCCCCTTGCGGTTTTCATTACTTAATTTCTGAAACAATAAACAACATTAATATCAACAATCATATACAAAAGCATATATACAAAAGTCAATACAAAGAATATGATTTTACCAAGAAAGACTCATCTTGTGTGCGTATGGTGACAAAAGTCTTCCAANNNCAATCCTCTTCATCAATGATATTTGCATATTTAGTTGGAGGTTTTAGGTTGACATTGCCATCAGCATCTCTGAGTAATTTTTCGACATCATTTCGGAATTGTCGGAGAGCCTTGCCAGCCGATTTAAGGATATAATTCTTATGCTCCTCACCAACATCAAAAGTTGCCTGAAATAAAAACACATATACATTATATATTGCATGCAAACAAATGCATATACGTACATTGCATGAAAACGTAACACATACGTACATTGCACGAGAACAAAAAAACACAAAAACTGAAAAAATAAACTTACTGTTATTTTATTACAAATACGCTCTTTCACGGCATTCCCTGCATCACTCCATCTATTGAAGGTTAGCTTCACATTCTGCCTAAAAACAACACCAATGTAGCTTACCAATGCGTTGCCACCCTTCGAGTTTAATGGTTGGCCTTTAGAGTTCCATTGAACTTCTATCTTCACATCCTTACTTCTTGACCGAATGACATTCTTCATGGAAGTCATTCCATGTGGAGGTCGTTTTTGAGCAATGATTTGCTTGTCTTGTGGAGTCGGTGAAGCTTCTTCACCACTGTGAGATACATGATCGCCACTTTGGGAAGCCATTGATGAAGTTTTTTCAGTTTATGAGAGTATGAGGGTTTGTTGAGAGTGTGATGAGTTCTTTTCGAGTAAGTTTGAGAGCATAGATAAAACGATTCATGTTTTAGATATTTAAATTGTAGTAACCATTTCACATCACATATTAATGATAGCGCTATTGTATTGACCTCTTCAACAGTGCATATTAACGGTAGTGTTGTTGTATTGACATCTTCAACAGTGCATATTAACGATTACGTTGTTGTTGTGTATCCAACTGTACACTACTCATTTTATGAACACGACCTCTTCCATGGCGCATATTTAACGTAGCGTTGTTGTATCAACAACTTCAACAGCCCATATTAAGGATTACGTTGTTGTTGCGTATCTAGCTGTTTACTACTTATTTTCATTAACACATCAATAGCGCTACCGAGATGTAACGTTGTTGAATAGAATCTAATTGACAGTGCTATCTGAATTATGTGTTGTTGAATAGAATCTAATTGACAGTGCAGTTGTAATTATGTGATGTTAAACTGAACTTATTTTCCAAATTAACAGTGTATTTGTAGTTATACAACATGAATTTACGTAAATTAACATGAAGTTATCATGGAGTAGATTATTACTATATAATTGTGTTTATTAATATGAAACTGGACAAAATATTAAACATTACATTTTGTTAATTTTTTTTTGTATTTATTAAGTGTTGCTAATTTGTTTATTATGTTTATTAATAAGGAACAGTGCGAAAATATTAAAGAGAATAACCATCCAAATAATTAACAAAAAATAGAAATTAACATCCAAAATAATTGTTTTATTATTCAATTTCAGAGAGGCAAAATACATTATAATAAACTAAATAATTTGGTACATGCGAATATAATGGACTAAATAATTTGGTAGAAGAGGAAATAATATTGTCAACAATTTTTTCTTCGACTCCTCTACACAAATCTTGTATAACAGTTCATTGATTTCCTTTTAAAATTTGGGTCATTTTGCCATGAAGGAAATCAATGAACTTAATGTCATCCATTAGGTCATGTTCTTGGCCTTTAAGCAAAGAAAAAGTAAGATGTTCCATGAATTGACCTAAAAATCATTTTTCTGGTGCGGTAGCCGCTTAGCCTACTTGGTTCCCCGCTCAGCTGTCTGTTTCAGCAGCTTAGCTGACCTGGTTCCCCGCTAAGCTTCCTATTTCAGCTGCTTAGCTGACTAGTTCCACGCGAAGCTGCCTGTTTCAGCAGCTTAGCTGACCTGGCCTAGTGCTTGGTGCTGGTTGACCTGGCCTGGTGCTTGGTGCCTGGCTGACCTGGCCTAGTGCTTGATTTCTTTATGGTGAAGCAACTTTTTTTCCTTTGGTTTCTTACTTGATTTTTGTTGGTTGTTTGGCACTTTTGGGCTGTTTTCTTTAAGTTAAGGTAATCATTTGATTTTTTCAAGTTGCTTGGCCTACCTTAACATAGGTTTCTTCAAGACGAAGTAGGCTACCTATCTTCAAGGCTAAGTAACCAAATTAAGCACATAGCATGTCATGCTTTAACTTGATTACTTTTAGCAATTCATTTTGAGCTTTTGTCTTGAATTTTGGCTTGAATTCTTATCCATCTTTGAATTTATTCTTTAATATTCAATTTCCTACAAAACTCAAAGAAAACTTGGACAAGAATTAATAAAGAACCAATTTATTTAATCATGCAAAATTCACCTAAAAAGTGTTAATTTAAGTTGGTTTTCTACAATTTGCATAGGATAAGTGCCATAAAATGATGGTGAAAAGTGTATACTTTTGGCACTTATCACTACTCCACCATTAATTTCTCGGACGCTTAAAAAGTGTTAAAACATCAACACTGCATAATTAAGCAAGTGCGATTCCTATGTCATCTTCAACAACGCTTCCTTAAATATGCGTTGTTGCATATATATTCACATCAATAGCGCTTTCTATCAAATGTGATGTTAAAAATAAATCATTCAAGTCAGCGCTAACGTTACTGATGTTCAACAGTGCATTGTCAATAATGCACTGTTGAAGTTACACAAATTGACAGCGTCTGCTTTATTATGCGCTATTGATGTTCTTCCGCCTCATTTTCAACAGCGTCGTTCAAAATTTTGCTGTTGAATAACCGTTGTTTATTACGATATCTGACGTAGTGTACATACCTACAATAGCAACATGTACTAGAGAATATGATCCAAGTTAACTTAAAAAATTCTATATTATGAGTCATTGGTATTTTGGCTTTATTATCAAGAGCATGATCACATCTAATATATCTCCATAATCACTTTAAAGTTTCATTTTCCAATTTAATATAATTTGTCTTTCAGACACAACATATTAAAGTCCAAACATAACTTATTATTAAATTCATCTTCTATAATATCCAAAATTTTCATAACTATAGCCAATGTACAGGATGGGGAAATCACAAGCAGATGAGAAGATTCTCAACTATTATGATATTATGCTCAACCAATATGATATAGACATCGAATTATTGAGTTATATTTCACTTATCTTTCTTCACCTCATCATTCTCATGACATATTTATGGTTCTACCATCCATTGCACTTTGGATAATAAAATGTCTCATCATTGAGATTCTAAAAAAAATCATATAGCTTATTCAATTGTCTAATAAAAAACTGATTATATTAATGACAAGGATGATGATAATTAATACAACAGAAGGTAGATTACATTAGAGACAACTTTTATTTTGAAAAATTAAGACTTAAATAATCCTAAATTATTTCCATTGTTATCAATTAAAATATTATTTTAGTTGTTATAATCCTAAATAATAATGTCTTCTTTATTTTGAAAAAAATATAAGCATTTAATTAAAATGTTTTCATTTCCATTTCCATTTATTACTATTTTCATAAATTTTCATTACTATCTAATAAAATATTTTAGCAGTTTTAATTTTAAGTAATTAAAGTCCCTTTTATTTTAAAATAATGAAATATTTAATTAAATCGTTCATATTTCCATGGTCATTTATTACTTACATTTTATTTATATATATTAATAAATTATTAATTTCAAAGTTGTCATGTCGCCTTTATTTTGAAAAAATTAAGTAATTAATTCTAACATTACCTTTCATATAATTTTTATAAAAAATAGGAAATAATAAACCAATTATATTAACGATTAATAAGAAATAATATACTAGAAAAAAAAAATGATAAACCAATTACATTTAGAAATAGTGAGAACTAATATCAGCTAAATAGACAAGTTGTCCATGTGTACACCTATAATTAGTTGGTATAGTATAATCTTAAACAATTAATGTCTCCTTTATTTTGAAAAACATCTAAATATTTAATTATAATGTTCTCATTTCTATTTATTACTATTGTTCATAACTTTGTATTGTTAACTTTAATGTAATATCATAGAAATAAAATAAATAATATTCTAATGAGAAATATAATCCTAGAATTAAAAGAAATAATAAATTAGTTATATTAAAAATAATTAGAAGTAATATCACAAAGAAAAACAAATTCGCTAGGTTTACATATAAATAAAGAGTGAGCAACCTTACTTCTTATAGTATTTATTAGTTAGCCAAATACATAGACTATAGACTATAGAGTGGTTAACATTTTGTTAATACATGATTTTCACATCTTAACTCATTATTTTCATTTGTAAACCTTTTTTTTTTATCAATGTTTGAGTTCACAAATAAGAAATTAAAACATTTATTGCTTTAATTATCCTTTTTGAATTAAAACAATTATTGATTTAAATTATCATTGTTCTAATCTAAAGATTTTCTTTATTGTTTAAATTCTCACCGCAGACTTTTCATTTTCCAAGGTTGATTAAATTTTCAAAGATGACTCATACATTTTAATAATAGTGATACTCACGTATTTCTAAGCTTGTGCCAAAATTATCATGTCTCAAGTGATACATGCTCGATTCCTCTTAAACAATGTATCAGATTTGACTATTTGAGTCTTGTGGATAGAAAAAATATCTGCTAGGAGATGTAGCCCCACATACTTGTGGATGTTCACGGCTCGGACATGATTGCCTCCAGTACGAGGATACATGTGGAAAACCAAAAAATCACCATGTCTCAGTGCAAATGTATGGTTAACATACATGTTATTAACCATATGAATGCACAGGTAACATGTACATTCTAAACTATGTGAATAAACGGGTAACATATATCTTCTTAACCATGTGAATGTGCAACATGTGTGTTCTTAGCTATGTGAATGTATATGTTACGTGTGTTTATAACCATATGAATATATGGGTAACATGTGTGTTCTTAATCATGCGAGTACTCAAATAACGTGTATGTTCTAAAAAAATATTTATTAGATAGGACTATCATAATCAATTACAATATTTTAATGCTTCAACCACTACTGCTAGCTAATGTTATTGTTATCACAATTTTATCCTCATTGATATTAGAATTGTTGCACTACTATACTTTTTACCTACTGTAACGCTTTCATTCTCTTAAAGTATATTTGGCCACAATTTGTAATAATGTTGTCCTATTTATCAATTTTTTATATTTATATAATACAACGTTTTCAAACCGTTCTTGTAGAAGTTTTTAAAAAAAACCATTCTCATTCATATTTTGCCACACTATTTTTAGCATTGGCGTATGAGATTTAGGAAAACTGTTCTCTATTATCTTGTTAATTAATTTATTATTTGCACTATCCCATTCTCTATTACACATTCCCTAACATAACTGAGAAACTATGCTCATCTCCAAATCCTTAACTTCAAAAAACTTCCTCTCCTCATTTCTTAAAACTTCATCTCCACCTTTCACACTCATCTCATCTCTTTCTTAAAACTTCTCTCAATTAGTTTTTCATTAGTTCCCTTATTGTAGCTAATATAGTACTGAATAAAGCCAAGACTAGATTCAAGGGTTTTGGTTATGTCACTTTCGCTACAGAGGAAGAAGCCCGAGAGGCCCAGATAGCTTCACACTAACTTCATAAAAAGGTCAGAATCTGATAACTTCATATTAAAATCGTAATGGTTAATTCTATTTACAAATAATATAACTATCTACTAAACACATAAGTAAGAAACATAACAAATAATAAACAAGAAATAGTTTCTGATAAAATAACTCGTTTTTAAAAAAAACCATAAACAATTATATGGCGAGGATATAAATTAACTTATTTAAAAAGATTAACTTATAATAATTTCAAACACACACATTTATTATAAATGAAAGCAGTAAAGAGAGTAAGGAATGGAGGAATCAATTCAATTATTTTATCATGCTTCACTCTCAATAACTTCTTTCGGTCCTTTCTTCCATAAAGATTTTCTATTATTTTTCAAATAGTACAAGTATTTCAAAACCTTTTAATGCAAGAAATTTTTCTATAGCAAGCCACTTCGACCTCTAAATAACCAAATATTCTTCCACTTATCAAGCATTTTGAGGCTCTAAAATTATCTAAATATTCTTTTACTATCAAGCATCACAACTCTCTAAACTCTCAAATACAGATTTTCTAGTTGATATTATACAACTCACTAGGTGAGAATACTAAGATATAAGATCAATCAACTATAAAATCACTAAGAAAATATCGTAAGTTCTATAAAGTAAACTGTCAATATTTTATCTCTTTGTATGCTTAACTTGCATTTATGCAAGAGATAAACAATGTAGGCTTAAGCTTTCATTATATACAATTAGAATTTCAATGCTCTATACAGAATAATTCTTTCATTATTTATAGATTTTCATCTTTTATCTCTTCTTGTGTGCTAGACATGACTTTTACCATCTTGTCTCCTTTTACACAAACTTCAACGACTTCAATGTAGTTCCAAACAATCTTCAAAAGGTATCCGTTTAAAGTTGGTTTTCAATGCAATTATAGTTCCATTTTGTCTTGATACCGACAAGAACGTGATGCTCAAATTTGTTGGGTTTTGAATCATGTTTACGTATTCAATAAATGTGTTGGATACTCTGTATCGTAATTCTTCTTGAGCTATCTAAGTCTTTCTCTTTGTTTAACTTCATACTTAAGTAACAACTTTATGCGTTGTTTAGATATTTTCTGATTAGTCTGATGCATATATAGATTTGTCTTCTTAGTTCTACAAGGAGGTTAAAGAACACAACAATTGCCATGGGAATTGGATACGTAATTCTCAAGAAAGAGATATCATATAAAATAATAAATCATATTTTTGCATTGCAGGTTTTGAGCTACTTTTGCATAAATCAATAGGCTTGAAGCTTTGTCTATAACAAGAAAAAAATCTTAGTTTATTACTACTGATATTGGCTTTCCTTGACTAAACAATATAATTAAGAGATACTTATTCTGCTAATTCCTAACAGCTAGGAAAAAGCAAGCTCTTAAAAAATGAAACATAATTATATTCCCTTGGCACTTTTCATAAATAAATGATGACGATGTTGTTTCACTTTTTGTCCATCCCAAGTGTGTGCTTCACAGTATCCACAGCACCTTGAGCCATGGTCTTCACTTGCTCGCCGGTCTGCAATAAAAATACATTGACTTGACAATGAAATTTGATATAACCGCAATTATAAATCATAAATCCTCTCCAATATGGAGCTTAAATCCTCTCCAATATTGGAGTCTAGTTCCAAAATGTGACCCAAAATATGGATTTCATGATTTATAAATATTTTTATTTAAAAATAATGTAAAATTTAAACTGTTAAATTTTTTGAAAGACATATGCCACCAACTATATGAAATACTGTACTAGATCCTCCAACTATACTAGAGAGGATATGGACCTAATTGGAACCAGACCCACAATTTAGAGCACCAATGACACTTTAAAATTCAACAAAAAGAATGCTCCAACTCCAATATATTGTGAATCGTAATGAGAATTAGAAACCTGTTGGAGAAAACCAGCAGCTTCGTCCTTATTTTGTTGAGCAGTGTCTCCTGTTGTGTTAGCAGCTGCATGAGCCCTGTCTGCAGCTGCATAAGCTGTCTCCTTCGCGGATTGCATAGAATCCTCAGTCCTTGCCTAACCATAATCAAATATTATTAACTACTTAACATCTTAAAATTTCAAAGACAAATGTTAATAGCAAAATAATTCCAAATTCACATGGAAAATTTGTGTTTACCTGAGCCTGGCCTGCATTGAAGTTTTGTTGGTTCATGATTGTTGGGTTAATTTGTAAAGAATACAAGAACAATAGATATAAGTTTGTTGATGCTATTGCAGGGTCTAATTGATTTTGTTTAGAAAGGTATATATAGTATTTTTGTTGGCATAGGAATGTGAGAGATGCATAGAGGTAGGATCATTCCTTTTAATTAACGCATATTTCTCCTTTGGAAATGGACTTCGGAGGAGAATTATGCTAGCCTTTGACAGTTTTATTTGAGTGAATTGCGCATCTCCGAGTTTTATTTACTGATTAATTATAATTGTTATTAATCAATCAATATATGTGAACGTCATAAAAAGTAAAAATGGACAAAGAAAGGAAGAAAAAGAAAAAAAGAAAAAAAAGAAAGAAAATAAGAGCAAAATTAGGAGAGAAAGTGAGGTCACCTAGGTTTGGTTTGTCTAAAGTCAAACCAGTTATTTTTTTGGTTAAATTAGTCTGTATCAGATTTCATAAAACATGTTAAAAAATCTAATTTGACCCATATTTAAATTTTTTTGAAACCATTTTTTAATTTTTGGGAGACAAAATTGGTAAGATAAAAAAATATGAGTGACTTATATTTATTCTAACTTTATTTAAATAATTGCTTAGTCTCAATTTTTATATTGCAGGGAGGGATTGGTATCAAGTATCAAACACAAATAAAATGAAAATTGTTTCTTTTAAATAAAGGATTTAAAATATATATACTGATAGTATAAATGTTTTTTATACTGTTGGTAAATTATTCATCATTGATTTGTTAACCAGCATTGACTCTCAAATAAAAGTAATACAAATCAATGAATGATCATATGCTGGAATTGTACAAAACTTTACATGGTTTGTGGGAGGGGCAATTGATTTACTAACACATTCTCTACATTGTAGTCAACTTGCGAATTAATAATTTGGTTGTAGATCGTGTCTTATTCATATTGTAAGTTTTTCCATGTTATGATGACGACTTCAAAAACCGAGTTTAGGTCCTCTATAGTATTAGAATATGTAGAGAATTTTTCTATTGAAAAATAACTCTAATTCATATATGTTAAAACTTGATTTGTGTCATATGTTATTATTTTCATTTAGCAGTGAACTCTCTACTACCGAAGAATCTGAATTCCCAAAAACTGTATCACGACAAATCCCCGATTTGGAATCTCAGTCAAGACAGACAGAGACAAAAAAGCCCTTTCGTGAACGAGGATCCTCCATCCAACATCTGTGTCGCGCCAGTGTTATTGTCTTTTTACATTAGCAATGTGCAATTTCACCATACGTGGAGTTTTGTTTTATCATTTGTCTACCTGGTCTCCAAGAACGTTATTAAGACATGTTTTTTCTTCTTCTAATACATTCTCTAATTCTTTCCTCTACAACTGATATTGTTTTTTTCTTATATGTGTGAAAGAACTTTCCCCATGGTATAGCAAGAAGAGGAAGGAAGAAGAAGAAACAGTGAACAAATGGAAAAGAAAATCAAGGGAAGAAGAGAAACTTGAACTTTATTGAATGATGCCTTGATTATTGATTAGTTGAGTTTACAAACTTAAGTCTACTCTATATTTATACAAGAAGAACTATCAACATAAAAATAACAGACTTACTTAAAAAGGAAATAAAACTAATAACAGAATTTCAAAAATATGTCAAAAGAGGAAAGTTTCCTAAATCAATCATTTTCAATCCACTCTTCAATTGGTTGAATCTTTGGGCTCTTTGGGCTGGTAGAATCTTCATTCTTCACAGACCCCCTCAAACTAGGCGCATGAATATCAATGATGCCGAGTTTGGTAAGATTCTTGAGGAATGGAGATGGAGATAATGATTTAGTAAAGATGTCAGCCAATTGAAGAGAAGTGTGGATGGGAAGAAGATGTATTGTGTTGTTAAGGACTCTTTCTCTAACAACATGGCAATCCACATCAATGTGCTTTGTTCTTTCATGAAAAATAGGATTTGCAGCTATGTGTAAGGCTGAGTTATTGTCACAAAAGATGCTAACAGGTCTGGAATGAGTTATGCCAAGATCTCTAAAGAGGAATAATAATCATTGAGCTTCACAAGCAGCCATGGCAACTGCTCTGTATTCAGCTTCTGAGGAAGATCGTGAAACAGTGTTCTATTTCTTGCTCTTCCAAGAAACCAAAGCATTGCCTAAAAAGAAGCACCAACCAGTAATTGATCTCCTTGTGTCAATGCATTTGGCCCAATCTGAATCAGAGTAACCTCGTATGGTTGTTGTGTTATTTGAAGAGAAGAAAATGCCTTGTCCTGGTGTGCTCTTTAGATATCTAAGCACTCTAGTAGCAGCTTTGTAATGAAGATTAGTAGGTGAATCAAGAAATTGACTAAATGAACTAACAGCAAAAGATATATCCGGTCTAGTGTGAGTCAAGTATAGCAATTTTCCTAATAATCTTCTATAACTGGTTATATCTTTGAGTGGTGTACCTGATTTAGAATGAAGGTTGGAGTTGTATTCCATGGGTGTACTTGCAGGTTTGGAACCTAGTAGACCAGTTTGTTCTAATAAGTCTAGAATATACTTCCTTTGATAGAGGGCAATACCTTGGTTAGATCTAGCAACTTCCATGCCAAGGAAAAACTTCAAACTGCCAAGATCCTTAATGTTGAAAGTGTTGTGTAAGATGGATTTGGTTTCAATTATTTCTTGCAAGTTGTTTCCTGTTACAATTAAATCATCAACATAAACTAAAATTGTAGTAAAATTATCTTTGATGCCTTTGGTAAAGAGAGAGTGGTCAGAGAAAGATTTCACATAACCAAGTTTTAGGAGAGTAGTGGTGAGCTTCTCATGCCATTGTCTGCTGGCTTGCTTCAAGCCATAAATGGATTTCTGCAGTTTGCATACCAGGCTTGGATCAGGGACAATGAGACCTGGTGGAGTCTTCATGTACACAATCTCCTTTAAGTCACCATGTAAGAAAGTTGTATTGATGTCAAGCTGATGCAAATGCCACTTATGCATAGCTGCCAAACAAAGGAGCACCCTAATTGTTGTCATTTTGACTACTGGACTAAAGGTGTCTTTGTAGTCAATACCCTCAGTTTGATTGAATCCCTTTGCCACAAGCCTAGCCTTGAATCTCTCTATAGATCCATCAGTATGATGTTTGATTTTGAAAACCCATTTGCACCATATTGCCCTTTCAGATGAGACAAGGTCCAAGTGCTGTTCTTATTTAAGGCTTCAAGTTCACTGTGAATGGCTTCTCTCCAAGCAGGGTGTTTAATAGCGTCAGTGAAAGAGGTGGGTGTTTGGTCAATGGATATGGATAGAGAGAATTTCTTATGACTTATAGACAGGTTGTGGTAGCTAAGATTTTTATTTATAGGATGCCTACTATTTGTCTTGATAGGATTAGACTTGCTTAATAGGCTACAATGATAGTCTTTCAAATAGCTAGGAGGTCCTCTAATTCTCTGAGGTTTTGTAGGTTGTTGAGAGTCTTCACTGATATGTTGATCTAAAGATGTAACAGGTTGGAGAGGGTTAGGATATTGATGTTGATTAGGAGGATCTAATTGTATCTCAGCTTGAGGTAAGGGCACTATGATGTCTTGGTTCTGTTGTGGGTAAGTGGTGTCATCCGTTGGTGTAGGGTCCTTATGTGGTGCATAACTTGATGCAGGGCTAGAAAAAATATCTATCTGGTGCCTAGACTCATTAGCACTACTGTCTTAGTCTTTAAAACGGTAAATATGTTCATAAAAGGCAGTATTTCTACTTATGAAGATTTCATTAGTGTTGATGTCAAGCAGAATGAATCCTTTGGTCCCTTGCTTGAATCCTAAGAAGACACATTTTCTGGATCTTGAGTCAAACTTTTTCCTGTGGTTAACCAAAGTGGAAGCAAAACAAAGACTACCAAAAGTCTTCAAGTTAGAAATATCAGGTAGAATACTATGCAATATTTCATAAGGGAACTTATTGTTAAGATAGAGACTTGGCTGTCTATTTATTAGATGCACACCATATGCAATAGCAAAATTCCAAAAGCATATAGGAATATTAGATTGAAAAACTAAAGATCTAGCAACGCCAAGAATATGTTGGTGTTTTCTCTCAACAATACCATTTTGTTGAGGTGTTTCAACACATGTTGTTTGGTGTTTAATATCCTTTTCAAGATAAAATTCTTTTAATATGAATTCTTCTCCATTATCAGTCCTAACAGCCTTAATTTTTTATCCAAACTGAGTTTCAGCATAAGGTACAAACCCTTTAACTAACAAAGTTGTTTCACCTTTCTGTTTCATAAAAAAAATCCAAGTGAATCTTGATTTATCATCTACTATGGTTAAAAAATATTTGTTACCAAAGGTGGATGGTGTAGAGATTGATCCCCAAATATCTATGTGAACAAGATCAAAACACTTATCAGAACTAGTTATGCATCAACACTAGTTATGCTAGAATTGTAAGGCAATCTCTTTTGTTTAGCTAAATGGCAAACTTCACAGGGATCATTAGTCTTATTACACTTGATAATAGGAAAAACAGATTGCATAATTTGCATTTTTCTATGAGATAGATGGCCTAATCTACTATGCCACAAATTTCCATCATTGTAAGAAGTAAAAAGGTTCACATTGTGAGCTTTAGCAATGTGTTTGCTGAAAACAGTAAGAACATATAATCATTTCCTTACCTCAGCTGCACCAATCATCTTCAAGGAGTGTTGTTCCTGAATTTCACAATGATTGTTTGAAAAAATCAAGGTGCAGCCTAAAGACTTGACAAGTCTAGAAACATATATTAAATTAAAGTTGAAACTAGGAACATATAAGACATCTGAAATGTACAAAATGTCTGAGAAAATTATGGTCCCTGAGTAATTAGCTGCTACTTTGTTACCATTAGGTAATGATATGGTAAGAGGATTGATCCTCTTGAAATCGTGAAAGGCAGCAAGGGTGCAACAGACATGATCTGTTGCACCTGTGTCTAGAATCCATGTGATGGATTTGTGCATATTGTCAAGATTGATATTACCTGAGGAGCCTGCTATTGAATTTGAAGTCATACTGACTTGATTAGTTGTATGGATGGTTTGATTCATTGACTCTTGAATCATTGCCTTGAGAGCATTATGCTGAGCAGGTGTGAAAGCAGATCCAATGTCTGCTGCATCATTTCCAAATTCTTGTTTTATCTCATCTTCTTGTTCACTGATTTTGTTATCTGTTCCAGTGTAGCTATTGATATTAGTAGTAGTGTTGGAGAAGCTAGGAAGAAATTCATGCTTCTTGTAGCAAATATCCTCTGTGTGACCTATCTTTTGACAGAAAGTGCATATCTTCTGTCCTCTTCGTCTTGAATTGCTTGCCATTCTTCCTTGAGTGTTGAATCTTCCACCTATTGAACCTCTAAGGCCTCTACCTCTGCCTCTCTGTCTTGTGTCATAGTTGTTGATACTAGACAGAGTTTGAGATGTTGAAAGATTTTCAATTGCCATTTGTCTTTCTTGTTGGATGAGGATGGAGAACACATTATTAATTGGTGGCAAGGGCTGCATCAGCATTATCTGTGACCTTACGGCTGAAAATTGATCATTGAGTCCTGCCAAGAAGCATATGATGTACTCATTTTCCCTATACTTCTTCATGACAGGAACCAATCTGCAATGACACTTTATTTCACACTCACACATAGGAATTGGTGTGTAGTCACCAAGCTGTTGCCATAGTCCCTTCATTTGTGTAAAGAACTTATCAACTGAGGAGGTTCCTTGCTTGATTGAGTGCATCTGCCCAATGATTTGAGAAATCTTAAAGATATCTCCTTGATAGTATCTCTCTTTAAGATCTTTCCATATCTCTGTTGCTGAATCCATCCAAAGGATGGTCTGTACTATGGAGGGTTGCATGGATTGAGTGAGCCAAGAAACAACAAGATTGTTGCATCTACTCCAAACAAGCTGCATCAAATCAGTTGGGGGTGGTCTAGGCAGAGATCCATTTATGAAGCACAACTTGTTCTTGGTGTCAAGAGCAATTGTCATTGCCCTTGACCATTGGTGATAATTCTCACCATTTAGCAGGCTAGAGACCAATATTGCTCCTGGATTTTCACTTGAAGAGAGATAGTAGGGACTTGAAGGATCAAGAATTGGATTGATAATCTGGTTGGCCATCTAAGTAATGAGAGTGTAGGGAAGAATGTTGGCGATGTATGAAGAAGAAAGCATATGCAGTCAGTGAGGGAAATGGAGCCCAGTTGCACAGCAGAGACACCCTCAAAATGGTGCTCTGATACCATGTGAAAGAACCTTCCCCATGGTATATCAAGAAGAGGAAGGAAGAAGAAGAAACAGTGAACAAATGGAAAAGAAAATCAAGGGAAGAAGAGAAACTTGAACTTTATTGAATGATGCCTTGATTATTGATTAGTTGAGTTTACAAACTTAAGCCTACTCTATATTTATACAAGAAGAACTATCAACAGAAAAATAACAGACTTACTTAAAAAGGAAACAAAACTAATAACATAATTTCACCAAAAGAGGAAAGTTTCCTAAATCATTCATTTTCAACCCACTCTTCAATTGGTTGAATCTTTGGGCTCTTTGGGCTGGTAGAATCTTCATTCTTCACAATATGCTTCCAATTTTTTAGCTAAGCCCCTTATATTCCTAACAGAAAACAATGTCAAATTACGAAATTTTACTCTAAGCTAGTATATATTTTGTAAAAACAAATAAAACCAAAGTTTGTTACTATAATTTATTTTTAACTACATATGCATAACTATTATACACCATCGTATGGCTGGGATTTGAAATTCTTTATCTTATAACATTTTTATTAATGTGAATAAAACATCTCCAGTTAGGAAACAAATTATCTCTTTCAGCTACTAAAATTATGACACATGTCCTACTTTTTTGGATTTTAAAAATATTTTTGTAAAAAATATTTAAATATGACACATGTCATGATTTTAATAGTTGGATAAGATAACTTATCTTTTGACATAAGAAAATATTTTATTCTTTTTATTAATAATTCGTTTGTTTCCAAAATAATATTATTCCTTTAAATTAATTTTTTTATAGTCATAAGACCATCATTCTCTTTCAACTAATTTGATATCAAATGGTAGATGGGGATCACATGTCCTATTCATGTCTCACTTAGTGTACCAAACTAATGAGAAAGCTCCATCCATTTAAAAATAAAAAATAAAAATTAATATTTTAATATTATTTCGTGAAATTTGATTGGTCTGGGATATAGGGACAGGAAAATGAGACTGATGATCCTTTTCCATCATATGCTTATATTCAATACTTCTCAATTATGAATTGGTTATTAAACATTGTATTAAGCTTGCAATCACTTAAAAGATCTTGAAAGTTATGCATATAATTGTAAGCAAGATCTTGAAAATTATGATTTACATACTCAAATTAGATAATGAAGAAGCCATAATATGAATTTTAGCATCTTTAAGAAGAATCGATGAAGTTGCTTTATTTTCTCTTATCCCTTTTTCACACACATGATGATAGAAGTTTGTCGAATCGTATGGAGACAAATGAACCCCATGTTTTGGGCAGAGAGAGGAGCAACTATATATTATTTATGATGTGGGGCATGGAAACGCAAGAGCTCCAAGGGCTAGGGGACTACTAACACCAAGGACCAAGAGGACAAAGAAAACCCTTCAATAAGTCGCCTGGCCCTAATGAAAACCACTCCAAGGAAATAAGAGCTAGCAAATGGTGCATTGCATTGGGATGGGGATCACATGTTCCATTTGGTATTCCATTTGATGTCCCCATCTAATCAGAAAATTTTATTTGATTAAAAGTAAAATTTATAATAACATAAATTAATATTTGTACGCTATTCTATCAAATTTCATTGACTTGGTACATAGGAACAGAAATTTCTTGGGACAGAGGATCTTTGTCCCATTGCATGAACTGGCAAAGTTTCAAATCAACGATGCTTAAATAAGAAAGTCAACAACGCTTGCGAGTTTTACATATATAAACATAGTAGAATGTTCAGTTAAATTCTACAATGTTTCAAAGCGATATCGAATATGGGAAATACTACAACATTTTTTTAGAAAGCAGTGTAGAATCCTTTAAAGCAACATTTCTATCTTGGAAATGCATTATGAAATGTTTATAATACAACAATGATTTTTCAAGAAAGATCTATAAACTCTATATATATAATAACACTTTCTTCCATCCAACGTCGTACATTCTTTATATTGTACCACATTTTCTCAAGAAAGGGTTATCTATTTTAGTCGATTTTAAACACCACACAATATTTTACTGCAATATTTTTTAAGTAAACTTGCTTTTTCATCTCCTCAATCTTTTATATTAAAGGATCTCCTATGCTTAATAGAGAATTTCAATCCGGAATATTAAAACAATTGTATAAAGATAGTCTTCAGATAGTAATAGTATAAGTCAATGGTCACAGTACAAACTATATTTGTTAGTGTTCGGATAAAAACACAAATTTTTGTTATTGCATAATAATATAGCTAAAACCACATTCTTTATTGTCCATAAAAACAAACATGACTTGTCCATCAAAAAATCTTGTAGCTAGTACTTCACCTTCTGAGATGTACACATGAAAAATACAATACAAACCATGAGCAAACAAGGTCGTGGACCACACCATGACCATGCTATGATTCTGAGCAACGAAACACAGTCATGGACCAAGGCATGACTTAGCCACGTTTCTTCCATTTTACATGGACATTTTGAAGTCTTTTTATTTTCTCTTAGTTTAACCTACGTAATAATAGTCTATGGTGCAACTTGAAGACCAAATATGGTTATTAGCTGAACACTTGGACTGTCTTTTGGCTTTTAACTTTTAGGACTTACAACATCAAAACCATGTAATAAGTAGTATGATTCACTTCAACAATAATGTTTGAGTTATCAATTGCCTCTTCACATAATTACAAGTATCTTTATAATGCAACCTCATGATTCTGAAATAGCAACCAAGATACAAGTTCAATTGGAGTTCATAATTATTTGAATTGTGAGAATGTGCACTTATTAGGTTCTAGAGAGAATTAATGAAGGGCTTATCAAGGTCTAATACATTGAAATTAGTTTATCATCCTTCCTTGGGTATGGAGTCATTCACCATCATCCACTATCATCTTCCTTCTCTTCCATCCTTTCCATTTCTCTACTAAATCTTTATTTTCTGAGTTTTTATGTTACTCTATTTATTTTGGGTTTAAGTGTTTCTTTCAAATATGTGGGTGTTGTCTTCCTTAGAAAATTCATAGTTAAAGACCCTCTTAGGAGGATCGTGTCAATTGATCTCTATAGCCATCTCTAGGGAGAATAGGCAAGTTGGTAGTATTTAAATTTTCAATATTTGCATAAGTATTATTGTGCATAAACCATTGCAAAAGCTAGGCCTCCAAAAGTATAAAAAAAGTCAAAGAAAAAGAATTCTGGAAAATAGAAAATGGTTGAATTGTTCACGTATAGTTAAGTTTTCATCATGTTTGTGTTGCATTTTTGTGCTTAATTTCTATACTTTTCATTTTTTGCATTACACGGTCGTGCCCTGATACACGACATGATCGTGTTTTCTTTTTAAACTTTTCCCACGGACGTACCCAGACACACGACCAACTCATGGTTGCATTTGTAACTCTAATCACATACAAGTCCCACAATACAGCCTAATCATGTTCTTTATACTCAAACAATTGATTTCTCAAAAGAAATTAGAAATTTGTCCTTGATTACTTTCCTTATTGGCTTAGTTAATGTGAATGCAAGTGTGCATTGCATGATTTTGATGAAGACAAATTATGAAGATGTAGACAAAGTCAAATCAACAACAACAATATTGAAGACTCAAATTCAAGCACCAAGAGGATCAACAGAAGCTTAAGAGTAAATTTTCATTTCCTTAGGTCCTAAGATGTTTTGAATGGGTAGTGTCTAAGTAAGATGAACCTAATGAAAATCTCACATATTAGAATGATGATGATGCACATGAGATTTACATTCATACATGACTTAGATGCATTAACATTCATACATGATTTCATGATTATGTTGCATTAAACAATGTTGAACTTATATCATTTCAAAATCATGATCATACATTAAAAAATCATATTGGAGGTTCATAACATATTAACATAGTGTTTTTCATAAAACGTTAATTGATTAAAGTTATAGTTAATCGATTAAGTCTTTGCAAATGGAAAACCCGTTAATCATTAATATATCAGAAAATTGATTGAAACTGAATGTTATTTTAATAACCATTCCCATGAGTTTTGCAACGAATTATAAAGATCAATCAGAGAGTTTCTGAAAAATATAGAGCTAGATACTTCGACACAAGATAAGAGAATATTCATGAAACATTGAAGAAAGATTTTCAAGCATTCATCATATCAAAAGTCTTTCAAAACCTTTGCATCTCATAATCATTCATCTTCATATTCTGAGATTTATCAAGAAGATTTGATATTCTCATTGATTATATGTTAGCACAAGAAAAGATGCAAAATTTCTATACAAGAGGGACTGTCGAGTTGAAATTCATCTATTAAGGTGTGAGATATCACTGTAGAAGAAGAGAATAATTTAAAGAAATCCTAAGCTAGAAGTGGTGAGGTTATTTGTTAGATGCTAGGTCCAAGAAGTTATTGATGAAGATTATTTGTAAAGACATTCAATTTCTTCATAGTGAAAGCAAATCTCCCAGGTCAGAAAGGGAGACTAGATGTAGACTGCAATGGTTGGCAATCGAACCATGATAAAATCGATTGTGTCAATTTCTCTTATCCATACTCTTTTACGTTTACACAATTATCAATTTCTATTATCTTGAACTAAATTTATATTAGGATTGTTTCATAATTGACTCTGCATGATTTAATCACATATATTGAATTGTTAAAGTACATGTAAGAACAGATTGATCATTGTATTTCATTATGTCAAGAACAAAAGATTTTTCAAGAAACCAACCGAGTTAATCAAATAAGTTTGTAGTTAATCGATTAACTAGAGAATTCAATTAATTGATTCAGTGGTCTTTTAATCAATTAAAATGAGTAAAAATCAATGAATATCTTTCATAATTGATAAGTTTTAATCGAAAACCAAACCACATATTCACTCCTTCTAGGTGTGTTAGAACCCTTGTTACCCAACAAGTGGCATCATAGCTAGTTCAAATAAGTGCTAGCTTAATTGCTAAATTTGCATGATCCTAGGAATATTAAACATGAGATCAATGACTCCATTCAGTGGTGAAGGTTCCTCAATCAATCTCCCTCATGTGTTTAATGGAGAGGGTTATGCATATTGGAAAGTGAAGATGAGGATATTCAAAGAGGCCATAGACACGAACATTTGGGAGGCCGTGCAAAATGGACATTATGTTCCACTACATTTAGTGGATGGTGAAACAAAAGAAAAACCAAAGAGCTTGTGGACGGGTGATATAAAGAGAAAAGTGCATCACAATTTAACAACTAAAAACATCATCACAATTGCACAATTTACAAGTAACCCATGAAGGCACAAGTGAGGTTAAGCATGGTAGGTTGAATGCATTGATTCATGAATATGAACTATTTCGTATGTTTCCAAATGAATCTATAAATGATATGCAAAATTGTTTTACTCATATTGTTAATCATCTTGTTGCTTTAGATAAAGTGCTTGCAAATGGTGAGCTTACTATCAAAGTTTTAAGATGTCTTGATTGGGCATGACAGCCAAAAGTGGTTGGAATTATGGAACCCAAGGACTTAAACACTATGTCAATTGCAACTCTTTTTGGAAAGCTACAAGAGCATGATATGGAGCTTGGACACTTAACACTTCATGAAGAATCAGACAAGAAAAAGAAAGGAATTTTCCTCAAGGCTACAACCTCAAATGCAAAAGTACAAGAAGAGAAATCAAATGAAGAAGAACCTGATTCGCCCGATATTGTTGATGAAACTATGACACTCCTAGTGAACAAATTCAGCAAATTTCTAAAGTGACTCAACCAAAAGGAACAAGAACTCAAAAGACAAAATCACTTGCCATGAATGCAGGAAGGTAAGACACATGAAATTCACATGTCCTACCTATCTCAAAAAGGTCGAGAATGATAATAAGGACTTAACAGACATCAAGGCCAAGAAAGCCTATATTGTATAGGATGTACTTGAAGAAGAAACAACATTAAGCACCTTAGATAATGAAGAATCGGCCAAATTTTGCCTAATGACTCAAAATCATAATTCTTGTGAAAACAGTGAGCATGGTGACTCAAGTGAGGTAAGTAATTCTGATTCATGATAATGATTATGTTGATTCTCCCACATATGACATATTATATGGTGCTTATGTGAATTGCATGAAGCACTCAAGAAATTTGCTAAAAGAAATGCCGAAAGAAAAAGGTTGATTTTGGTGCATGAGAAGAAGATTCTTGAAATGCAAAAATTTATTGATGAGCTCAAAATCCAAAATGAAACCTTAGATCTAATATATGGTAATTTTTATTGTGATTAAGCTTCAAAAATAATAAGATACATGATGGTGAAAAATGCACATCTATAAAAAAAAGAACACATGTTTAAAGGAAACAATTGCTAATTTATATAAGGGTAGTCATAAACTAAACAACTTGCTTGCTTCACAAAGAAATAGTGGAAATAGATCTGGTTTGGGCTATGCATGCTAAAAAGAAGACATATAAGAAACATATGGAGTTTTCTAAAATTTCATATAAAATATCTCATACTTGTTTATGTTGTGGTTTGTATGGTCATACTTCAAATATTTGTCATATTAGGTTGCATGGTGTAAAGGGACAAGATCCCAAGAATACTAACCTTAAGGAATCGAAGACCATTTAGGTACCTAAAACAAGTAAGTAAATCTTGTTTTGTAGGTGTACCTAAGGACATTTGGACATCATTGGTACTTGGACAGTAGGTGTTCTAGGCATATCACGGGTGATAAGAGCAAGTTTACTGAGCTGTCACCTAAAGAAAAAGGTCATGTTACTTATGGAGATAATAATCAAGGCAAAACTCTTGGAGTTGGAAAGATGGGAAATGCTTCTCAAACTATCATTGATAATGTACTCTATGTTAATGGCTTGAAGCATAATCTATTAAGCATTAGCTAATTGTGCGACAAAGGTAATAAAGTAATCTTTAACTCTAAGTGTTGTATCATTAAAAGTGACATATGATAGTTGAAAATTCATTGGTCATAGAAAAAATAACATCTATATGGTTGATTTGGATGATATCACATCTTTGTTTTCAAAATGTTTAATTTCGAAAGAGGATGATATTTGGATTTGGCATATGTGGGCTACACATATACATTTGAATCACTTGAACAAGTTAGTTACAAAGGACCTAATAATTGGCTTACCTAAAGTCAAATTTAAAATGGAAGAAATTTGTGATTCTTGCCAAAAGTGCAAACAAATAAAAAATTCATTCTCTTTAAAAACATGGTTTTCACAACAAGGTCATTAGAATTACTTCATATGGACTTGTTTGGACCATCTGAAATGACGAGTTTTGGTGAAGTTACTATTACCTTGTAATTATATATTACCATCCAAGATTCACATGGACTTTTTTTCTTTCACTCAAAAGTGACACTTTAAATATTTCTTGAAGCTTACCAAACTAGTCCAAAATCAAAGGAACAATAAGATTGTAACAGTAAGATGTGACCATGGTGATTGTGAAAACCACAAGTTTGATAAGTTTTGTGAAAAACATAGTATAGAACATCAATACCCCACACCTAGAACTCCGGAACAAAATGGAGTTGTTGAAAGAAAGAATAGAGTTCTAGAGGAGTAAGCAAAAACCATGTTGAGTGAAAGTAAAGTTCCCAAGTATGTTTGGGCGGATGCAATACATACCGTTTGTTATGTTATGAATATAATTTTATTAAGGCCTACTATTAAGAAAACTCCCTATGAACTTTATAAGGACCAAAAACCAAATATTTCTTATTTTCATGCTTTTGGACACAAATGCTTTATTATGAATAATGGAAAAGATCGTTTTAGTAAATTTGATTCCAAAACGGATGTAGGAATTGTTCTTGGTTACTCTATTCATAACAAAGCATATAGAATGTATAATAAATGAACAAGGATTCTGGAAGAATCTATATATGTTATAGTTGATGAGTATTCTCCAAAAGAGGAGAGGAAGGTATGTGTGATGATCTTGTAAGTACACTTGATGATGTATACTTAAAGGATCAAGAACCTGAAAAATTTATGCAAGAGGAGAAAACTAAAAATCAAGAGCTTGAAGGAACACCACAAGCATGGAAAACCAAGAAGGACCACCCAATCGACAATGTGATAGGTGATATTTCTAAGGGAGTGGTAACCCAAACTTACTTGCATAATATTTTTAATTTCTTTGCATTTATTTCACAAATTGAGCCAAAGACTATTGAAGAGACTATTGAGGATTGTTGAAAGTAGATTTCTACAACATGAATTCCCCCTTCAACAATAAA
This sequence comes from Lupinus angustifolius, assembly GCF_001865875.1. Classification (NCBI taxonomy): domain Eukaryota; kingdom Viridiplantae; phylum Streptophyta; class Magnoliopsida; order Fabales; family Fabaceae; genus Lupinus; species Lupinus angustifolius. Next base: position 10,069,435 of record NC_032021.1, read on the forward strand.
TGTGTCACTTTGTTGAAAGTTTAATTCAGGTTGCCTTGCAAGTTTATTTTATTTATTTAAGAGTGATGAGTGATCAACAATTTATTTAATTAGTGACTTTATTTATTTACTCCATTTCCTGAAAGTGAAAAGAGTCAAAACCTGCACATTTATGGCTAACCGAAGTTTTGATGAAGCAAACACACATACAAGAAAACTTGAAGATCGTACAACTAACAACGAGTCGAAGACTCATAGGTTGCATCTATGGATTCAGGACTTTATTATATTTACTTGTAATTAGAAGTCTTAAGATGTTTGCCTTAGTTTGAGTCTAGGTTAGGTAAACTTAGGTGGAAAGTCTCACAAGAACTAATATAGAACAAGATTAAAATTTAGACATATCATCTAGATATCTTATGATGAATAGACTCATGCATACATATACATAGTTTCATGCATTAAATGTAATATATTTTGAAAAGTTATGTAAAGCATATCCATTTCATATAGGTAGTTTACCATACATTCCTTACATCAAAGAAAAACATTTTTAACTCAGTATAATCGATTATCTAGAATTCAGTTACTAACTGATCTGATGATGTTAGCACATTAATCGATTAAGACATCATATAATCGATTAAGACATAACTGAAAATTAATTTTTAACAGCCCGTTAATCGATTAAATGGAAGGATAATCGATTAATATCAGTATAAGTATGATTAGTATAAATTCTGTATTTCTTGCCAATGTGACATAACTTGCATATTTTGAAAATTGTTAGAGAGCATACATTTTCATAGGTTGCATTATAGTGAGAAAGTGCATTCAGAAAACCTAGGGAGTGAAAGCATTCTAATTTAGGCTTAGAGATTAATATCATTTCATCTAGGCTATAGTTTTCTATGCATCAAATTCTTGCATGTTATTCTTGATTTCTTTGAGAGATTTGTGAGGAAAATATTTTTCTAAAAAGAGTGTACTCATTTTTAGAAAACCTAATGCATTAATTTCATTCAGAATTAGGTTCTTGTGGATTTTCTGCTTTATGTTTTAGATTGAGTTTTCAATTGTTGAATTCGAGTATTAAATACTCAAGTCAACTCAATTCATTCTGTTTGAACAAGGAAGTTGATCTCTTTGTGAATTGTTTCACTACAAGTGAGATCTTAGTAATCTTCTCAGAGGCTAAGAGGTGTTAGTTCGAGCGATACCAAGGCTGGGGCCGATCACAAAACGATAGGAGATCTTAGTGGGCGATTTAGTTAGGTCAAACTTAGGTTGTCAAGCTCATAGGGGCTAAGTAATGATCGACTTAGTTTTTCTGATTTTGTAATTGGAATAAAGTGTGTTTGTAAAACTCACAAATTGCAATAGTTGAAGAAAAATCTTTCGAGATCAGAAGGGAGGCCTGGATGTAGTTTGTAGTGGACCACAAACGAGCTAGGATAAAATTCCTTGTGCACCTCTTTCTAATCCCTAATCTCTTTACTTTACGTCTTTACTTTGTTGACTAATTATGTTAATATGAGTTGCATGCTATAATCTGTTTACTGTCTTTCTGTAATCTCATTAATCAATTAACTGTATAAAGATTGGGCAATCGGTAACTTGTTGTAAAATAAACCAAAGAATCAAGTTGTACTATTTCAAGTTGGGTAATCGTACCACTTCTTTCGAAGGGTTGGTATAAAGAATAAAGTAATAAATAAATGTTAGTTGCGGAAAATAAATGACTGAAAGTAAATGTTAGCGGTTAAATTTATTATTCATCACTCTTTTATTGTCAAGTAACAATCCATTGATTGGATTGCACTTTTTGCATATTATTCATATGTACAAAGTTACAAACCATGAATTGGTTTGAACTTATGTTTTTAGGAATCTTTAATCAACAAATAAAATTTATAAATTAACACTTTACTATTTTACACTTGCATTTCTTTCAAGATTCAATTGTTGTATAGTATACAGTTATGTCGAACCACAAAGAATTTTCTAATAGAAACATACTCATACTTTGTATATTTTATCAAAAGTAAGAATTTGACAAATCATGTTATTTTGGTGATTTTATCAAATAAAAAACAAGAAAATATAAAGAAACTAACTATATACAAATTCAAGAGGAGAATATGGTTGAAATGATAGAATAATTTCTTGAACAATATCAACATGAAAATTATGCAAGTTATGTGTTATCCTTTGATTGATTTATACACTATGTCTTAATCCCTCATCTAGTGTCCTACTATGGAAAGATGATTTTCAAACCTTATGTATTACACTAAATAATAATTAAATGACGCTCGTCGGAGTAGGCTGTCACACTCTACTTCAGGTTTTGTTAACTTTATTTAGCCTTAAATATAACTTGCTAAAAATAGATGCTTTGATATCGTAAGTGAACTAAGATGTAGGTTATACTTTTTAGTTCACTTGTCAAGACTTTAAGAAGAAACACTCTTTTGGATCTTTAAATCAAGATTTAGATGATCATTCTAAAACCGCATAAAAAACTTCTTAAAGAATCAAAATAACCGAAGAAATAACTTACATAAATGAAGAAGATGAAGAGTACAAGAAAGTTACACTACAGTCCAACTTTTTGGAACATTAGCCATCCATCCAAAGATTAGATGCTTTTGGTTCCAAATAAGGTTACAAAATCGTGTTTTGGCACCTCATTTGTCAACTCCATTGCCTTTGAATTTCTATGATCTAAACCCCTAAAAATAGCCTAAGAACATCCTAAAATGATAGAGAACCGAAATGGGAAGAATGAGAAGAAAATACAAAGAATTTACAATGTGTAAAAGTAAGGAAATATGTGTGCTTTTTATAGGCATCAGGAGGGTCTCCTGGCCCCTTTCCAAGCAGTCCAACGCCCTGGTCAGGCGGTTTGGCACACCCAAAGCTGGTGGGTCACCAACTTGTCACATCTTGGCTAGCTAGCTTGGACAACCTATTATGGGATATGTTATATGCATGTTGACACCTCATATTTCGTTGTTTAGAACATATGTCATGCATGATGTCATGTGCTTGGCCTTCAAGTAATGAATAGACATGTTGCTTGATGAGTTGGCCAAGCTTTCTTTATGGTTAGGTTTGGCTGACCTGCCAGGGCACTTGGCCCTTTGTTCTCCACGCCTAACTGCCTAGTTCCTTCATTGTGAAGGAACCTACCTTCCTTTTGGAAAAGGACTATGACTCTCATGTATGTATGCATGATTCTTCGAGCTATCCCTTTAAGATTTTCTAGTTTTTTGTGTGTGTTTCAACTAAAGAAGCAATGAGTTTATTTATAATTGGAAATGAGAGCCATAGTGGTAAGAATACTCATTTCTAACAAGTTTGTTTTTTATAGGATGCTAACCAATAATTCTCTCATCTCTTTATGATGATCTTTATATTTTTTTATTTTTTTCGAACACATAAATATGAATGATTCTCTTTTTTAAATTTCTCATACAAGCTTATTTCATTATTTTTTATTCATCTTCATTTTTATTTTTAAGAATTATTATAACATGTAGGTAATATCTTTATCTCTAAATTAGAATATCATCCTATGAGTTTTATTATTTATTACCTTTTGCTTTTAAAAATTAAAAAATATATTTTTTTAAAATTAATATTTTGACTTATGTACCGGACAAAATTTGGTGTCCACATAATTGAAATTGATGATATGATAAATAAAACAAGGCATGAGATTCCGAAAATGAAGTAACATAAGAAATAGAAATTTTTTGGGGTTTAAATTAAAAATCCCCACTTTTCATGAAAAAACTATAAGCCCCAAGGCACCACCAAGCTACATAAAGTTGTCATTTCTTTCACTATAATCAAAGTTGTATTGTATTGGTCATTTCAACCTTAAAACTAATGAACAACTAACAATATAATATGATAATTATACTGGATATGTAAATAATTTGATTAATATTGGAAAGTATTGACCAATACTGATCAAATCATATTGTATTAATAAAAAGTTAACTTTTTCTTTAAATTAGATGGTATAGATTGGATACTTCAACTCAGTAGTTATTTTTAACATGTTATATAATTTCAATAATTAATTTATATTGCAAATAATAATATTTATATTAATAATATATTATATTCATTATAATATATATAATTTAATTGATATAGAGTTTAATTATTAAATCATTTATTAAATCATACTCTCATAGATATCACAACATACAGTATTAATAACACTCATTTCTCGTATCACATTCCCTTGCTCTTTGACCGACTGCTTGCTTGGAGTCGTCGCATCCCATTGCCACCAAACCCGACTGCCTACCACCAGACAACATCAAAACTATCTCTGCCTTCTCTATCCCCCTCTCTCTATTCATTTCAAACCCCTCTCTCTTTATTCCTTAATGGTGTTTTCTAAGTTTGATTAAAAAAATAAAACCCCTATTTTACTCCCTATGCATTTCTGATCTCACACCCACTTGGTTTCTCCATCTTATTCCACTTCCAAGTCTTAAGGGAAGTGCAAAGTTTTCTTCTTTAGCTCTAATTACAATTACTAGTGGGTTTTGTTTCCCTGGTTGTCATTTACTTAATTAGTAACCAATTTAGAAATTTTTTTGATGCTTTGTGTATTACTGTATGCCTAGTTGACTTAATTCTATTATGATTTTCCTTATATAGAACAATCTATAGTCTGTTTGATTCTTTTTGTATTATTACTCTATGGCTGCATCCATGAAACCCAGGCTTAGAGATGCGGCCTTGCACCGTTTGTTATCCGTTGTGTGTGTTACTTTGTGTGGGGTTTTACTACTCATATATGTTTTTGGATCAAATTCAACATCAACAACTATTGAGAATATTGAGGATTTAGAAATTGGTGGTGTTGGTTCTACATATCATCATGACTTGAAGGCTAGAGTGAGGGTTAACCTTCCAAAACAGAATGAGTTATCGCGTAGATTGGATGAGTTAAATGGTCTGCCTCCTAAAAACTTGGATCTGTATCCAAATCTTGGTAAGGATCGGATAGTGATTGTTCTGTATGTTCACAACCGGCCTCAGTATTTGAGAGTGGTTGTTGACAGCCTTTCGCGTGTGGAAGGGATTAATGAGACTTTGCTGATTGTGAGTCATGATGGGTACTTCAAGGATATGCACAAGATCATTGATCGTATCAGATTTTGCCAGGTTAAGCAGATATATGCTCCGTATTCACCCCATTTGTTTCCTGATAGTTTTCCTGGGGTCTCGCCTCGTGACTGCAAGGACAAAGATGATGCGAGTGAAAAGCATTGTGAGGGGAATCCTGATCAGTATGGAAACCACCGCTCGCCAAAGATAGTGTCGTTGAAGCATCATTGGTGGTGGATGATGAATACAGTATGGGATGGATTGAGAGAGACAAGGGAGCATTCTGGTCATATTCTTTTCATTGAAGAGGACCACTTCATATTTCCGAATGCTTATCGCAATCTACAGATTCTAATATCACTGAAACCTAAAAAATGCCCAAATTGTTATGCTGCAAATTTAGCACCTTCCGATGTGAACTCAAGAGGTGAAGAGTGGGCAAGTTTAATTGCAGAGAGAATGGGAAACGTTGGTTATGCTTTCAACCAAACTGTTTGGAGGAAAATAAAAAGTAAGGCTAGAGAATTTTGTTTCTTTGATGACTATAATTGGGATATCACAATGTGGGCTACTGTTTATCCCTCATTTGGTCGCCCTGTTTACACATTGCGAGGTCCCAGGGCAAGTGCAGTTCACTTCGGGAAATGCGGTTTGCATCAGGGTCAGGAGGAGAAGAAGGCTTGCATCGACAGTGGCATGATGAACATTAGAGTAGATGACCCTGACAAGGCTTCTAACATCGAATCATATTGGGAAGTCCAAGTCTTTGAAGGCCAGCCTGGTTATAAGGCTGGGTTTAAGGGTTGGGGAGGCTGGGGTGATGACAGAGACCGCCACTTATGTTTGAGTTTTGCCACCATGTATCATTCCGTAGAAACTATGCCTCCTTTGTGAGAGTTGAGTTTCTGACTTCTTCTAGTTTTTTCCTTTCTCCCATTTTCTTTTTAGTCCATTATATCACAAATTGAGAAGAATAGATTCATAAATACAGGAATTCACATTAGTGCTAAAGGTTAAGGTCCATAATTACTTTGACAGCATCTATAAGTCTTATGTATCTGCAAGTTGTAGCAATGAGCTGATCTTATTCCCACATGAAAGATATTGTATCATGTTAATTAATGCCTCTCTCTTCATGGGTGCATCCTCAATGCTTCAGTGTGTGGAACTGCTTCTTAAATGGTCTATCAGACTTGTAATTTTTTGTATCGATGTTTTTCCACATAGCCGATCCTATGTAGTGGATAAAGGCTTGATTGTTGTGGTTGTTGTAATGTTTTTCAATATATCATTCATTTCATAAGAACAGTGTTAAGCATTCGGTCAATAGAGTAACATTGTTTTGTACACCTTTACTGTAAGCTTGAGGATTGGCTCAAATATTAGACCCTGCTTATATTGTTAGTCAAAATATATGGGTTGCCGCTATTTAATTTGAACTGAAGAAATATTGATTAGCCATTAATGAAGTTGACCCATAACATGTTAAATAAATGTAAAGTGTTAAATAATCAACACAGAGGGCATGAACCAAATTTTAGGATTGGGTTTTCAACTTTTAAAGGATCATCATGGAAAAAATTGTATGCCAGAGGAATTGTCTGCCTTTTAATTTTGATTCGACCTACTATGGCCTGCTTGATCTTATCTTTCCTTTCTAATACTGGACAAATGAGGAAGTGCTTTGGAGCGTGGGTGTGTTAAAAGTTAAGTAGGGGTGGATGACTCTGCTAATATATAAGTATTTGGGGTCGCGATATTTGTTTAGAGGTACATTTGTGATTTGAGTTTTTGAGTAAAATAAAATGAAAGAGAACGTCTAATAGCTATAAAATATACTTGTGAGTAACTTTGAAGTTTTAACTTTCTTCCTCCAAAACCTCAATTGCAAACGATCCTAATTGTTTGAAGGTAGAATAAATGGTGTCGTAAAGACCTGACTAGTGATGTAAACCCAGTAGAGCCCAAGATACCCAACATTGATCAAGAGGCCTTGTGTGGCCTAGGAGGGCCCATGACCAAGGCAAAGGTTAAAAAGGCACATAGGGTGCTTAGGGGTACACATCTGCTGTCCCACGTGTCACTCCACGTCCCATAGACATGTGATTGGTCATAAAAAATATATTTAAGTTAAAATTTAATTATTAAATATTTTTCTAACCAATCATAAGCTCCTAGTACATGGAGTGCCATAAATTGTGAGACAGTAGATGTGCTCCCAGTGGTTAGGCAACTCGTAAGCTTCATCATGGAGTCAATTCCAAAATGGGCCAAGGAGAAAGCCAAGCCCATTCATTGCATCACCCAAGATGGGGGCCCATGTGGAGACCACGGTTTGGAGGTGGATCCACCATGACAAGCTTTGTCATTACATCCAAAATAAGTGGGAAGTGTCTTAACCTACATGTAGTTAGGAGTTAATTTCTTATTTATGATTTTTATCTTTAGGGGTGATTTAAATTTAATTTTGAGCAAATAAATGTGAATTCTCTTTGATTAATTGTAGGAAGGCATGTGGACAAGACCAAATTCAAAATCGCAGGACTAAGGATGACATTCAAAATTCAAAATCCAAGTTCGGGGCAAAGCTTGGCACGACTAGGCATTGACATGGCTTGAATTCAAATTCAAAAGCCTAGGCATGACATGGTCAAATCTTTTTCAAGTTGGCACGGTTGTCAAATTCAAGTTGGCATGAATCAAATTCAAGTAGCATGGAGATTGTTGAAAGAGTTTTTTGATGCTATGGATGATTAGTCAAGTTTCTGATTTTATTTAATTAATTGGTTTATTTCTTTGCTCGCCATCTCGGCTTTTTCGGAATAAATACCAACGTTTGTATAATGATTACAAGAATATTTCTTTTGGTCAAAAACTTAGCTTTATTGAATTATTAACTTCATATTATCTCGGCATTGTTGGAATAAATTCCAACACCGATTTAAGGGTATTAATTTAGCAAATTAATACAAGTGATAATGAGTGATATTTATTTTCCGTTTTTGTTTATTAACCGAACTACTTCCTCATGGACGACTGGTAAAGAATAAATAAATAAAACAATAAATAGTTAGTTGAAGAATTTAAATGACAGAAAATAAATGTTAGTTGCGGAAATGTAAATAACTAAAAATAAAAGTTAGTAGTTAGATCACTCATTATAACCGTGTATTTTTCATTTTCACAAAGATACAATTTATGAGTTAAACTGCACTTTGATTCAAGGTTTCTTTTTCTTGTCAACAAATAAAATTTATAAGTTAACACTTTACTATTTTACATTTGCATCCCTTTCAAGATTCAATTGTAGTATAATATAGAGTTATGTCGAACCAAATGGAATTGCATAATAGAAGAAAATCATATAAACATATTATAGCAAAAATAATGATTAAACACTTTTTGATGATTTTGTGTTATGTTGCATAAAAATTAGCAAAGGAACATAAACTAATATTCTCAAATTCTTGAGGAGAAAATTGGGTTGAAATATAAAATTATTCCTAGACTCAATTGGTTTTGAAAAACATTAATAAGTTATGTGTTATACTTTCGGTTAACTCTACACATCATTTATAAAGGTGTCAAGGTCATGGTCACAATTTGGGCTTGGAGACCATGGGTTTTCTAGGTAATCATTTATCATATACTTATCATAGTACACTATCTTACCGTTAACCCAAGTATATCAATTAGCTCTTACCTCTCCCGACATAATTGAGTTGGCGTAAAATTGTTTCACAACATCCAAGGAGAACATTTTGTTGGGTGATGTGAGCTTTTTCCATATGAACTTGGTCACTTTGAACATGAACCCATCATATTCTTCTTCTTGCAAGTTGAATATTTTCTCAAGAACCGGGGCACTTTTAAGCGTGATATCCTTGAACATACGCTTTGCATCCTTGTTGAAAAAATTAGTGCTCTTCTTTTCTTTCTCAGCCTCCTTGCCTTTACGTGAGAAAAACCTTATACTCCTACAAAACATTTTATATTGTAATTTTCCATTCCTAGGAGTTAGAAATAAAAATTCTAATGCATGATGTCAAAATAAAGCACACAATTTTTCTAAGGCCTATAAGTACTTTTTGGCTCATTTTGTTCAAGTTGTGACTATGGTTTGCTAATTTTATGATGTTTTTAACCTTATCAAAACAGCCCCAACATCATTCTTTTTCTGTCAACCAAGGAAAAATCACATGCTCACAAAAAGTGCCTAAGTAAAAAACTTCAAAATTTTCGGTTGCATCATATTTTCCAAAATAACCCTAAAACTTAATTAACACATCAAAACAAATTTCTTTAATGTTTTTAAGGCACTTTGTACATGAAAAAATGAGGATACAACACAAAGTTCATACAATTTGCAAGATTTCAAATAGTTGTGCATGTATGGACTCTTTCTCCTTTAAGAAATATTTGAGATAAATATTTATGCCCAAGCATAAATTTTCCAGCCACGAAAATAGATTTTAATGTGGTTAGAGTTTGCATTTTTAAAACAACATTTTGGCTCAAAACCTTACTCAAATTTCTACACGTTTTTCACTACTTGATTGGGTCTTTTTTTCAAACACTCTGTGCACAAACCAATGTCTTAAAACTTTTGCTTTTTCATAATCATGAATGAGTCATGTTAAGACATGTTTGGTAACAAAATTTATGAATCAATCAAATTTATGTTGGAGAAAAGTCTAGAAGAAAAATAATTTCAAAATTCAAAATAATTTTAGACAAGATTTTCACATACATAATATTCCATTCATATTCAGCATACTTTCAACACAAATACTCATGAAAACTTAAGGAGATTAAAAAATTACATATGGGTTCTTCAAAATTTCCAAGAAAAGGAATTTTTGAAACTTTTTTTTTTTTTTTATTTGGAGATTTTCTTTAAATCCTTTTGAATTTTTTTGACTTTGATGCTTAAAAATTTTCCCAAATAAAAATGGTTTCAAGAAGAACATACAATATTAAAGCTTTAAAGGAGATGATTACTTACATATTGTTGAAGCTTTGAAACTTTGTAGAAGAGAGAGTTTTGAGGAGAGTTTGTGAGAGAATTATTTTGGCTTTTCAAAATGAGGATGAGAGTAAATTTTTGGTCAAATGTGGTTTTTAATGGGATGGTATTCCAAAAAAGATAAGAGGATGAGGGAAATCCTCTTTTGGAGATTTTCTCCCATGTGGCACTAGTTGGTGCGTTGGGCGTACTGTCAGTCCCGCCAGGCGCACCAGTCAGGTTGACTGGTTTTGGCTTGGCCCATGTTGGGCCGTGTTGGTTCACAAGATTGGCCCATTTTGACCCCAAAAATTGTTATACTCATTTTCCTCTTGCATTTGATTTCAAAAATTGTTTTTATGGATCAAAATAATTTTTTTATTTTTCTCCTTAAAAATTAAAATTTAAAGAATAGAATAAAAGAATTTTAATAAGATAAACATATTTATATATATCTCAAAAATATATTGGGTTGCCTCCCAGTTAGCGCTTGTTTAACATCAATAGCTTGACGCATGTTACCACAAAAATTCAGCTGTTTCCACCATCCTCATTTTACTGCTCAACTGAGCTAGATTCACACTGCAAGATAGAATTGCAAGGCTCCATTGGATTAACTTCAGTATTGACAAAAAATGTTGTTTTCTGATTTTCTACCAATTGCTTGGTCAGATGCCCAATTTGAATCTCGATGTTCCTAAGGGAAGCATCTGTGTTTTTTCTGGTTGGACATTGTCATTTGCATGAATTGGTTTAGAGTGTCCCCCATATTAACATTATTATCTTGGTTAAGGTGTTGATATTGATTGGGTTTAGGATAGAATGGTGGTTTCTAAGGATTGTCTTGCCTCCATGGTTGGTTTCCTTGAAACTGATTTCCTCTTGGGTAATTGTTCTGTAAATTTTGCCTTGGAGGATTGTTGAGAAATTGGACCTCCTCAGTTTGAGTATGTCATTGGCCTATGTTATGATCATCAGCACACCGATCACATCTAAAAACCTGCTTCTTTGAAGACTCTCGGATCTGCCTATGAAGATCATTAAGCTTCTGAGATACTTCATCCAATTGATGTTGAAGTAGTTTATGTTGAGCCAACACAACATTTGTTGGACTCAGTTCCAGGATTCCACCTCTCCTTGGTGGGGGTTCTCTCTAATGTTGACTCTTTTAGTCATTCAAGGTCATGGACTCAATGATATCAATGGCCTTTTGCTGGGGGTTTTGTCAACAGTTGCCTGCTCGTAGTCGCATTCAGAATCCACTTATGCTGCTGTTGTAATTCATTGATGAAAATATGGATTTGGGTCTACACACCAAACATGTGGTTGGGGCATTTCCTCAGCATAGATTTAAATATGTCCCATGATCCAAAGAGGATTTCATTTGGTGGTTGCACAAAAGTGGATATGGTAGTCTTCATATCCATAAACTTCCCTTATGGAAAGTGTCTGTTCATGAACTTCTCCTCCACTAAATTCTAGTTGTTTTGGATATGGGGAGGTAAATCTAGGAACCACTCATTAACTTTCCCAATGAGAGTCAATGGGAAAAGCCTGAGAAATATGGCCTCCTCTTCTGCCTCAGATATTCCGGCAGTCCCGACTAGTTCATAGAACTTAGTCAGGTGGTTATATAGATCTTCATGATCTAGCCCGACGAAAGGATTTGCGTACATAACCTGTACCAACCCATACTTCATCTCGGGAGGCTTTTGATTACTAGCAGACCTCCCTATTATGATCATGTTCCTTGAGTTATAGATGACAACACCCTTAGCATTGGGTTGATTTTCAGCTCATGACCCATCAGTATTCTGTTGGTTGTTGGGCCATTGATGATTCTACTTCCGTTGGAATAGTTTGGGCTTGTTTTGATTATTTTTTTTGTCCTTTCTTCTTATTTCTTAATGTTTTTTCTAATTCTAGATCGACAGAAAATTCTATCTATTTATTCCTGCAATTCATGCAAAAAAAGACTTTTGTCTATTTCCAAGGAAGGGGTTAGTAGAAAAAGAGATGAATTTAAAAAATTTGTAATTTACATTTTTATACAAACTAAAAATTAAATTTATACAAAAAGTAAAAAGAAATTTTATGCACAATTGTTAATTATATAATATGCCATATAAAAAAATTTCTATTAAAAACAATTCCCCGGCAGCGGCACTAATTTGTTGAAAGGGTTTTTTCATGCTATTGATGATTAGTCAAGTTTCTGATTTTATTTATTTAATTGGTTTATTTTTTGCTCGCCATCTCAGATTTTTCGGAATAAATTCCAATGTCGGTATAATGGTTTCAATAATTAACATCTTCGGACCATCTCGGCTTTGTTGGAATAAATTCAAACGCCGGTTTAATGGTATGAATTTAGCAAATTAATACAAGTGATAATGAGTGATATTTATTTTCGTTTTTATTTTATTAACCGAACTACTTCCTTATGGACGATTGGTAAAGAATAAATAAATAAATAAATCAATAAATAGTTAGTTACAGAATTTAAATGACAGAAAATATGTTAGTTGTGGAAATGTAAATAACTAAAAATAAAAGGTAGTAGTTAGATCACTCTAATTGTTTGGAGGTAGAATAAATTGTGTTGTAAAGACCTGACTAGTGATGTAAATCCAATAGAGCCTAAGGAACCCAACATTAATCAAGAGGCATTGTGTTGCCTAGGAGGCCCATGACCAAGGCAAAGGTTAAAAAGGTATATGAGGTGCTTAGGCAACTCATGAGCTTCATCATGGAGTCAATTCCAAAATGGGCCAAGGAGAAAGCCAAGCCCATTCACTGCATCACCCAAGATGGGGCGCAATGTGGAGACCACAGTTTGGAGGTGGATCCACCATGACATGCTTTGTCATTACATCCAAAATAAGTGGGAAGTGTCTTAACCCACATGTAGTTAGGAGTTAATTTCTTATTTATGATTTTTATCTTTAGGGGTGATTTAAATTTAGTTTTGAGCAAATAAATGTGAATTCTCTTTGGTTAATTTTAGGAAGGCGTGTGGACAAGACCAAATTCAAAATGGCAGGGCTAAGGATGACATTCAAAATTCAAAATCCAAGTTTGGGGCAAAGCTTGGCACGACTAGGCATTGACATGGCTAGGATTCATATTCAAAAGCCTAGGCACGACATAGTCAAATCTTTTTCAAGTTGGCACGGTTGTCAAATTCAAATTGGCATGAATCAAATTCAAGTATCATGGAGATTGTTGAAAGGGTTTTTCGATGTTATGGATGATTAGTCAAGTTTCTGATTTTATTTATTTAATTGGTTTATTCTTTGCTCGTCATCTCGGCTTTGTCGGAATAAATTCAAACGCCGGTATAATGGTTTCAAGAATATTCCATTCGTTAAAAAACATAGCTTTATTGAATTATTAACAACTTCATACTATCTCGGCTTTGTTGGAATAAATTCCAAGGCCGGTTTAATGGTATGAATTTAGCAAATTAATACATGTGATAATGAGTGATATTAATTTTCCATTTTCCTTTATTAACCAAACTACTTCCTTATGGAAGATTGGGAAAGAATAAATAAATAAATAAATAAATAGTTAGTTGCAAAATTTAAATGACAGAAAATAAATGTTAGTTTCGGAAATATAAATAACTAAAAATAAAAGTTAGTAGTTAGATCACTCATTATAACTATGTGTTTTTTATTTTCACAAAGATACAATTTATGAGTTAAATTACACTTTGATTCAAGGTTTCACGTTCTTGTCAACAAATAAAATTTATAAGTTAACACTTTACTATTTTACATTTGCATCTATTTCAAGATTCAATTTTAGTATAGTAAAGGGTTATGTCGAACCAAAGGGAATTGCATAATCGAAGAAAATCATATAGACATATTATAACAAAAATAATGATTAAACACTTTTTGATGATTTTGTGTTATGTTGCATAAAAATTAACAAGGAAACGTAAAATAATATTCACACATTCTTGAGGAGAAAATTGGTTTGAAATATGAAATTATTTCTAGACTCAAATGGTTTTGAAAAACATTAACAGGTTATGTGTTATATTTTCGGTTAACTCCACACATCATTTCTAAATCCTTCATCTAGTGTCCTAGAATGATAAAATGATTTTCAAACTTTATGAAATACACTAAATGCTAGTTAAGTATCACTCGTCGGAGTAGGTTGTCACACCCTACTTCAGGCTCCATTAACTTTATTTAGCCTTTTAGCCTTGAACATAAGTTGCTTAAAAAAGATGCTTGATGTGGCAAGTGAACTAAGGTGTATGTTATACTTTTTAGTTCACTTGTCAACACTTTAAGAAGAAGCATTTTGGATCTTTAAATCAAGTTTTAGGTGATCAAGCTAAAACTGCATTAAGAACTTCATAAAGAATCGAAACTTAACCAAACAGTAATTACTTGAATGTATTAATTTCAAAAGATAATAGAAAAGAAGAGAAGAAATAACATTACACCATAATACAAATCAATATTTAGGAGCATAAGCCATCTATCTAAGGATGAGATGTTTTTTGGACCCAAATGTGATTACAAAATTATGTTTTTGTATCACATTTGCCATATCCTTTCTCCTCTTGAATTCTAAGTAAAATTCACAAGAAATTACCTAGAACAACTTTAGAACCGAGGCCGCAATTTCTAGAGATAAGAAGTGAAGAAGAAAAATGAAGAATGAAGTGTATTTTCAAGTGTGTAAGATGTGTATCAAGTGTTGAATGAGGGCCTTATTTATAGGCAACCAGAGCACTTCCTGGATCACCTACTTTCCCATGCTAGGCGCACCAAACCATTTAGCATGGGTTTGGTCCATGACCAAGCAGTTTAGTCAGCTGCATAGTGTTGACTCACCAAAGCTAGTTGTGAACTACTTGACCATGCTATTGTGGGCTACTCTGAAAAGTGCTCAAGGGCCTTGTCAAGTGAGGTCATGCATGATGTCAAGGTTGCTTGGTGGCTAAGTCAAGTTGGCCCCTTGCTGGGTCTAGCCCGCTTGGCTGCCTATGTGTTCATTCTGAGCTGTCTGCTTGAGCAGCTTGTCCTGCTCTGGCTAGGTGTGTGGTTCGAGATGGGCGGTCCCAAGGTGCACGTTGAGCTGCCTGCTTCAGCAGGTTAACTTGTGCCAGGCTTGAGTCTGATCGTGTAATGCTTGTGCCTGACCGTGCCAAGTTGGTGCCACGTTAGCTGGGCAGTGCAAAATGTCCACGCCAGGCTGCTTAGTGAGCAGCTTCATGTGTGCATCAAAATGGCATCTGTGGACACCTCATTGCTTGACTATATATATATATATATATATACACAAAGATTTGGAAACGAGGTGGTCAAAAATATAAGATCAAAATATGACAATTTATCTAATTTTTGTCAATTAAGTTGGTTTTGCATGATTTGAATAGGATAAGAGTCATAAGTGTAGAAAATTAGGTATTTTTGGCACTTATTAGAGTCGGCTAGCATAATTCAAGGAAGTCAAATTGAAGTTGGTATGAAGATAATGTGAAGATCAAATCCCAACTACCTCAAATTTGGCTGGGCTAATCTATTAGCTTGAAGATAATGTAGAGGATAAATTACTCACACCAAATTCGGCTAGAAGATAAGATGGAGATTAAAAGAATTTCTCAGTGAATTTAACTCCCCTAAATCAAGGACTTTCAAATTGAAGTTGGTGTGTAAATTCATATGGTCAAATCCCTAAGGACCTCCGCCAAAGTGAGAGCAAATTCAAGCCAAATTACCACTATACACTTGGACCAAAATTGGCTCAGCCAACAAGATTGAATGTAATCAACTCCATTCAAAACTCAAACAAGGCACATGGCTAGATCACACCTCAAGATTTCGGCCAACACTTGAAGATTTACTCAAGTTTCAAATTCAAATCACAAGTGATGATATCAAGGCCAAATGGTGAGTCAGTTAAGTCATAAAAATTTTACCATGTTTTAGATAGGATTTTATTTTCAAATTCAAATGTAGATTAAGTGATCATTTTTCGTGGAAGCCTATTGGCTTGCCTCCCTATATGTAACTTGTGACACACCATGAATAAACAAGTTGATTTTTATTTAGAATTTCATTCCTGGTTAGTGAGTGCTATCCTAGCTTCTTGGCTGAGCTAAGGTCGTTCTTTTCAAGAAAGTCGATTTCTTGTGGTGAACTTCGCATGCTTATCTAACACCTTGTGTTTATAGCGTCATCCACCCTTCATACCCCCAATCCACGTTCTTGAGTTAAACACTAAACCATTAACCATCTCAACTTCACCAAGTCACACAAGATAAACCCAAAACCGAAAAAATCCTAACATCATACACATGTTCCAAGCAAAGTTTGATACTTTTAACCAAGATACGATCCAAACAAGGCAACCACCCTAACAGGTTATCATCAAGTGGTCATTAGATCTCAGTTCTTGTCTAAAAGTAAAACAGCGACAAGGGTATTGAACTAGGGCTGAAACTACAAAGTTACAATCCTAAAGTTAAAAACAACAAAGTGCAACACCACCTACTCAGAATCCAACAATTTCAAAAACACCCTACCACCAAAATCCATCAAAGCCAAAACTAGCCAAACTCTAAACAACCTAAGCCAAAACCTAGCCAAGCTGAGACCTACACATATCCTACCACCAAAACCTAACCAAATCGAGACCTACACACACCCTACCACCAAAATCTAACCAAGTCGAGACCAAACACAATCCATTAACCCAAAACACACCTTATCCAAAACACACCCCAATTGTTGGTAAATTTGTGGATCTTGTCATATGTTTTCTGGCCTAACTTTTGATTACTTGACTCATTCAAGAATCAAAGGAGAAATTTGAGAGAAAGTGAGGGAGTGAAACTTTTAAACACTTTGAGAGAACAATGAGAGAGTGAAACACTAAACACTTTGAGAGAATTGTGAGAACGAGTGATACAATGTCTAGTCCAGAAGGACGTCCACTCTTATCCCCAATGAGAACAGTTCTACATGCCATGATGAACACATAGTTTCAAGCACTTCAGAGGCAGATGGAGTAGATGCATCTTCATGTTGATAGGAGGCTGGATGGTGAATCCATTTATGATGGAGGCGCAATGAGGAGGATACATAGGAGAGGAAGTTGTGAGGAGGGAGGAGGTCGTGGGGAAAGGAGAAGGGATGATAGGCTCGAGGGGGTCAAAATCAAACTTCCTTCCCTTTTAGGAATGAACAAACCCGAGGCTTACCTAGAATGGGAGCTGAAGATGGAGCAAGTCTTCGATTATCACCACTATAGTGAAGGAAAGAAGGTGAAGGTGACGACTCTTCAATTTAGGGAGTATGATATGGAATAGTGGGACCAATTTCAGAAATAAAGGAGGATATCTGGAGATGAGGTCGTGGATACATTCGAAGCGATGAAGATAGTCATGAGGAAGAGGTTTATACCTAGTTCTTACTAGAGGGATGTGCACAACAAATTACAAAGGCTGACTCAAGGCAACAAAACCGTGGATGAGTACTTCAAAGAGATGAAGCTAGACCTACTTAGGTCCAACTTCCATGAGGACCAAGAAGCCACAATGGCTCGGTTTCTACATGGGTTGAACCCTAAGATCTAGGGCATAGTGGAGTTGTAACCCTATGTGGAGTTAGATGACTTGGTGTAGAAGGCCATAAAGGTGGAGCATCAAATCAAGAGGAAGAAGTCTAAGTACCCCTCTAATTTGGTATCCAAGTATTCATCTAACACTTGGAATGACAAATCTAAGAAGGAGGGTAATGCAGAAAAAGAAGGTGGTTCCAACTCTAAAGAGGTTGCGGGATCAGCCAAGAATCATGGAAAACAATCCATGGATTCTAGCACTAGAAGCCATGACATCAGGTGCTTCAAATGCTTGGGTCATGGCCACATTACTTCTCAATGCCCTATTAGGAGGACAATGGTGGTCCTTAATGGTATTGTTGAGTCTTAATATGAGGCATCCAGTAAGGAGGACCATGATAGTGATGCAGACATCTTCATGCCTAATGGAGAATTGCTCAAGGTCAGGAGGCTCCTTGGGAGTCAAGTTAGAGGGCGTGAGGAGAGCTAGAGGGAAAATATTTTTCACTCTTTGTGCCTTGTGCAAGAGAATGTATGATCCCTAATCATTGAGGGAGGTAGTTGTGCTAACATAGTTAATACTAGATTAGTGTCCAAATTAAACCTTGGCACTAAGACACACCCAACACCTTACAAGCTGCAATGGCTAAGTGAGGTTGGGGAGATGGTCGTGAATCAATATGTGGAAGTTCCCTTTTCCATTGGTAAATATTATGACATGGTCCTTTGTGATATGGTCAATATGGAGGCTAGCCATATGCTCTTGGGTAGACCTTAGCAGTACGATAAGAAAGCCATCTATGATGGTTATTCTAATAAGTACACTTTTATGCATCACAACCACAAAATAATCCTATCACCTCTGTCCCCAAAACAAGTGTGTGATGATCAAAGGATATTTAAATTGAAAAAGGAAAAAAGAAAGAAAGAAAGAAAAAGAGATTGAAAAAATAATAAAAAAAGAGAAAAAAAGGATAAAAAAGAAGAAGATCCCAAAAAAAGTTACTTTGTTACAAAGAGTGAAGTTAAATACGCTTTGATCTCAAAGCAACCTATGTACTTGTTTATTGTAAAAGTTTTTGCTCGAGCAGTGATGCTTCTAATGAGGCTTCTATGCCTAAGTTCTTGAAGGACTTTCTAAATGAATTTGATGACATATTCCTCAAGGATGTCCCACAACGTCTTCCACCACTAAGGGGAGTAAAGCATCATATTGATCTTGTCCCTGGTGCATTTTTGCCCACTAGGTCTGCCTATCGAAGCAATCCTCAAGAGACTAATGAAATTCAAAAACAAGTCGAGGAACTAACACAAAAGGGATGGGTTCAGGAAAGTTTAAGACCATGTGTTATCCCAGTCATCTTAGTTCCAAAAAAAGATGGCACCTAGAGGATGTGCGCAGATTGTCGGACCGTGAATAACATCATGGTCAAATATCAACACCTCATTTCTAGATCAGATGATTTACTAGAAGAGTTACATGGCGTCTGCATCTTTTCAAAGATTGATTTAAAAAGCGGGTACCATGAAATTCAAATCCGGGAAGGGGACAAATAGAAAATAACTTTCAAAACTAAATATGGGTTGTATGAGTGGTTAGTTATGCCATTTGGCCTAACTAATACAACAAGTATATTTATGAGGTTGATGAACCATGTGTTGAGGGATTTTCTAGGAAAATTCATGGTGGTATATTTTGATGATATTCTTATATACATCAAAAATAGAAAGGAACATTATGAACACTTAAGAAGTGTTTTTCTTGTAGTAAGAAAGGAGAAATTGTATGCAAATTTCGAGAAGTGTAGCTTTTGTGTATACCACGTGATTTTTCTTGGCTTTGTTATCAATGCCAAAGGAGTTCACATAGATCTTGAAAAGATCAAGGAAATCTAAGAATGGCACACCCCTAAGACCACCATAGATGTGAGAAGCTCCCATGGTCTAACTAGCTTCTATAGGAGGTTCGTCAAGGATTTCAGTACCTTGGTCGCACCCCTCAATGAAGCAGTTAAGAACATATTGGTTTTCAATGGGGTGAAATATAAGAAGAAGCCTTTCAAAGGCTTAAGGAAAATCTAACCTATGCACTTATTCCCATGTTACCAAAATTTTCAAAATCCTTTGAGGTAGAGTGTGATGCCTCCAACTCTATCCATGTTACACACCCTTGCCCGTCTCTAACTTGCCCTGGATAGACTTATCCATAGATTTCGTGGTGGCTTTACCATGATCAAAGTTGCAACAATTTAATTTTTATTACAATGGACCAATTTTCAAAAATGACTAATTTTATACCATGCATGAAGCTTGTCATGTTGTAGGCCTATTCTTTAAGGAGGTGGTAGGGCTACATGCTACCTAGGAGCATTGTAAGTAATAAGGACACTAAGTTCCTAAGTAACTTCTGGAGGACACTACAGGGAGGCTTGGGACAAAACTTCTCTTCTCCACCACATGCCATCCTCAAACGGATGGGTAAGCTGAAATGGTGAATAGGACAATCTCAACTCTTTAGAGGGCCATGATATAAAATAATCTCAAAGGCCTTGAAAGAGTGTCTCCAACACGTGGAGTTTGCCTATAATAGTGACACTCGTAGTGCAACGAAGTTCTCTCCTTTTGAAATTGTATATGGTTTGAATCCACTAACTCTCCTTGATTTGTTGCCTTTTCGTAATTCTTCCCTTTTGAAGCACAAAGATGGCAAGGCCAATGGGAGTATATGAAGAAGCTCTATGAAAGGGTCAAGAGACAAACTAAAAAAGAGGACGGAGAGTTATGCTAGGTCAGCCAACAAAGGGAAAAAATAGGTGGTCTTTGAACCAGGTGATTGGGTATGGGTTCAAATGAGAAAGGAGAGGTTCCCCTCTCAAAGGAAGTCAAAATTCCAACCATTTGCACATGACCCATCCAAGTCCTAGAAAGGATCAATAATAATGCCTACAAACTAGACCTACCAGGTGAGTATGACAACATAAGTTCTACTTTCAATGTGGTTGACTTAACCTTTTTTGATACAGGTGATGAAAATACTCATTTGATGTCGAATTCTTTCGAAGAAGGAGGGAATGATGTAAAGTCAGTAGAGCCCAAGGAACCCGACATTGATCAAGAGGCCTTGCGTGGTCTAGGAGGGCCCATGATCAGGGCAAAGGTTAAAAAGGCACATGAGGTGCTTAGGCAACTCGTGAGCTTCATCATGCAGTCAAGTCCAAAATGGAACATGGAGGAAGCCAACCCCATTCATTGTGTCACCCAAGATGGGGATCCATGTGGAGACCACGATTTGGAAGTGGATCCACCATGACACGCTTTGTCATTACATTCAAAATAAATAGGAAGTGTCTTAACCCACAAGTAGTTAGGAGTTAATGTCTTACTTATGATTTTTATCTTTAGGGATGATTTAAATTTAATTGTGAGCAAATAAATGTGTGTTCTCTTTGGTTAATTGTAGGAAGGCATGTGGACAAGACCAAATTCAAAATGGCACGATTAAGGATGACATTCAAAATTCAAAATCCAAGTTTGGGGCAAAGCTTGGCATGGCTAGGCATTGGCACGACTAGGATTCAAATTCAAAAGCCTAGGCACGACATGGTCAAATCTTTTTCAAGTTGGCACGGTTGTCAAATTCAAGTTGGCATGAATCAAATTCAACTAGCATGGAGATCAAGTTGGCTAGCATAATTCAAGGAAGTCAAATTCAAGTTGGCATTAAGATAATATGAAGATAAAATGAAGATCAAATCCCAACTACCTAAAATTTGGCTAGCCTAATCAATTGGCTTGAAGATAATGTAGAGGACAAATTACTCACACACCAAAATCGGTTCGAAGATAAGATGGAGATCAAAAGAATTTCTTACCAAATTCAGTTCCCTTAAATCAAGGACTTTGAAATTGAAGTTGGTGTTCACATGGTTAAATCCCTAAGGACCTCCGCCAAAGCTAGAGCAAATTCAAGTCAAATTTCCACCACACACTTGGACCAAAATTGGCTTGGCCATCAAGCTAGAATACAACCAACTCTATTCAAAATTCAATCAACGCACATGGCTAGATCACACCTCAAAATTTCAGCCAACACTTGAAGATTTACTCAAGTTTCAAATTCAAATCACAAGTTACGAAATCAAGGCCAAAGGATAAGTTGGTTTAATGATAAAAAATTTAACATGTTTTAGATAGGATTTTATTTTCAATTTCAAATGTAGATTAAGTCATCTTTTTTCGTGGAAGCCTATGGGTTTGCCTCCCTATATGTAACTCGTGACACACCATGAATAAACAAGGTGAGTTTTATTTGGAATTTCATTCCTGGTTAGTGAGTGTTCTCCAAACTTCTTGTTGCGAACTTCACAGACTTATCAAGCACCTTGTGTTTTTGGCAACATCCATCCCTCATACCCCCTATCCACGTTCTTGACCTAAACACTAAACCATTAACCATCTCAACTTCACCAACTCACATAAAATAAACCCAAAACCAAATCTACCCCAACACCATACACAAGTTCCAATCAAAGTTTGAGAACTTTCAACCAAGATATGATCCAAATAAGGCAACCACCCTAGTAGGTTGTCATCAACTAGTGTAAACAATGACACAACTTAGTCTCTACTGTCTCAAAGTAGCTGCTCTAAATCAACAATACATTATAAAATAAGGGATTGAGATGAATTGTACGTAATTGGTAAATTTAGTTTCTGCAGAATTTAAGGTTAATCTGATGCTAAATGGTTTTATGGTTCAGTAATCGTATGAAGTCAAACTCTCTGGTCAAATTATCATATTTGATGCGATCAGTAAAAATTAGAGCGGAGAAGGTAATGAAAGAGGAAGAAATTAGAAGATACAATGTCGTATTGTCATTCTCTTTATGTATTAGTTCCCGAATCAGTTAAATACGGACCAATCAAAAGATGAGGTCTGAAGAGTACAAAACTTAGGTTAAATAGACATTGATGAAAGCCTAAATAACGGTATCATGTAAAGCCTACAGAACTAGATACCATAGTACATTTGTAAATGTCTGACTAGGGGGATCCTTCGATACAAGTACAAATTTCTAATTTTCAGGCAGCAAAGAACTAAAATACTCATTTCTTAGGATTTATACTTAAGGGAAGTAACAACTGAGCCTTAATAATATTAGGTGATGTTGACTACATGAAATGAACGATGTCATAATATTATATTATAATTTTTTTTAATAATATTAATTTTAAAATTTTTCCTTATCATTTTGCTTATGGTTTTTTTAACATCTTTCTTCACCTAAAAATTACACTAATTTTCATTTGATCTAATGTTTTTTATCGAGACTTCTAACAGTCTTCTCCATGTATGTCTAAATCACTTAAGTCGTGATTCTGTCATCATTTAACTATAGGAGTTACACCAATTTTCTCCATAAAGCATCTAATTCTAATCATGTATTGTCTAGTGTGTTCACCCATCCGACACAAAATTCTCATCTCAACTATATGGAGCTCGTTCTTTTGTTTACATTTTACCACCCAACATTATGTTTCATTTAGCATTATGAGGCTTATAGTTGTGCAATAAAACTTGTCTTTAAGCTTGAGTGACACATTTTTATCACATATGACACATTAAGCTCTCTATTATTTTATCCACCTCACTTGAATCATTAGGCTTACAACTCTGTCAATTACCTCATCATGTTGTATGATTGATCCAAGATACTTAAAAGTAATGATTTGTAGTATGATATGATCTTCAACATTACCTATACATTAGGATTTATAAATCTCTTACTAAACTTACACTCCATATAAATCGTTTTACTTTGACTTATACGAAAATCATATATTTCTAAAGTTTGTCTATATATTTCTAACTTATACGAAAATCATTTAATTATCTAATAAAATCGTGGTAAATTCATATTATAATCAGCTTTGTGCCATTTTTTTGTATTATCAAAAGTATTATCTCACCTTTTAGATAAGAAACTAATTTCTTTCAGGATGTACATGTGGCTGCCCCTTTTGGATTATCCAATTGTGTGACTCAAACAATAGTATATTACTAAAGTCAAACATCAATTTGGAAGTGGACATGTATATATACTAACCAAATTATTTGGTTAAATTGACTAGTCAATCTAGATAATGTCATATATATTATATCTGCTAAATTTATACTAAAAACCAATTATATTGCCAACAATCTACAACTCTACATATTATGAAAAGAAATAGATATCAATATTATGTCTTGCATAATGTATAAACATTTAAATCAAAACTGCATCAAATGTGTTGAAGTCTTATAAAATTAAAATTATAAATCATAACACAACTAACTCCCTTAGATGATAACATATTCTAATTCATCCAAGTATCATTATTTTCATTACATACGAAATTGATATTCTCATACAGAGGTGTAGTGTGAGTGTAATTACCCACATACTCTTGAGGAAAAAACTCTAAATTAAGATGTCTATCAATAACAACATTCATTTATGCAACAACACCTTAAAATTAGAATAATATGCATTAGCGCACTTTTTATTTTTTCAACAAATAACTAAGCATGAAATTTTTTACAATTTATAATATGTTTAAAATAAATCTACATAATCATTTTTTAAATCATGTATTAGATTTTACAAATTATAATAGAGCATTTTTTTCTATTTCATCATAATCAAACAATGAAGTTTCTTTTTTTGTAATTAGGAACTTAATATTCAGAATATTCTCATAGTCAACAAAATCAAATATTCTTCTTTTGTTAATAATTGTACAATACCTATTATAAAATTTCAATAAAAACAAACCTATTTTATAAGCTCAAGTTATTATATGCATAAATTAAATCATTCAACCTTTTGTGCTTCAACTTATTCTTCTTCTTTATATGTATTTTTTTAATTACTCTCCAACTTATTTCACAACTAGAAGATGTTGATTGTTTTTTTTAAGGCAAGGTACAACTACACCCAAATTATATTAATAGAAAGGCACATACAAAAAAAAGGAGAAGATTACATATGGTTGAATCTATAACTAGGAAGGCCTAAACTATTCCTATTATAATCATCCCTAATGAAATTAGGTGGTTGGGTCCAATAGGAGTTCTGCCTAGAATGAATGGCAAAATTTGCCAATTTGTCAGCGCAATGGTTACCTTCTCTAAATATATGAGAGACCTTCAAATTCAAGGAGATCATCTTAGAATTACAATTGTCCCATAGGTTTCTTATCTTCCAAGGGGCTTTAGCCCTGCCTTTGAAAATGTCCACTACAGTTGTAGAATCACACTCAAGCCATATGTTTGTCCAACCATTATTGAAGGCCAAATTGATAGCTTTGATCGCTGCAAAAAGCTCAGCATAGACGGCACTATGAATTCCAATGAAAGAAGCAAAACAAGCAACACAAGAACCTCTGTTGTTTCTGAAAATACCCCCTACACCTACGATGCCAAGGGAACCTTTGGCTGCACCATCTGTGTTAACTTTTATCCAACCATCACAAGGCATCAACCATCTGACTTCCACAATTTTGGGGGCTTTACTCAACTTCAACTGAATTTTGAAACTTCTCAGCAAGAGTAACTCATAAACTGTGCAGGAATTTGAGGCCACCTTTGAGCAATTTCACACCCAAGCTATCTTTGTCTTGATTTTGGTTATGGCTTGATTAATGCAGATGTTCTTGTCTTCAAATCTTCTCTGGTTTCTGCAAAACCAAATTGTTGCCACTATGATGATGACCGAGGCTAAAAGCAACTCCTTCATTTGGTTGTTTGAATGACAGATGCAACTGGATAGGATGGATTAGATAGATTGAGTGTTAATTGTCAAAGAGAAAGCATCCAGCACCCAAGACCATAAAGCTTGAGCAAAACTGCATTGAAAAAACAAATGGTTAGTGTCCTCTTGAGAGGAGTTCCAAAGGCTGCACTTAGAAGCCAACTTTTTGCCTCTATGCTGAAGATTGTCATAGACTTGGACGGGGGGATTGTTGTAGACCAAATTTGGCTACACCAAGGAAGGCTAGACAGATTGTTGTTCACATGATCAAAAGCAAGCTTGGAAGTTAGCACACCGTCATTTGAAAAGTAACTAAATCAAAATTGGGACCACCTTTAATATAAAATACATTACAAAAACATTTGTACGCCATTAAATTTAAAAGATTATAATATTAAATCATTACACAATAGTTTAATAATTTAAAATTTTGAAATATTAAGATCTTCCTATGTCATAGTGTTTAACAATTTTAGTTGTCATGATTCTATATAAACTTTATTATTTCATATGCGCTCTTAACTAAGGTACTTACATGCTCCATTTTCTAATGTCAAATTAAATTTAAACAATGTGAAACACTAGAAGACTGATAAATATAAGAAAACCTTTCATCTAATATACCTAATGTAACTTTATAATTTACAGTATCGTTGGTAATCAAGTTAACAATGTTTGTTACTACAACAAACACATTTACATCAATAAACAAATTACAAAAAAATTGACATCTTAACGACATCATATGCATCAATGAATCTCACAAAAGTTATTCCTTAAGGAGAATATACAAGAAACTTAATAAGCTATTTATTCCATTGATCTTTCCAACCTTCAACGATGATGGTGCAACATATTCCTTTCAAAAAATTTATAAACCTCTCAACTAACAACTTAACCTCCTTCTTAGTTGCATACAACAAATTAGATATAATGTCATAATAACTAGCACCTTTATAACTCGAACCAACTGTGATAATTGAATTTAACATAGATTGATAATAAACTGAACTTGAACAATTAAATGAAATGCAACAATTATAAAAGAATTGAACAACCATATTATCCTAGTGAATAGCATCCTTAACCTATTGTAATTGAAGGTTGAGCTCTCATAGTAGTTCTTGGAGAAAAATAATGATTTAAACTTCTACTTGATCTTTTATATGTTGTCTCTATTTCTTTAATTTTGGCTTCAACTAGTATTGGTTGAGGCATATTTCCTTCATATTGCATAACATTTTCCTCAAATAGATATTCATCCCCTTGAATTTTACCACTTCCTCTGTTTTTAGTTCTACTAACTTAATTCAAATGTTCTTATAATCGATGCTAACATCCAAAGGGTATAAAAGACAAGGTATAACAACTCGCTTTTCTACAACACGATGTTTAACTCGATGTATTCCTTCATCTATCTAAAATTCCAAACAATACAAGCATTTTGTGTTTTCTTTCCTTCAACATATTGTATAATTGACAATGATGAAGTTGTGACAAACAAACACAATAAGAGAGGTTGAATTGTGTTTCTTAAGTGTTTAGAAAATTATTCCATACTAAAAACTTTTCAGAAGCAATTATAAGGTGATGATAAGAATTAGCTTATTTGAAATTATTAACTTACAACAAGTGAGTACCCAAAATTATTATAATCAAAAGTAGTAAAGAGGTAAGGGATAGAGAAGCTAACACAAGTATTTTTATTTTGTTTCACTCTGAATAGCTACATCCAGTCATTTCTCTCATAAGGATTATCACATATTACACAAATAGTTACCACTGCATCACTGCATCCCGACTTTCAGTCGAACGTAGGGTTAAGCGACTTATTAGAGCCACCATTATGTTTTTGTAGTCAAAACATAGAAAACCCTCTTTTTGCGCATTGTTGGATCGCATTGGTCTTTAATTTAGAGATTTGGACTCATTATCGATTGCATATTAGGAAGGTATTAACACCTTGTTTGCCTATAGTAGATGATACCCTCACTAGTTCTAAGAGATATTTTATACCACTAAAATTGTTTGATTATCTATTTATATATGGGGGAAATTGTGTGATAAAATTATATCTTACTCCTATGTATCGTAGTGAGCAATATGGGATGAAGGCGACATAGTTCTTAGGTAGAAAACATTTTATTTATTTAATATATTTTTATTTTAAGATTCGAATAGAAGAAGTACTGTTTAATCGTAGTATGTCATTCTCACTTAAGAAAGTGAAGTACAAACTCAAGTCTTATACCATATCTCAACTTAAATAGGTGAAAACACCATCATCATCACATATGTTTTTCAATCCTTAATGTATTGAGTAATTACTCATTTTGGTCCCTCATCTTTTTCGTGGGTAGCAATTTAGTCCCTAAAAAAATTTAAGTGACATTTTCGTCCCCAACAAATTCAATATCGTGTCACAATAGTCTTTCTGTCATCTTGGCTCCGTTAACTGTAGCAGATTTGGTCAAGTGACACGTTAAGTGTTGATGTGTCCTCTATTGGATAGTTTTATGTGTACAAGTTGTCATATCATCAACTAGAAGTTTTTTTTAGTTTTTCCCTCACAAAACGACGTTCTTTTTTTAAAATAATTTTTTTTTTTAAAAAATAATTTTTCTAATAATTGTTTTTAAATTTTTTATTATTATACAAAATGACGCCGTTTTGCATATATTTATTTTTAATAGAGTAAGCAAAATGACGTTTTTTGCTTCTATCTTCTTCCTTCAAACTTCATCACCCTTACACCTCCTTTCCTTCATCTTCATACTCAGAAACTCAAATCCATCCCTGCTTGAAGCTAAATAGAAGCAAAGAAAAGCTTTAATTAATTCATTTCCAATGTATTTTGGAGGTTGTGGCTATCATTATGAAGAGAAACAAAGCTATGATTTTGAGTTATGTGGTCCCTTGTGTTATTTCTTTTTCCTGCATGTGGTCCCTTTTGTTTTTCTTGTATGTGTTCCCAATTGTGGTTTTTAATCCCTATTGTGGTCCATTTGTAGTTTAATATTTGAATATTAAGTTGTGTTTGGGTCCATTTGTCCATTCTTTTATTCTGCATGTGTGAAATTGTGTTTGCCATGAGTTGTATTTTTGTGTTAATTATTTTTTCAAGTATTTAATATGTCAACATTGATACAGATGTCTGAATATATAGTTTTGGTTTATCACCATGGGTCGGTTTGTGATGGATATTGATGACAACTTCCAGTACGTGCATAAAAAAATTGAGAGAATGCCCCCTATGGACATGGATTTGGTAACTTAATGGATTTGAAGATATTATTTATTTAGTGTGGTTGTCACGATTTTCAAGCAATGTATTGCAAAAACCTTGAAGATTCATTTTTGGAGAGTGGATTAATGTCACTAGAGAAGGATAAAGATATCAATGAAATGGTGGCTGCAACATTAACGGCGAAGAATGTGAATGATTTGGGTGATTAGGAGATGGATATCTACTTTGAACATCTTGTATTGAATGAGGAAGACACCAAATTTGTGTCTCATGAATCATGTGATCAAGAATCAATTGAGAAGCCTATTACTCAACTTGAAGATGATAATGATTTGGAAATGTATTCATTGAATGAAGGAAGTTGTGAACATACACCACAACCTTCTAAACCTGCTGCCAATGCATCCCAACCTTCTAAACCTTAACTCAACCTTCGAAACATGTATCTCCATTTGATGAACCTGTTGTTGATAACGTAGCTGATTTTGCACCAGATTTTGCACCTATAAATGAAGATGAATACCTTGTTCAGGAAGGTATTAGTAACAAGAGAAAGAAAAGCAAGTCATGCCTAAAGAAAAGGAAGTGAGAACCGAAGAAAAGAAAGTCAGACCTGAAGAAATAGAAGTCAGTTCCGAAGAAGAAGAAGACATTGAAGGAGAATGTTACCCCTGAACCTGAGGCTCATGATAAGGTGGATGAACATGTACTTGAAGGTGTTGAAACTGAACATGAACCTGAACCTGAAGATGTTGAACATGAACTTCAACAACTTGCAGCATCTTTTGAGGATCACATATATTTATTTAATAGTGAATATATGCATATCCCTGTTTCCACTAATGATGAAGGGAATGCAAGGAATGCATTTACTAAGTACCCCATGTTCAATGAAAACAGTGCATTTGGACATGTCCATTTGGAGATCGGAATGGAGTTTGCAAATCTCAAGGTTTTTAAAGATGATATCAAAGACTACAACATCTTCCTAGGCAGACAAATAAAATGGAAGAAAAATGATTTGATGAGGGAAAGGGTTGTTTGTTCAAATCCAGATTGTAGTTGAATTTCATTTTGTTCTAGGGACAATTGATTGAACACATATCAACTGAAAACATTCAACCCATAACATACTTGTTGTATGACCTTCCAAAACAAGGATGCTAGTAGGGATTGGGTTGCCAAAATACTTGAAGCAAGGTTGGCGACACAACCTGATTTAAGGAGGACTCAAGCAATTAATTTGATGAAGGAGGACTATATGGTTCATTTATATAAAGAAAAAAGGTGAGCAGAGCCCTGAAACTTGCAAGAGAAGCAATTGAAGGTTAAAAAACAATATGGTGAGTTGTGGAATTATTTACAGGAAGTTCACAAAACCAATACTAGATCAACTACTGTAATAGAAGTGCGCCCAATTCCTGAATCAGCACCAATGTTTAACAGACTGTATATATGCTTAAATGTTTGTAAAGAAGGTTTCAAAAATGGGTGTAGACCATGATTGGCCTAGATGGATGTTTTTCTAAAGGGATATTATGGGGGACAACTTCTATTTGCTCTTGAACAGGATGCAAATAATTAGTTTTTGGTTATTGCATATGTTGTGGTTGACAATTGGAAATGGTTTCTAGGACTATTAGAACAAGCTTTAGGTTCTCAAGACATGTATGGCTATAAATTTGTGTCAGGTCCACAAAAGGGCTTAGAATATGCAATAAATGAGGTTATGTCATGTGCACATCACAGAAACTGTGTGCTGCAAATCTGGAAGAACTTCATCAAATGCATAACAGTTGGTGAATTTCAAATGAGAAAATTGAAGAACATGCATGTAATGGCATGGTCTTATCTAAATAATCTTGAACCTAGCTCATGGGTGAAGGCATTTTATAGCCATTGGCCTAAAGTCAATAACATTACCAACAACATGTATGAAGTATGGAATGCAAAGATTGTTGAGTATAGAGATAAACCAATTTTTACTATGTTAAAGAAGTTGAGATGCTACATCATAAGGTGAATGGGACAACACAAGATAGCCATGAGGAATTGGAAAGGTAAGTTGCTACTTGTCCAACGAAGAAGATTGGAGAAAATCAAAGTGGAAAGTTGTAAATGGACTCCAACATGGACTAGAGATATTGACAGTCAAACATATTAGGTAAAACATAAGTCAACCAAGTTGGAGGTAAGTTTGACAAACCAAACTTGCACTTGTCAAAAATGGCAACTCACTAGTTTTCATTGTGAACATGTTGTGGCAGCAATTGCTTTCAACAGTGATACTCCTAAAGACTATATGCATAACTAGCTAACTATGGATGCTTTTAATGTAACCTATTCATATATCATTAACCTAGTTACTAGTGATGAATTTTGGGTCAGCATAAATCAGAATTTCGAACCTATTCCACCAAAGTTGAAAAGGCCAATTGGTAGGCCTAAGAAACTTAGAAAGAGAGACTTCAATTCAGAATTTGCACCTGGTAGTTCACTAAAATTGCAAAGATCGTGGAAGGAAACTTGTCCAAAATGCAATGAACAAGGACATTATGGGAAAAATTGCAAGGGTCCAGGTATGCCAAGAAAGAAAGGTAAGAAACATGAAACATGGGTCCCTGAAAACATGCAAAAGCCTGAATTACTTCCAACTCAAGTAATTTATACTACTCTCTGCTATCTATAGTGTTATTTATATTGTTATCTATAATGTATGCTAAATTTATGTATACTGGTTTTAGGTGAGTCAGGTTGGTACATCCATAACTGCAGCTAGAATTCCAACTCATGTCAGATGCCCAATAATGTTGTTAATAACATCTTCTTGGTCATTTAATTACATTGTCATTTTCCCAAGCTAAAATATTATATACATTTTGTTTCAATTTGAGGATGACAATACAATGGAGTCACCTCAAGTCCAACCAACAACTGATCCAATCTCAAGTACATTAGAACCACCTCAATTCATCCAAGAGCAGCAGATCCAAGCTCAAGTCAAACCAAGAAAACAACCTTCAAGGGTCAAGCCACCAAGAACTAATTCAAAGAATGCAAAGAAGAGATGAGGGTTATGACAGATGTTGGACAGTTTATAGTCATGTAGTGTTTTGATGTTTTTATTGTAATGTACTTGTTCAAAGGATGTTAAGTATATTTTTGACTTGATTATTAGGAAGTTTCATTTTGTAATGCTAAGAAGTGATGTTTTGATGTTTTTAAGAAGAAAGGATGCGATGATATTTTGTAATAAAATGTTATTGTAGTGCAATGACTAATAAATGCGATATGCAATGCATTGTTCATTTTCTCCATTTTTGGTTATATGCAATGTATTATTTTATTCATTTTGTGATAAAATAGAGTCATTAGATTATAAAACAGAACCAAAATTGTGAAGAATATCTTTGCTCCTGACCTTGGCACGGTTTTAATGAAGACACCAACATCACCAAAAAGAAGAAAAGGAAGAATATTTAAGAAGACAAAGAAGACAAAGCTTCAAGACAAATTAGTCTAAGTCTAAATATGTACTTCTATCCTATACTCTTCAATATACAATAGTACTAATGCTCAAACTATTTTAAAAAGAATATTGAAACACTTCAAAATTCTCAAAACAATTTTCAAAAATAGTGTGTAATGGGTTACTACATCTAAGTAACAGGCTACGTGTGTCAGGAAAGAGTTATTCAACTTAAAACTGATCAGAGTAATCCACTATTGTCTTTGAGTAACAGATTACCAGTTTTTAATGAAGTTGAGTAACCAATTATCCACTTGTTGTAATCGATTACTCCAAATCGAATTTAAATGCCCAGTGGACTGAATGTTTGGGTAATCGATTACCCACTGGTTATAATCGATTACTAAGAGCTATTGCACCAGATTTTAGATTTCAAAATGACTTACCCCATTTGGTTCCATTCTTAAACCGTGTGAGAAATGCATCTCTTTGATTGATAACATTTTTAATAAGTGAATTGCTAAATGAGTTTTTGAAAAGATGTGTTCACTTCTTAGTTTGAAGCATTATGAGTCAAAGTCGCATAATCATAAACACATCTCATGGAACTTAAAAGGAATCATGCATAAGTTTTGATCTTGTACAAAACTAATTTTTCCAAAGCCAAGTGGTTGTTATTTTACCTTTTGTTTGGGGACAAACAAAGTTTTAAGTTGGGGGAGTTTGATAAGTGCCAAAAGTATACACTTTT
>NC_032021.1:10102513-10103101 GCF_001865875.1 Lupinus angustifolius
CCAACTTAAATTAACACTTTTTAGGTGAATTTTGCATGATTAAATAAATTAGCTCTTTATTAATTCTTGTCCAAGTTTTCTTTGAGTTTTATAGGAAATTGAATATTAAAGAATAAATTCAAATATGCACAAGAATTCAAGCCAAAATTCAAGACAAAACCTCAAAAGAATTTCTAAAAGTAATCAAGTTAAAGCATGGCATGCTATGTGCTTAATTTGGTTACTTAGCCTTGAAGAAAGGTAGCTTACTTCGTCTTGAAGAAACCTAAGTTAAGGTAGGCCAAGCAACTTGCAAAAATCAAATGCTTAACTTAAAGAAAACAGCCCAAAAGTGCCAAGCAATCAACAAAAACCAAGTAACAAACCAAAGGAAAAAAGGTTGCTTCACCATGAAGAAATCAAGCACAAACTTGTCCAGCCAAGCCAAGCCAAGCACCAAGCACCAGGCCAGGTCAGCCAGGCACCAAGCACCAGGTCAGGTCAGTCAGGCACCAAGCACCAGGCTAGGTTAGGCAGGCACCAAGCACTAGGCCAGGTCAGGTAGGCACCAAGCACCAGGCCAGGTCAGCTAAGCTGCTGAAACAGGCA